>NC_080104.1:31816288-32126157 GCF_950005125.1 Chionomys nivalis
TAACTCCTCAGCCACATCAGTGGCTGCATCTCCTTGACAAGAAACATCTGGATGAGTGGGCGGAGGGATATGTGCCTAACTGAGTTCTCTATTGAATAATGTACTGTTATCTAAATAGAGGACACCTTTGTGGGTGGGGCTCTAGTCCAGAGCTTGACTTTTGACCCAGGTGTGTTACGGAGTTTTGATGTGTACAAAACCTTCCCTTTCTCAGACCTTTTACTATAGCATATGTTCCACTCAGTCAGACCTCTCAACACAAAGAAGCCCCAGCAAGGGGACGCAGGTATGAGGCAGCATTCCCTGTGACAATGGGGCATTGGCAACAGTCAAGTCAATTTACTTAACGTTATAAACACAGAGAAATTCAAATGGTTCCTCTTACTGAGGTGAGGATGCCATTCAGTCATTTCTAAGCCCTAAATAAACAGTTTAAACAAATGTTCTCAGGATTTTAAAGCCTGTACTATTGTTGATGCAGAAAGCAGAGCTGGTAAGACTGCCAGGATCATAAGAACAATGCCACAGGGAATAGACTTCAGAACAATAAGTTGCTACCAACTTGTAAACCGTAATACTGTAAGTTGCTATGAATTTGCGATTGAGAGAGGATAGTTTCATAATTCTGCCTGTTTATGAAAATATTTTCTCTTAGTGTTGGTGTGTGGATGCGCAGCTACCCTGTGTGCATGCATGTGCGTGCAGACATGTGGAGGCTAGAGCTGCCTTTTTCAGTCACTCTTCACTGTATTTCTTTCCCCCGTTTGAGACATCTTCCATGGAAGCTGGAGCTCACTGGTTGGCTAGACTGTATGGTCAGTGGGCCCCGGGGATCCTCCTGTCTCTGCCTCCCCACTTTTGGGACTGCAATGTTTGATGAGGGTGCAGCCTTTTGATGTGGGTGCTAAAGAAGCAAACTTTGGTTCTCATGCCTACGCAACAGGCATCTTACTGACTGGCCACCTCCTCGGCCACTCTCTTAGTCTTTTGAAAGCACTTTTACCTTTTTGTTTGCTTCCATGTCACTCCAGTCGGGTCTCCTGGTCCTTATGCCCGAGGGAGGTCATAGCGCTTTGAAATCGCGCATTACACTCAGTACACTTTCCTGAACAAGACGGAAGTGTCTGAACTGGTTCATGCATTTTCACGCTAACCTTCAGGGGCCTGGCAGTTTGGTTTTCTTTCTCACTGAGGTAACTTTTGGTTGATACCAAAGTCCGACACTTCCGTGGTAGCGTTAATCACGGGCCTGGTGACTGCTACCCATGATTCCTTTCAGGGTTTCTGAAGAGCCAGTGAAATGGCAGGAGTGTGCTACCTCTGTGACCGAAGACGCCATAGCTGCTGCCATCAGCTGGGTGGAGAAAATGGCTTTTGAGCCAGTGGCTGTGGGAGAGGTTTGCTGCCTGGATGCTCTGCGGGAAGCTGGGAAAGATGAAAATGTAAGTGGGAATCCATGGTCGGCCTAGGTCACCAAACTTAACTGCATACTCTGTGTCTTCCCACTGCTCATCTGGGTCTCTAGCACCATCACTGAGAGTACCTGCCTCAGGTTCCTGTCCGGTTGCTATGATAACATACCCCAACCACAAACAATTTGGGGAAGACATGGTTTATTTCTGCTCACGATTCCAGGGTACAGTTGTCATAGGTGGGGTGCCAAAGCCAAGGGAGCTTGAGGGAGCTGGTCACATTGCACCCACAGTTGAAGGAGAGAGAGAGAGAGAGAGAGAGAGAGAGAGAGAGAGAGAGAGAGAGAGAGAGAGAACAGTAACTCAGTTCACCTTCTCTTACATATAGTCCAGGACTCAAACCTAGGGATCAACCCTGGACCCACACCAGTCTAGAAGCATGTTCCAGGTTTCAGATAGGAATCAGATTATAAGCTTTAGTGATGGCCAGGCCATGCCTCTATAATGTATTAGCTCTATTGTTGCCCTCCTGCTGGTTAGAGAAATGAATCCCTATCTTATAAGACATGGAGAGAGCTTGGGAGACTTCTCACAGAATCCTGACAACAAGGAAATAGGGTTTCCCCAGCACCCAGGTTCTGGATCTTTCCCAGTTCCTTCTCTTCACGAACGGATCTGTTATGTGTATCTAAGCTGATGAGCCCCATATGATGGTTGACTGTAGTTATCCACTTGACACAACACAGAACCACCTGAGTAGAGAATCTCAATGAGGAGTTGTCTACCTTGGGCTGGACTTGTGGGCATGTCTGTGTGGGATTGTCTTCGTAGCTACGGGAAGACCCAGCCCACTGTGGGCAGCACCGGTGCCTAGGCAGGGAGGCCTGAACTACGTAAGAGTGGAGAAGTCGAGCTGAGCACAAGCAAGCAAGCATGCATGCATTTCATTCGTCTCTGCTCTTACTGTGGATGTCCTGTGATCAGCTACTTCAAGCTCTGTCACTGTGACTTCTTTGCAGTGATGGACTGTAACCAGGGACTGTGAGCTCAAGTAAATGACTTTCTCATCTCTGTTGATCTTTGTCAAGATATCTGTATCTCAGCGACAGTAGTGAAACCGAGACAGCACCTATGACACATTCTGATGTCCTAACGTATGGTTTTTGATTGGGACTTTTGATAATAAAACTTCTCCTGAGACAAGCAAGTAAGAGGTGGTAGTGCCTGGTAACTCTTTCAGCCACAAGGCATGCTTCTTTGAGTTGCTCTGGTTGCAACTTCAAGTTGATGGCACCTTGAAGAGGGCGAGATAAGGGCAAGGGATTTCTCTGGCTGGGAGGAATTCCTTAGCTAGCTTCAGCTCCTCCGGAGTGGGAGGTGGAGGTCTACTTGCCTTTGAGATATAGATGCTAAATACTTGCTTCCTCTCTTCTGGAAGGCAGGGCTCTCTGTAGGTTTTGGTCTTTATGTAGCTGCATCCAGAAGTCCTTTCTTTACAAAACAAACAAATGCTGGTACTCCTCCATTGGCCACCAGCCCATGTTTATCAACACTAAGGTGATGGTTTGAAATTGGGAACACATTTTCCCCCCTTGCAGAGCCCGCTGAACACATGTTTTCCATTAAAGAAGAACCAAATACGAATCACTTTGTTCTTTGGCCCTTCCAATCTGTTTTGACATCTGCAAAATTCCAAGTGTCTGGGTCTTAATAAGCATTCAAAATGGAATGTTTCCCAGGCTTTGGATGTGCATGTGTGTGTATGTGGGTATGTACGCATGCATGCATGTGTGTGTTTGTGTATATGTGTGTGTGTGGACACACATGTGCACGCACGTACATCCATGAGCATGCTCTTTCTTTGTGGACTTGGCTGTATTGATCACTTCTGATTCTGGCCATCTGGTATGACTCCAGTCTCCAGATTACCTTGATTTCCTCTTTTGTTTCTCCTGGGTTCATTCCTACTTTAGAAAATATGAACAGCCCAGTGAGTGCCAGGGGCGTCCTTATAGAAGAAGACCCGAGAAAGGTGCCTACAGGTACTGACCACCACATTCAACCCATGGCCTAAAGCAAGCACAAAATGTATACAAATCACAGACATCCTTCATCAAGAGTCTCTACCTGTGGGTGACCTCAAGAAAAATCCTAGTAAGCACAGCTGTCTTGTGTATTAGAAAGTGCCGTGCTCTGTGTCGTGTAAGAGTGAAAACCAGTATGCATGTGCATGGTGGGCTAGGTTGGGTCCCCTAAAGGTCCACTCCTCTGCTTCATGCCCCTTGTGACCATCCCATAGTTTCAATTCATCCATGTAGTCTGCTAGAAATAGAAAAGACGTAAATGTCAAGCTACTTTTGGAATATTGACTGTACCCACCTAGACTTTTCCTACTGATGACAACCTACTTTGGATTGTCTTCCTCCATTCATGGGCCCTGAAACTCATAAACATTAATATCCAAAAATTAACATGGAAGCCTGTATTATGTGAGGCCCATCTGTGGAGGAGCCCATTGGTCTCGTTCAGTACTGGGCTTAGTAACCAGAAGAACGGACAAGAAGAGAGGACTGAGCATGGGTCTTGGGGTCTAAGAGGAGCCCAGGCAGAGCGTGAGGGGTCTGTTTAAACCATGTCTTTAACACTAGCAATTGCAGGGCACAATTGAAGTCTGGGTATCTTTATGCAGAAGGATCTGGTTTGTGGGATGGGCAGCCTGTGAGCTATTGAGGAAACGCCAGGCAGGTGAGGACTGGGGGTCCTGAGAGCCCAGCTGTTCTGGTCAGCACAGGGTTTCCGCGGGTACCAGTGGGCCCTGGAAACCTGCAGACATAGAGCACACAGGGTCTTTGGAAAGAAAGGGCTCTTCAGCAGGGTCCTGGGCCTTGGTTGCCCATGAAAGCTGTCTGAGGAGTTTCCTTCATGTTTTCAGAAGGCTATCTGCCCTGCAGGATGCCTGACTTTCTAATTTTTGTTTATCTCAATTTGCCTTTCATGTACCTGATAGGCACACATTTGGAGTTGGGGGTTTTTAAATCATATTCACAGGGAGACTAAGTGAGTCAATTAAAGAGAGAATCCCCCAGTCCTATGAGGGGCCTGCCCTGCTGATTGCCAAACCATCGGTCTGTAAAACTGACAACTCATTTGCTTTCTCAGAGCAGTCTGGACAGGTGTAAAATTTTTCTATTGTGTCCCTGATACCTAATCAGGGCTGCTGAAATGTTTATTGGACAGCGAAGGAATAAAAAGAAAATACTATCAAGGTTGAGTTTGGGGGCTGGGTATAGTTCCAAGGGGTTCTGGTCCTAAACACATCGCATAGAACCGAGGATTTTGGCTTTTTGTTTTGTTTTGTTTTGTTTTGTTTTGTTTTGTTTAGTTTTTCAATTGAAGAGACAAGAGACATGGATGGTGATGAGCTGAACATAGACCTTAAGACCTGGAAGGGCAGATAGTGACGGTCCAGTGGGGTGTGAGGAGGGGTCTAGAACTGACCCCAATACTGACTATAAGAGGAGTCATCCCCATGAAGGGAATCAGAGAATCAAAGTGGCCCAGAGAAGGAAATGCTAGAGAAATGGGGAGGACCAGGAGAAGTTCGAGCCCTGTGTATGGGGATGGTTTAAATGCTGCAGTGTTATGAAGAGAGAGGTAGTCTTCGCCAGCTTCCTTGCTGTGCTTTGGGCTGCTTGTGCTTCTTGAGGAGGGAAGATTCGTATGCCCAAGGCTTTGGGATGAGAGCCGGCTTGGACAGGTGGCAGAGAGGGTAGCTGGAGTAAAAGCAGCTGTTCCCTGTCTGTGTCTGTCTTTTCTTCCTTCCAAAGCTGATGTCAGGAAGATAGATGCCAAGGTCTCTTTGTCTGGGCAGAATGCAGGTTGCCACGTAATGATCCAGACTGAAACAGGACCTAAAGGGGCCATCCTAATTGTGTGTGTGTGTGTGTGTGTGTGTGTGCAGGTGATACGCACCTCTGTACATTTCTATGAAGGCCTGAGGTCTTCAGATGTCACATATCTTCCTCATCTGCTTTTGGAGACAGGGTCTGTGATTGGACTTGGAGCTCTATGACTGACCAGACTATCTGCCCAGTGAACCCTATGGATCCCCCATTTTTGTACCCAAAGCATTGTGATTATAGGCACTCAGCACTGAGTCTGACTTTTGCAAGCGTGCTGGAGATCGAATTCAGGTCCTCCTACTTGAGCTGCAAGCCCTTTAAGGGATGAACCATTTCCCCCGCTTACCCTTCTATTTTATGTGGAATAATTGCAGGAGCTTTTGGCTCACTCCTCAGTGCAGTAAAGACAGGTTTCCGTTCAATGAAGTCTCAAGAGGAAAACATATCTGCTCGAGAGTCTCCATTTCTTGGGCCATTGCCAGCAGCAGTGAAGCAGCCCTCTGCATCTCTAGGTCCTTATCTCCCTTTCGCTCTCACAGACCCTGGAAGGCACTCTGTCTGTTCCTTGTCCTCGGGCCATGTGTCATTACAGATGCCTATGAGAGGATATTCCTACATTAAATTTGGACACAGAGGCAGCTGGGAAATGCTTGTGAGCAACCGTACTTCATCTGTACACCTGGCGCAAGGCCTGCGTCACACCAGGAAGAGGAATGGCCTGGGATGTGTTCACTGGAAAAACAAAACAAAGCAATTCAGTCAGCTTAACACTCGATGGAGTGCTGTTTCTTGGATTGTTTTCTTCTGCCTGCTAGGTGTCTGGTGGGAGGAGATTTATAGCATTCATTAGGTTCCATTTCCTAGCAGGTACTTCCTGTAAAACTCTGGGAGCTAGTGTGGACAGACTGGAGAGGAAGAGCTATGGGAGGGGATGGGGCTTTTCTCTGCCCGCTAGAGGAGGTAGTGGCTGAGGTAGTCTGGTCCAGGTTCTCACTCTGGCTATTTAACTCCCACCCTGTGTCCTTGGCTACCCCTGTTCTTCTCGCCCCCTCAGACACCAAGTATGCTCTTTCTGCTGCAGACCGAGGTTCCTAACCAACTGGACAGTCGATCACGAGTCTATCCCCTCTACCAGGTTTAAAGTTAAGGGGGAAACATCCGTTGACTAGCTTCAGCTCGTAAGGGGTTGAGATTAACGCATAAATAAGTCATGGGCCCTAGGATGCCTGCTTCTCACCCTCGCAGTGTGGTTGTGGAAGCCTCTGCCCAATTCTATGTAGAAGTGATCAGTCAAGGTGATTTTGAGGGACAGGCTCAGATGGTGTATATTCCTGGCTTGCTTTGATTGGTGATTTCGGAGATTTCTATAAAATATACATACACACATTAGTGTAGATCCCCAAAGCTCAGAAAACCAAGCTACAAGGATAAGTTGCATTGTCTCATTTTGACCTAAAGATAGGCCACTTGCCTGAGTTCATGCATTCATGTCAGGAGAAGATCTGGTGGGGTGCCACTGAGGACACAGCTCATGGGTCCATTTAGTGGGCTTTACATATCCCTAGGTTATGCCAAGAAGACTTATTTTTGGTAAGGATGTGCATCTCCCAGAATCCCTGGATTAAGATAGACATACATGTCACTGTGGTCAAGGAAGTAAGTCACTTTTTTAAAGATGAGTCTTGTGTGTTTTCTCTCATAGATGCTCAAACTGGGGCAGGTGCACGCAGAAGAGGTGTGTCTGTTACTTTTCTCATTGCTGTGACAGAATGCTCAACAAAAGAAGGGCTTATTCGGCTCGCAGTTTAAGAAGGGCTGCTGTCCGTCGCTACAGGGAAGGCATGGCGGCAGGACTGTGACATGCTTTATAGTAGTCAGGAAACAGAGCAGACAGGAAGCTGAACATGACCGTGACACCTCAAAGCCTGCCTCCAGTGACCCACTAGCCTCAGCAAGGCTCTGCTTCTTAAGGTTTCTAGAACTTTTCAAAACTGTGTCTCCAGCTGGTACCGAGTGTTGAAACAAATGAGTCCAGTGGGGAATGTTTCACATCCAATCTACATCAGGAGGGGGACAAGGAACAAGAGGGGAGATAAAAGAGGGTAACAGAGAGGGTAGAAGTAATCAGACTATACCAAGCAGGTATGTGGAAATAATGTAAAGGAATCTGGTATTTTGTATAATTAATGTATACCAACATATAAAGGTATATTGTAGTCTGTGTTTGTGTGGTGTGTGTCTATGTGGTGGTGATGGGATATATGTATGTGTGTAATGTTACCATGTGGTGGTTATTGTGTGTGTAGTGTGTCTATAGGATGGTTTGTATGTGTGTATTATGTCTGGTGTGGTATGTGTCTATGGGGTATGGTGTGTATGTGTGGTGTGGTGTGTCTGTTTGTATGGGGGTATGGTGTGTATGTACTGTGTTGTATGGTGTGGGGGGTATGGTGTATATAGGGGTGAGGTGTGTGTCTGTGTGGTATGGTGTGTGTGTCAGGGGTGGTATGTAGTGCGTGTGTTGTGTTTGGTGTACGTGTGATAAGTGGTATATGTGTTAATTATGTATATGTGTGTGTTGTGTGTGCGTGCAGTATATGCAGTGTGTGTGTGTGTGTGGTATGGGGTCTGGTATGGGGGTATGTGTGAGTGTGGTATGTGGGTGTGCTTGTGTGTGTATTGCTTCTGACATGGATTGTCCACTGGGCATTGTGCTCTGGCACGACTGTGTGGAGCAGAGCCAGGTGGGCACACCCTTCTCCTAACCAGCAGCATGGAATGAGGATGGCCTCATCTCCCCAGGTGTGTGTTTCCCTAGTGCGAGAGAGCAGAGGATGAACCAACTGGGAATACATGCTCTCTTCTGCATCCCACCTCAGACTGACAATGGATGAGTTTGTGCTGCAGAATTCTGCACCATCTGGGGAGGTGGATAATACTGCACTCCCTGCCCTCAGCAGCAGTCTGGGCCAAAACTTTCTTGTTTCTTGAAAACAACCTTGCCTCTCTGTCTATGTACCTGTAGGCCTGAGGCAGCCGCTCTCCAAATCTGCCAACTATATTCTTTGTGCAGCACCTAAGGACCATTGTGTAGACATACATTTCTTTCCTGCCTGGTCCCGCAGTCATTCAGTCCCAAAGAAACACACAGAGGCTTCTATTAATTATAAACTGTTTGACCTGTTAGCTTAGCCTTATTATTAACTAGGTATTACAACCTAAATTAACCCATAGTTCTTGTCTATGTTTAGCCACGTGGCTTGGTACCTTTGCTTAGTGCAGCATTGTCATCTTGTTTCCTCTGCATCTGGCTGGTGTCTGCTCTCTGCCTTTCCTCTTCCCAGAATTCTCTTAGTATGATTGCTCATCCTATACTCCTGCTCCTGGCTAATCAGCATTGTATTAAACAATAGGAGTGACAAATCTTTACAGTGTACAGAAGCATTACCCCACAGCTCCATGGCTGTTGTCAAGAGACCTTGAATGGCTTGCTGGCCTTATGTCGCAATGTCATCACGGAACACTGACCATAGCTTCTATTCATTCTGTCCTCTCTCTTTTGCAGCAATTAGGAAATGTGTTGCTGATGGGCATAGCGCAAGTCTGGGGTATATGGCAGGTCGATAAGCGTTGTCATCCGGTGCCTCTGTCTTGCAGATTGAAGCCATTTACTACTTCGTGGTGGGGGATATTCCGGAGGATTCCCAGGAGCTTCTTCTCCAGAGGGTTTTGGAGATCCCATATCCAGTCTGCACAGTGTCCTTCAATGCCAGAAGAGAAGGAACTGTAGCTTTCCTAAAAGATCTGAGCGCCAAAACCCACAGCAGGTAGGCCGAAGATGGACTCGAGAGGGCCTGAGGGTGGGTGGCCCACCTACATTCTAGAGGCGTACCCAGTGTGTCCCTGCGCACAGTCCCCACGGCTCCTGTACCCTTTTCTTTATCACACAGCAATCCAATTCTTCTCTTCTGATGTCTTGGAGTCTTTACGACTGGAGAGATTGTGCCCCGCCCTAGTCAGCTAATCCCTAGAGATAGGAAGTACTGTCTGGAGGTTACGGGGTCTCATGCTCAGGACAGTTGTCACCTCAGCGCCAGACAGGGACAGTTGGAGGTAGCTCTGCATCCATAGCTCACTGCAGTTCTTCACATTAGCCAATCTTTTTTTTTCAAACATACAGGTTATTGTATGTTAAATAAGAGGAAATTGTTAGTGATATCGAGGCCTGGACCTAGCCTTTATTGACACCAAAGGCAAGCTGGAAATACATATTTTCACCCAGTTGGTGGAAAGGCTGTCCTCGCCCACAGCTCCAGGAACCCCGATTTTCCATGTCTGAAGAGGGTCAGGACTCGTCGTGGGCAGCAAGACCCGTGAGAATCTGAACTCACCACTCTTCAACCACTTTGAACTCACCAGGCACTGGGCTTTGACCCTCGGATCTTGAGTATCCCCAAATACACAAAAGAGGCTCCTCATCCACTCTCTCCAGGGTAGAGAGAAAGACAGCTGGCAGGATTCCCTCTCTGGCTTGTCCTTGCCTCCCATCTCCCAGGGAACTTTCTCCAGGAGGTTTCGCGCCCGGCGAACAACATGCCACAGGCAGCACGGATTCATCCGCTGCATTTTTAGACTGTCTCTTGCAGGGTGGAGGGTTTGCATGAAATGGTCAGGGGGAGGCGCACCGTCCTCTGCCTGCTCTGGACCCTCACAAAGGAGCCCAGCGCACAACCCTTAGCGCTTCTGCCTGTTGTAGCGCAGGCTCAGACACACCATGCCTTCTGCTGTTCCTTTGTGCTCTGGGCTCCTGGGCCCAGCTAGAGGGCACTGAATATCCAACTGGAAACAGCATGTCTTTCTGGGTTTATCTCGCTGGCTGCCTAGACCATGAGCTCTCCAACTGGACTCTGATCCTCACCTCCCTAGTGTCCAAGGCTGTGTTCGTGTGGAGCCGTCAGCGTGGGTGTGGGTGCTGTGATATAGAAGGACTCTCCAAAGAGCCTTTCACAATTGTGTCTCATCCCATGAGAGATTAGAACGTCTGCCCTGTTCCCTTTTCTAATCTGGAGAAGAGATTAGAGAGTAGAAAGTTCTAGTCATCCAAGGCCTTGGTACTCAGGGTTCAGGGTTTGCCAGGACAGGTCGCTCCCTCCCCCTCACCACACACACACACACACACACACACACACACACACAGACCTTGACCTATCAGGTGGTTACCAAAGGAAGAAAGCTAGCCTTTTCTGCTTAGCGAAGTGCCTACAGAAGGCAGGCATAGCAAGGCTGGGTGCCCCAGCTTCAGGGACCTAAGGGTCACAGGAATGAGGCCGTCTTGTTCACTGCCACCAAGTTACTGTGCGAGTCTCACCTGAAACTCTAGGAAAGTGATAGTCTTTCCACAATCCAGGAGGCCCCGAGACTGCTTCCACTTTTGTTTGCCCATCTGTCCACTCCAAGTGGTCCAGCAGCAGCAGGAATCCCTGAGTTGAATGAGCAGTGACAAGCGGAGGCTGATCTCTGAGCATCACCTGAGAGTCAGAGATCACCTTTGGGAATCAGAAGCTAGTGTCTTATCACTGACTTTCTGGGTTCCAGTAAGCAGTTCAGAAGCAGTTTCGGGGCTGAGGATGTAGCTCACTGGTGTACGTGAGGGCCTGTGATACAGCTGTACAGAAGGGGGAGGGAGAAAGAAAAGAGAGACAGGCTCATCGTGTTGTGCCACATCAGCCGCCGCAAGCTTCAACGTGCAGACCCGTCCTCTGGGGATCTCGTTAAAGTCGTGAGCTGACTCAGCAGGTCCAGGCAGGATAACAGATCTCTCACCAGCTCCCAGGCGACACTGCTGCTGTTCCTTGGACCACACTCGGAGCTGGCAGGCCCCCAAAACTTGCCCACACAGGAATTCTTTTCATAAGCTCTTAAGCACAAAACCTGGGGCAGTATGTGTTTGCTGAGTTACGCTTGACTGAGGCCACTTCAGCAATAGGCAAATTAGTAAAGATCGGCTGTACCCCTAGCTTTCAGGGTTGAGCCAGTTGGTGCTACTGGCTGCTAGTGGGGTCCCCCATTTGATGCCTGGGCCATCAAAGCTATGTTAATGTGATAGAGACTTAGAGACAAAATAACACAAGCTATCATTTTCCTAGCATCAAGAAATACCATTGGGTTGGACTAATTAATATAATGAGAAGCCACATCACCGCTAAAAGTTGCAAACCATTCTTGTGCATGTGCATGTACCTGTATATGGAGGCCAGAGACTATGCTGGGCATTTTTCCTGGTCACTTGTCACCTTATCTTCTGAGACAGAGCTTTTCAATGAACTTGAAGCTCGCTGATTCAGTTAGGCTGGCTGGCCAGCAAGCTCCAGGAATCGTCTGTCTATATCTCATCAGTATTGAGATCATAGATGTATGCTCCAATCCGGGCTTTCTATGTGGGCTTTATAAGCTGGGGATCTGAACCCAGGTCCCCATGCTTGTTCAACAAACTGAGCTGAGCCACCTCTCTGCCTGGCTTTGACCGTGAAAGTTGACAAGACAAGGTGTAGGAAAATCAGAGAATAGGAAGTTCTAAAGAGGCTTGCAATTGGGTGTGGCGTTGTATACCTTAGTCCCGGCTACTTGGGAGACCAAGGCAGGAGGATTGCTTGAACCTAGAATTTCAGGGCAACACAGTGAGACCCAATCCCGAGAAAACAAAACAAACAAAACCAAGATTTGGAGCACCAAAGACAGCAAATGGACGGAAGCGTTGGCGGGCATGGGCCTAATACAAAACACCTTTCGCCTTTCAGATTCCACGCCTTTGCTGAGAGAACAGAGTGTCTAGAATTCTCTGCTTTTTCCAAAGAGGATGTTGACAGCGCAGTGACTTGGAATTCAAGAAAGCTGAAAGGGAGACTCCCTCCAGGTACCTGGACTCCTGAAGGAGCAGCGGCACTTATAACCTTAGTCATTTCAAGTGGTGTGCCATGCAGTTAAGGCGAAGTAGAGGCCACCCATATCTTTCGTATTGTTTCTGTGGTACGAGGACACCCACTCGGATGTCACAGTGAGTGGATATGTCTAGAAACTGCTTTCAATGTCTCACACATGGTGCTTACTGACATGGGAACTTTCCAGAGATGTGGCCCTAGCCGTGCTACTGCTGGGGTTGGGTCTAAGGCAGGCTGAGCCACCCAATTGCTTGGGTTAGCTGGGGTTCCCTGCGGTTCTCAGGATAGCACTCTTTGCTTCTTGTGATGTAAGCTGTACTTGCAGGATGAGCCTGTCCTTGTGAGGGTCAAGGCTGAACAGGGACTTTTATGGAGGCTGAGGGAACCTCCTTTTTCATTCAGGAATGTGGTTTAGTGAATGAGGTCACAAATCATGAAGAAAGGGAGCTATGATTCAGAAAGCCAGTAATGGAACTGTACTCAGAAAGCCAAGAGATGGGAATTCCTTTGGGGCTGATGAAATGGCAAAATGCTAGCCACTCGGTAAAGACGGGGAAGGAAGGTCCTGTCTGGTTATTACATGATGCAGCACAGCATGGCAACTCAGCTATTTAGAAATCATTGTGGTTTGAATGAGACATCGCCATATCCCCAGGTGTTTAGATACTTGGTCCCCAGCCAGTGATGATGTTTAAAGAGGCTTAGGAATTGTGGCCTTACTTGGAAGAATGTCACCTGGGGTGAGCTTTGAGGTTTTAAAGCCTCCCAGCAACCCCAGTTCACTCTTTCTGCTTCCTGCTTAGAGTTTAAGATGTGAACTCTTGCCGGCCGGTGGTGTTGTACGCCTTTAATCCCAGCACTCGGGAGGCAGAGGCAGGCAGATCTCTGTGAGTTCGAGGCCAGCCTGGTCTACAGGGCTAGTTCCAGGACAGCTAGGTCTGTTACAAAGAGAAAACCTCTCCTGAAAACAAAAAACAAACCCCAAAAGATGTGAACTCTTAGCTTGAAGCTCCCATCACCATACTCAACTACTGCTAGCTTCCCCGCCATGACGGTGATGATCTTATCCCTCCTAAAGGATAAGATAAACCCTGTCTTCTCTATGTTGCCTTGGTCATGGTGCTTTCCCACCATAATAGAAAGAGAACTCAGACAGACGCCAGAGAGAGCCAGTGCCTGCCTCTTTCCTCCTGCTCAACTGCAGTTATTAAGCAGGCTTCAGTACAAGGTAAGGGCGACTCCTTGGGTGTAGGAAAGAACCTGAACATCCTTGCTTTGCTGAACAGCGTTGCCAGGGCTCAGGAGGAGAAGGACGTTTGCGTGGTCAGCTAGGCTGTGAGATGGAGCTAATGACAGGACAGCAGTTCAGAAAGCCCATACCCGACACACACTTTGCGTACTTAAACTCTTCATGTCCCAGAGACTAGTAGGAGGGCCCAGCCTACTGTGGACAATGCCACCCTTGGGCATGTGGTTCTGGGGTGTATAATAAAACAGGCTGAGCAGGGCACGGAGGGCGAGCCAGTAAGCAGTGTTCCTCTACGGCTTCCGCATCAGTTCTTGCCTGGAGTTCCTCCCCTGACTTCCCTTTCATGATGGACTTTAAGCTCTGAAGATGAAATAAACCCTTTCCTCCCCAAGGAGGTCATGGTATTTATCACAGCCACAGAAATCCAACCAGTGGGGGCTTCGATCAGAGTGGAGAACATGAGCTGCCACCCACTCCCCAAGCCTTGTCAGCAGTTAAAAATGGGACTGGATTTTGACCTGTGCGTTCCCTGGGGTCCTGGTCTGTTTGCTGCTGCTGCTGCTGCTATGCCGGAATACCTGAATAATTTATAAAGGATGGGGATGTAGTTGGCTCATGGTTCCCAAAGCTGAGAATCTAAGAGCCGGTAGCTGGCACGGAGAAAGGGCTTTTATGCTGCATCCTACCAGGGAAGAAGGCTGAAAGGCAAACAGGGGAGAGGTTTGCTTTCATATCAAGTTCTCCCGTTACTAACCCACACCCACGATAATGTCATCAGTTCATTCACAGGGGCAGAGTCCCTTTGACCTGTTCACCTCTTAGCAAGTCCCACCTCCCGTGTGCTCGGAGGAGTCACATACAAACTATAGCACCTGACATGGGGTGACAAAGGAAACATCTGTCCATGTAGCCAGCGTTTCCATAGCTGCCCTCGTCTCAGCCTTGGGAACACACAACTTGCAGTACAGATAAAAACATTCTTTAAGAATGAAGTGTTCGGCCTGTCTTCATCTTAGTAATCATGCGTTCCAAATTTGGGGGGGGGGAACGTGTTTGTGTGACCTTGCCTCTCCATCACAATGCCCCAGAAATGCCAGCCTTTCAAAGTTGACTTCTTCTACTCAGAAACTATTCCGAAGTCTTTGACAGATGACTTTAGAAAATGTGTGCTTTCCAATTTCACCTGGGCTCCAGAAGCAGTATTTATTTTATTTTATTTTATTTTATTTTATTTTATTGTCGTTCTTCCTTCTCCCCATTTACCACACCGGCTGCTGTAAGAATTTAACATCATCAGTCTCCCAAACCTCCAACAGGGTGGGTGGAGTCTGACTCCTCGGGAGATAATTTTTATCTTCATTTGGTAGAAAACAGCTTTACAAGGGAAGACTTACACAGCACTACTTAAGAGAACCCACTTGCCAGTCTGAGAGAAAGTTCCAGGGACTACTGACTTTGAATTCTACGTATTTGATTTTTAAAGTCTGGCTCTTCTCTTTGCTCTGCCCCAGTCCAGAAACAAAACAAAAATAAGATAAAAGGACCACTCTGCAGCCAAGATAAAGGATAGTTTGTAAATCATAGAGTCTGTGTATTTGTGTGTGTGTGTGTGTGTGTGTGTATGTGTACACCTGGGCCACAATGCACATTTGGAGGTAAAAAGACAACTTGCAGGAGTGGGTTTTTGCTTTACTCCAGGTGGGTCCTGGCTATCAAATTGAAGTCATCAGACTGGCGGGCCACCTCACCCGGTCTTGTACAAGCACTATTCCATTCGCAAGTGACGAGGAAGAGCCCTCAGGACTTTATCATTTTCCCAAAGCTCTTACCTCCAGTGCTATCACATTCGAGTGTTAGGTCTCACCGTAAGAGTTTAGGACATACACTTAAACCATATCACCCATCTCTTCACAGCGTCTGTCCTGTGACTGACTTTTTTTCCATTTCATTTAGCATGATGTCATCTCTCTCTTTTAAAGGAACTTTTTTTTTAACGGCTTAAAAAATCGTTTTTTGGACACATAGAAATATCTTAGTTGGTAAAGTACTTCCTGCACATGCATGAGGACGCAACTTCAACCCCAACACTCATGTGAAAGGTTGAATATTGCTGGACACCTGTAATTGTCGTGCTGGGGAGTTGTTGGAGGCGGGAGGGGCCATGGAGCTTGCTGGCCTGCCAGTCCAAGCAGTCAGTAAGCTCCAGGTCTCAAAAGACAAGACTAAGAGCAACGGAGTGACGAGGAAAACAGCTAGCATTGACCTCTGGCTTCCACATTCACACATAAAACCGAGCTGGGAGAGAGTAAGGGGAGGGAGGGAGAGAGAAAGACAGAGAGACGGAGAAACAGAGACAGACAGACAGACAGAGATGTACACACAGAGAGAATTAAATTCATGTGTGTGTATGTGTGGTGTATACTCATCTCTGTGTATGGATACACGTTATTCCACGTCCAAATGTCTTGCTCTAGCCCTCTGTCGGGTTCCCTTGAGACAGTCTTCCACCGAACCAGAGCTTGCTAGGTTTTGACTAGACTGGTTGGTCAGTAAGTCCCTGAAATCTTTCCTGTCTCCAGCCCCTCAATGGTTGAGTTTCAGGCATTCTTGCCCACACCAGACTTTTATGTGGGCATTGGGGAACTCAGATTCCTCAGTCCTAAATTAATGTTTAATTGTCATTAAAAATAATTTAATTATAGCATTTTATATACATTCTTTGTTTTTGCTAATCCTGCTTTCCCATGACTCTCCTCCACCCCCACTTCCCTTTCTGGCTAGTTCCCCTTTCTCATGATCCCCATATACATATGTATACACATATATAGTAACTAAAAGTCCAGGGTCTTCACGTAAGAGAAAACCTGAGTCTGGGTGACTTCACTTAAAGCAATAATTCTAAGCTCTACCCATCCATCCTATTTCCTGCAACTGTCATGATTTCGTTTTTTTTTTTGTGTGTGATTGAATGAAATGCCATTGTGTACATGTGTCATTTTATCTATCTATCTATCTATCTATCTATCTATCTATCTATCTATCTATCTATCTATCTATCTATCTATCTATCTATGTATCTATTATGTAGACATTTTTCTGTCTTCACGTATGCCTGAATGGCAGAAGAGGGCACCAGATCTCATTACAGATGGTTGTGAGCCACCATGTGGTTGCTGGGAATTGAACTCAGGACTTCTGCAAGAGCAGCTAGTGCTCTTACCCACTGAACCATCTCTCCAGCCCCTCCACCCATATGTCACATCTTTACACATTCTCCTGTTTCTGGGCATTTCTTAACTATTGTCAAGAGAGCAATTGTGAGCATAGATGTGCTAGTATTACTGTGGTATGCTGAGTTAGGGACTTTGGGTATATACCCAGGACTGAGAGCTGGGTCATATGTGGTCCCTTTGAAGAAACTCCACACGGACTTCCACAGTGGCTGTACCAGTTTATACTCCCACCAACAATAAACAAGGCTTCTCTTTCTCACGCCCTCGACAACATTTGCTAGTTCTGACTGGGGTGTTTTGGTTAGCTTTATTATCGCTGTGATGAAACACTCTGAACAAAAGCAGCTTGGGAAAAAGGGGTTTATCTCTCTCCAAGCTCCATATAACATCTCACCATCAAAAGCAGCAAGGACAGGAACTCACACAGGGCAGGAACCCAAAAGCAGGAGCTGATGCAGAGGCCATGAAGGAGTGTGGCTTACTGGCTTGCTCCCCATGGCTTGCTCAACCTGCTTTCTTTTTTTAAAACTGATTTTTATTGAGCTTCTCTCCCTCCCTCTCCCCTCACTTTCAGTCCTCCCCCAAGGTCCCCATGCTCCCAATTTACTCAGGAGATCTTGTCTTTTTCTACTTCCCATGTAGATTAGATCTATGTAAGTTTCTCTTAGGGGCCTCATTGTTGTCTAGGTTCTCTAGGATTGTGATTTGTGGGCTGGTTTTCTTTGCTTTATGTTTAAAAACCACTTATGAGTGAGTACATGTGATAATTGTCTTTCTGGGTCTGGGTTACCTCACTCAAAATCATGTTTTCTAGCTCCATCCATTTGCCTGCAAAATTCAAGGTGTCGTTATTTTTTTCTGCTGTGTAATACTCCATTGTGTAAATGTACCACATTTTCCTTATCTATTCTTTGATAGAGGGGCATTTAGGTTATTTCCAGGTTCTGGCTATGACAAACAATGCTGCTATGAACATAGTTGAGCACATGTCCTTGTGACACGATTGAGCATCTTTTGGATATATACCCAAAAGTGGTATTGCTGGGTCTTGAGGAAGGTTGTTTCCTAATTTTCTTAAAATCATCACACTGACATCCAAAGGGACTGTACCTGCTTGCATTCCCACCAGCAATGCAGAAGTGTTCCCTTTACCCCACAACCTCTCCAGCATAAGTTGTCATCAGTGTTTTTGATCTTGGCCATTCTTACAGGTGTAAGATGGAATCTCAGAGTTTCAACCTGCTTTCTTGTAGAACCCAGGACCACTAGCCCAGGGATGCCACTGGGCTATGCCCTCCTCCATCAATTAATAATGAAGAAAATGAACTATAGTAGTGGTTCTCAACTTTCCTAATACTAGGACCCCTTAATGCAGTTCCTCATAAAATTATTTTTTGTTACTTTATAACGGTAATCTTGTTACTGCTATAAATCACAATGTAAATATCTATGTTTTCTGATGGGGTTAGGGGATCCCTATGAAAGTGTTCAATATCCTTCGATACCCCAAGGGGTCGTGACCCACAGACTGAGAACTGCTGCCTTACAGGCTTACTGCAGCCTGATCTTATGGAGGCATTTTCTTAATTGAGGATCCCTCCCCTCCGATGACTATAGCTCGTGTCAAGTAGACATAAGATTATCTACCACACTGGGGTGAGATGGAATCTCAAAGTAGTTTTAATTTTAATTGAAGGAATAATAGGTGTGTGTGTGTGTGTGTGTGTGTGTGTGTGTGTGTGTGACATTTTGTTTATCCATCCACTGGCAATGGACATGTGGGTTGGTTTTATCTTTTGGCTATTATAAGTTATGCTGCCATGAACTTGGGTTTACAAATACATTTTGACTCCCTGATTTTCATTATTTGGGGAATATACCCCCAAAGTGGGATTCCTGAATCATATATGATAATTCTCTTTGTATTTTTTGAGGAGCCTCCGTACTGTTTTCCACAAAGGTATTGGTGTTGTATATTCCTGCCAACCGTGCACAATTGTCCCGTGTCCTTGTGAACATTTGTCACCTTCTGTGTTTTTGATAGTGGCCACCCCAATGGGTGGGAGACGGTGTCTCAGTGTGGTTTTGATATGCATTTCTTTGATACTTAACGCCTATCTTTTCATTAGTTTGTTGAAAGAAATATTATAATGTAGTATTTAAAAATTCAAATGGATCTAACATATCCATGGTGATTAAAATAATGATCCAGCCTCCTTCTTCCCTGCTGGAAACTATTCCTAGCCATTGTGGGGGATCCCTTTCTTGAGCCTTGGGCACTACCCAGAGATCATTGGCAGCACTGAGATGTCAAATTGCCACTCCTGGATAAGCCACCCCACGATGGACAAATGAGAGGATTCTCTGGAGAGAGTAAGAGCTTTCTCACCTGCAGGCTGCAAATCTGAGGTGGTCAGAAAGTGGTGCTGGTATGCAAAGGGGGTGGGGATGGCAGTGCTGTTGGGCCTCTTGGCTCAGCACCAATTTTACAAGATGAAACAGAACACGGTTCAGCTTCAGCTGACCACCCCAGAAGCTGGTAGGCTCCAGTATTAGGGTGTACAAAAAGCACAATGTCTTGGTTTTGTGGGTTGGATTTCTTTTTTTTTTGTAAAGTTTGTTTGTTTCTTAGTTTGCATTTTCCTTTTACTTATGTTTTTTTATTATGCCTTTGCTATTATTTTCAGAATCAGCTGATTGGTTTTTATTCCTCTTATATCTATGTAATTTTGACTGCATTTCTTACTTGTGTGCTCTTAAATCTCCGGTGGTGCATGTGGCTACCTCCAGGTGCATTTCTTCTTCGGCATGCATCCTTCTTTTTCCCCTTTCCCTGCCTTCTTTTGTTACATTCAGTGATTATTTCTATTTTTACGCCTTCCAGATTTCTTCTGTTTAAAGTCAGCACATGAAGTAATGGGTTTCATTATGTTGTTTTCGCACATACGTGGCATTGTCCTTTGTTCTCGTTCATCCACCCTGACCTCTCCACCCACTTGCTGGTCTCCTCCCCTCCAGAATGTCCCCACTCTTGCTTTCATGTCCCATGCGTTCTGTGGCTTCCTCTTTTTTTATCCTCGCCTTCCTTTTCTGTTTTCATGTCCTACACACACACAAAACGTAAACACACACACAAAATGCAAACACACACACACATACACACACACAAAACACATACACACACATACACACACACAAAACGCATACACACACACACACATACACAAAATGCATACACACATGCACACTGTACATTTAAATACCTTCAGTATTTATCATTCTGAACCCAGATGATTTTATTTATATATTTTACTTATATTAATGATCTCTAGTTGTATTTTTGTCCTGAAAAGTCATGATTGATTTTTTTTTCCTTTTGAGCGGAAGAAGCCACCCCAAGGCGTACAAATGAGGGGGTTCTCTGTAGAGAAGAGACCTTTCTCATGCCACAGGCTGCAAGTCTGGGGTGGTCAGAAATGGGTGTTGGTGTGGAATGACAGGCAACCCCTAAGGGGACTGCACAACTCCATTGTTGTATATGTGCCTTATTAGCTCTGTCCATTCAGCTGCTGACGGACAACTAGGCTGGTCCCATTTTCTGGCTATTGTGACTAGTGCGGCTCGGGGTGCTGGAGTCCTTCCAGAAATGGCATATTGGGACATGTGGTAGTCCTCCTAGTTTTTTGAGGAACCTCTGCTCTGACTGTCACAGTAATAGCACCAGTTTGCATCGCATCCCCAGCAGCAACCACAGGCTTCCTCTCTGCACTTCCTCACCAGACCGGACCTCTCTAGTCAGGTTCACTTTCTATTGCCTGGAGTCAAAGGATGCTGAGTGCAAGGGAGAACATTTCCTGCCACATATTTCTTCCTTCGAGAACTGTTTGCTCAGTTCACTTGTCCATTTATTGATTGAATTATTTGATTTTGGCTCTGGTATTTGAATTTTAGCATTCCTTTTGTACTTTAGACATTAGTCTCCTTTGGATTTGGATGAGGGTCACACTGACTGTATAGATGGCTGTTGGTACTATCGCCTTTGCACAGTATTAATTTTGTCGCTCAAGAAATCCTTCTGTCTTCAGTGTCTAGATGTTTACATGGTAGAGGTCTGTGCTGGATAGTTTTATATCAAGTCAGCAGAAGTTAAAGTCACCTGAGAGGAGGGGACCGTAATTAAGAAGGTGCCTCCATACAGTCGGGCCATATGCAAGCCTATAGAGGGTTTTCTTAATTGGTGGGCAGGTCCCAGCCCACTGTGGGTGGTGCTGTGCCTGAGCTGGTGGTAAGCCGCAGCCCTCCATGGCCACTGCATCAGCTCCCACCTCCAGGTTCCTGCCCAGTTTGAGTTCCTGTCCTGACTTCCTTTGATGATGAACAACAACGTGGAAGTGTAATTCCAACAAACCCTCTCCTCCCCACGTTGCTTTGGTCATAGTGCTTTATCACAACAGTGGTGACCCTGACTAAGACAACATCTCTTGCCTCTTTGGCCAGGTTTATTTCTGGGCATTTAATTTTTCTCCAGAATTTCATCACCCTTTCTCTTTCTTCCAACTCATCCCATCTTACTGTTCAGATCATAGGAATCAAAATTTCCACTTCTTCCCTTTCTCCCCTTTTCCTCCCCCTCCCTTCTCCCCCTCAAGTCCGAAGAGAAGACAGGGTTCCCTGCCCTGTGGGAAGTCCAAGGCCCTTCCTCCTCCATCCAGGCCTAGAAAGGTGTGCATCCAAACAGACTAGGATCCCAAAAAGCCAGTCCATGCAGTAGAGACAAATCCCAGTGCCATTATCTTTGGCCTCTCAGTCCACCCCAATTGTCAGCCACATTCAGAGGGTCCAGTTTGATCCCATGCTCGTTCAGTCCCATTCCAGCTGGATTTGGTGAGCTTCCATTAGATCAGGCACACTGTCTCAATGGATGGACCAACCCCTCACGGTCCTGACTTCCTTGGTCATATTCTCCCTACTTCTGCTCTTCAACTGGACCTTGGGAGCTCAGTCCAGTACTCCCATGTGGGTCTCTGTCTCTATCTCCATCTGTCGCTGGACAAAGGTTCTGTCTGGATTCTTACAGTACCCAGGTGCCCTGTTCTTTTGGCTCTAACAATCCTTCCTTTCCCTCTTCCACAATGTTCCCTGAGCCCTAAGTGTATGGGTTACGTTGTAAATGTATCAGTTGGGGATGGGCACTCAACAATGAGCTCTTCTTGGCATTTTGACTAACTGTGGGTTTCTGTGATGATCTCCATCTGCTGCAAGAAGAAGTTTCCTTGAGGAGGAATGAGAGCCACACTCTACCTAGGATATAAGGACATGTTCAGAATGCACTTGAAAATTATATTAATTTATAAAAGTGACTGTGGTAGGTTCTCCTTGAGGGTTCATGACCTCTCCAGTCATGAGTGGTAGTCTAGGTTTATAGTGCTAGGTATGAGTTTCCTCCTATTGAGCAGGTCTTAAGTCCACAGCTCTTGGTTATTCCTGAGACATAAGTGCCATTATTGCACCCTTGAGTTTTTTTTGCTGGTCATTGCTGTGGTCTGTAAGCTTTACAGCTGAGTTGGACTATTAATTGCTTCTCTCCACTAGCATCTTGTAGAGCACCTTTGGATGCTAAGAGAACTAGTCTCCAGGGAGGGAGAAGCTTCTAGGTCAGTTCCACCTTACGATTCCTCCAGTTCTTGTGCCCAGAGATTCTGGTATCTTCAGCAATAGGTCTTACCTTCAAGTTCTGGAAGACAGCTAGGACAGTGGTAATTGTTCACATTGTTTAAGAAGTCTCTTGGACTCTCCTGATCCATAATACAAAGGCAAATTTCCCATAGTCGGCCCTGGGGTTTTTGTGAAAAAGTGTGTGTTAATTGACTTTCTCCTGTAGTTCACACAGAGGTCCCTACTCTAGCATCTTACTTGGGAGATACACTACCATTTCACTCTTTAGTTCTCAAATTTCCATTTTATAGTCTTCTACCATGGAGATGATGGGCAAACAACACACACCATGTGAGCATATATGTGTATATATTTATGTTCATATATGTATATATATACACACACATAGCCTGTGTGTTTGTTAATGCTAACTCATGGCAATGTGTTCATCATTTTATATATTCTTCCATAACATTTTTAGTATTGCATTCTTCATTTCTGCTTAGTTTTTCTTCTTTAATTTCCTGCAATGCCTTATTTGTATACTGTATTGCATCTTCTTTTTTATAACAATCTACTATAAATATAGAGACAAAAATTATGGGGAAGGTTGGGTTTTGTGGTTCATGTCACTACTTGGGAGGCAGAGACAGGCAGATCTCTGTGAGTTCAAGGCCAGCTTGGTCTACATTAATGAGTTCTAGGTCAACTAGGGCTATATAGTAAAAGCCTGTTGCAAGGAAAAAAATAATCCCCCACAGTTGCCTTTAACACACTTGGATTCAGTGTAAACAAGGAATTAAAAGATGTCCATGGTGAAATTTTGAAAACACTGACAGAAGAAATTGTAGAAGACAAAATTCCATGCTCATAGATTAGAATAATTATTATTATGAAAATTGCTGTATTAGCAAAAGTAATCTATAGATTCAACACAGTACTCATGAAAATTCCAATTCCATTTTTTTTTTTGACAAAAGCTAAGGGGAAATTTTTTTTAACATTCATATACAAGCAAAAAAGACCCCGGGTAGACAAACCAGCCCTTAGAAAATAAAGAATTATGTTAGCGGTCCATATCTGATTTCAAGCTATTCTACAGTGTTCAGACGCAAAAATAGCGCGGTGCAGGTGTAGACAGACACACACATCAATGGAATGAGCACTGGGCAGAAACCTAGACAGCTACACATTCTGACAAAGATGCTAGGAGTATCCAGAGGAAGGAAGATGGGCTCTTCAACAAACCATGCTGGAGACAACTGCTCAGTCACAGGTACGAGAGTCCGTCTAGATCCGGGCCACTCACCCTGCCTGACAATCAATTCCAAGTGGTTCAGAGGCCTTAGTGGAAGGCCCCAGACACTGACTCATTAGAAGACATGTAAGGTGAAACACTTCAAGATACAGACTAGGTTAAAGGCTGTCTCCAAAGGATCAGGAAATACAGTCAACAACTGACAAACGGGCCTTCATGAAATCAAAAAGCTTCTGCACAGCAAAGAAAGCATTTAATCCAGGAGGAGCCAGCCCAAGAATGTGAGAGAAAGAGTCCTAGAATTCACGTGGATTACATCCTGTCTCTAAATTATTGCATGAGGACAATGACATATACTGACCCTTTGACTGCCTTCTGATAAAACCTATTCTCTCCCTCCCTCCCTCCCTCCCTCCCTCCCTCCCTCCCTCCCTCCCTCCCTCCCTCCCTCTCTCTCTCTCTGTCTCTCTCTCTCTCTCTCTCTCTCTCTCTCTCTCGTGTGTGTGTCTGTGTATGTCTTGCTCCCATTATAATTACCCCAACTTAGTCTACTCTTAAGTAAGTGTTCCCAAGCATATTTCATACAGCATCTCCTTTGACAGTCATACTGGTCGTGTGTAGGAAGTGACAGAACGTCTTCAATTCTTTTTCCAGGAGTGAAACATCCTGGAAGTAATTTGTTGAATGTGCATGACTGGTATAGGTCAGAGCCAGAGGTCTGAGCCTGGGCTGTCCTTAGTGCTTGTCAGTCAGTATAGACACTTTGAGAACTCTGGGAAGACAGAGAGGGCAGGGTTCTTGCTACACAAAGACTTTCGCTGTTAAAGCATTTTGAGGTCTTTCCCTTTAGTCTTCCTGCTGTATACTTAAAAACTAATCAAGACATAAGCATCATATTATTGTATAATTTGAATATTTCACTTTATATTTAATAATATGACAAGTATTTTCTCAAACTAGTATAAAGTGTTTTATATTGCAGACATTCAGATATCCAGGACTTTTTTACATTGTATGGTATAAATTTTTGTCAGTCTTTGTCTTTTAGACATTTCATTAATATTTTAATGTTTTCAATTAGAGCTATTATATTTACATTTTATATATTTCCTCCTATTTTCTCAGTATTTAAAGAGACAGATTTCTGGCAGTGAAAACTCTGGATCCAAATGTAATGCTGGACCAAAGGGTCACCTCTTCTTTGAGCTGTTTCAAAATGTTTTGCAATAATACATTCACACCAAGAGTATATGAAAAATATCCACTTCAATTAGCATCAAAATGCTGTCTTACTGTTCCAATTAGACTTTATTTAACGAAGAGATTAATGTCAACTGTTAGTGAACATAACACATTTTGTATTTATTAACTTTTTTTTTATAAATTACCTCCCTGTCAGGCTTGTGACTTGTAGGTAATTTATAGTAGCAATTATGTTTTCTTTCGTGTGGCTGTTTCTCATATGAAAAATTTAAATTTACATAGCAATGGCAGCCCATAAATCTTGTACCTTCTAGCTTCTACGTGATTTTATTTCTATCCTGAAGTGTGTGTGTGTGTGTGTGTGTGTGTGGTTAAAAAAAAATGCTTTTGGTCTAGCTAGATTTATTTTGAAGTATGCTGAATGGGACAGGATGGGATGGGATGAGTGGACTTTTTCCCTGAATGCACTAACAGTCTTCACACCAGTCAGCCTTTTCACTCTGAATGCCACGTGTCATCCTTTGTAGTAAACAGGGTCTCATCTATGATGGGCTTGCTCCTGAACCACCTGCTCTTCCCATGGTCCTTTCCTTTCTAGTCCAAGGCTACTCATGCATAGCTTTTGACATTGATTTTCTTCCACCTTGTATATTTATCTTAAGTACGGGAATGGGTTTGGTGTTCTCCAGGTGGACTTTAGTTTGTTATGTTTCCAGTTGAATATCTTAGGAGGATATAGGCAAGCTGCTTCATTCAGCCTAAGTTTATATTCTGTTTCCATTGATATCCTAAGCTTTTGGGGGATCTCACCAGACTTGTCTTCCTTCCCCCCTCATTTTACTTCCTTTCCCTCCAGTTTATCCGTCTAGATTTAGTGAGCTGTGGTGCTACAATTGGAAAGGGCAGAAACAGAGTGGGCGTTACCAGCAGTTTCTTACCGCAGATTTGTTTGTTGTTGAAGTAAAAGTACTTGTAACAACAACATTGCATTTGTAGCCATTAGCAATTGGAACAAT
This sequence comes from Chionomys nivalis, assembly GCF_950005125.1. NCBI lineage: Eukaryota > Metazoa > Chordata > Mammalia > Rodentia > Cricetidae > Chionomys > Chionomys nivalis. The sequence goes on from NC_080104.1 coordinate 31,842,155, forward strand.
AAAGTTATGAAAGCATTCTCTAAATTTTCCAGAGGACTTTGGGCAGCCCTACTCTAAATTATAAGAGCCCATATTTGTTGTAGATAATTCTGTTGATGCTAAATCTGATTTCATGTAATCTTTATGTACTCATGATGATTTGAATAAGAATGTTCCCCATGGGCTCAGATGTTTAAGCAGTTGGTCCCCAGTTGATGGCACTGTTTGGGTATGTTTAGGAGGGACAGTCTTTTTTTTTTTTTTTTTGCCTTTCACTGATTTGTTTCATTTGGAGTTAATAATAAAGGGGCATTTTCCCTTCGTAATTTATTTTTTTGTTTTTTCTTTATGTTGTTTTTTCTTTTTTTCTTTAAAAAACTATCGTTTCTCATTTTACATACTAATCCCAGATCTCCCTCCCCTACTTCCGCTCCTTCCACCTTCCCTCATCCCACCCTGATCCACTCCTCAGAGAGGGTAAGGCTTCCCATGGGGAGTCAACAAAGTCTAGCACATTGCTTTGAGGTAGGACCAAGACCCTTCCCATTATATCTAGGCTGTGCAAGGTATCCCTCCAAAGAGAATGGGTTCCAAAAAGCCAGTACAAGCAGTAGGAATGAATTCTGGTCTCACTGCCAGTGGCCCCACAGTCTGTCCCAGACATACAACTGTCTCCCACATTCAAAGGGCCTAGTTTGGTCCTCTGCTGTTTCCCTTGCTATCAGACCAGAGTTGATAGGCTCCCATTAATTAGCTCAGGCAAGCTGTTTCATTGGGTGTCCCCATCATGGTCTTGTCCTCTTTGCTCATATTCTCCCTCCTCCCACTTTTTGACTGGACTTTGGGAGCTCAGCCCAGTGCTCCACTGTGGATCTCTGCATCTGCTTCCATCAGTTGCTGGATGAAGGTTCTATGATGACATTTAAGATAGTCATCAATATGACTACAGGGCAAGACCAGTTCAGGCACCTTCTCCACTTTTGCTTAGGGTCTTAGCTGGGGTTATCCTTGTGGTTCCCTGGGAATTCCTCTAGTGCCAGGTTTTTTGCTAGCCCCATAATGGCTCCCAATCAAGGTATCTTTCCTTGCTCTCTGTCTCTGTCCTTCTCCCATCTCAACCATCCCATTCCCTCCCCTTCTCCCCCTCCCCTTCTCCCCTCCTCCTCCCTTTCCACCCTCCCCTCCCCCCATCCCCATGCTCCCAATTTTCTCAGGAGAGCTTGTCTATTTCCCCTTCCCAGGGGGATCTATATGTTTCTCTTAGGGTTCTTCTTGTTACTTAGCTTCTCTGGGGTCATGGACTACAGGCTCATTATTATCCTTTGCTTTACAGTTAGTATCCACTTATGAGTGAGTACATACCTTGTTCATCTTTCTGGACATGGTATGGGTCTGGGTTTCCTCACTCAGAATGTTTTTTTTGTTCCATCCATTTACATGAAAATTTCAAGATGTCATTGTTTTTTTACCACTGAGTGGTACTCCATTATGTAAACGTACCACATTTTCTTTATCCATTCTTCTGTTGAGGGGCATCTACGTTGTTTTTAGGTTCTGTCTATTACTATTTGTAATTATTTATGCTGCTATGAACATAGTTGAACAAATGTTCTTGTAGTATGATTGAGCATCCTTTGGGTATGTGACCAAGAGTGGTAATTCTGGGTCATAAGGTAGGTTGATTCCCAATTTTCTGAGAAACCACCATACTGATTTCCAAAGTGGTTATACAAGTTTGCATTCCCACCAGCAGTGGTGGAGTGTTCCCCTTACTCCACATCCTCTCCAGCATAAGCTATCATTGGTGTTTTTGATCTTAGTCATTCCGACTGGTATAAGATTGTATCTCAGAGTCGTTTTGATTTGCACTTCCTGATAGCTAAGGATGTTGAACATTTCCTTAAGCGTCTTTCAGCCATTTGAGCTTCTTCTGTTGGGAATTCTCTGTTTAGATCTGTACCCCATTTTTAAATTGAATTATTTAGTATTTTGATGTCTAATTTCTTGAGTTCTTTATATGTTTTGGAGATCAGACCTCTGTCTGATGTGGGGTTGGTGAAGATCTTTTCCTATTCAGTCTTTTTGGCTTATTGACCGTGTCCTTTGCGTCTCAGTTTCAGGAGATTCCATTTATTTATTGTTCCTCTCAGTGTCTGTGCTACTGGGGTAATATTTAAGAAGTGGTCTCCTGTGCCCATGCATTGAAGGCTACTTCCCACTTTCTCTTCTATCTGGTTTTAGGAGGTACAGTCTAAAGGAAGTCACCATTGGGGGCAGACTTTCAGCTTCCTGTTTGTGGTATGAAATGTGAACTCCCAGCTTTGCCTGTTTCTGCTGCTCTGATTTCCTGCCAAGAGAGTCTCTTCTCCCTCTGAAACTGTAAGCCCCAATAAACTCTCTGTTCTGTAAGTTGCCTTTGTCATGGTGTTTCACCACACTGACTGAAAAGTAATTATGTACTTGTTAGGCAGATATACCTAGGAATTTGTATTTCTTGCAAGAGGTTTTATAAGCTGTAATAATGTCACATATAATAAATTATTTGTGAATGATTACCAAATTTCAGGTCTTGTATTTGGAGATGATTCCTTACATCAGCTTGCTCCCCAGAACAAACAAAAGTTATAGACTGAGAGGAATTTTGCTTTGTTTCTTGCCTCATTGCAAGAGCAAGCAAGCAAACACACACACACACACATACACACACATAGACATAGACACACGTCATGCAAAATCATTTATTCTTTGCTTATTTGGCTTCTTATAGATGTGTTAATTCTTCGGAATTTCTCTGCCAATTTGATTTTTCTTCCTGTTTGTTTCCCTTGGTCTGGGCTTTCCTTGGATGTGGGATGCTTCTCAAATGTTTTGATATGGACACTGTATGCAGCTTAGAATGGCTCACTGTCATGTTTAAGATATAAATTGTCGCTGGGCGGTGGTGGCGCATACCTTTAATACCAGCACTCGGGAGGCAGAGGCAGGCGGGTCTCTGTGAGTTCGAGGCCAAGCTGGTCTAGAAGAGCTAGTTCCAGGACAGGAACCAAAAGCTACGGAGAAACCCTGTCTCAAAAATCAAAAATGAAAAAAAAAAAGATATAAATTGTCCCCTTAAAGGCTCATGTTTTAAAGTCTTGACCTTAGTGCACACACTAAGTGATAAGATCTGATGGGTCTGGCTTCATGAATGCATGAATCTCTTGATGGACTCCGACTTGATGGAGTTAATGGGTGGAGATGGAAACACTGGAAGGTGAGGCCTGGTTGGAGGAAGCAGGCCACTGGGGCCATGCCTTTGATGGGTGCCTGTGCTTCCCAGCCCTCCTTATCGTCACTCTCCTGTAGCCACGAGGTGAGCTGATTTGCCTTGCCCCTTGTTCCTACTGTGATGTCAGGTCCTTTCTTCAGGTCCACAGTGATGGCACCCAGCTGACCATGGATAGAAATCTCTAAAATCAACAGATAAAATCAGTCACTGCTTCCCGAGTTGTGTATGTCAATTATTCTATCACAGCTGTAGAGAGTCTGATCAACACCTTCACTTAATGATTCATTGCATGTTCAGTTTTCCTTACACGATTCTCAGAGCGTCTATGACCTGTGGTTTTAGGTAGAAGGAACTTGAGACAGAGAACAAGAAGAGGACTATGTTCAGAGTTCCCTACTGAGTCAGGAGCTGTTCTGAGCTGTGGTGCAAAGGTCACTCAGATCTGATGGTGGTACCCAGCCTTATTGGTCTTCAGGAGACTTATTATTAGTAGTACCGTCCAGTGATCTTTCCCCTGGGACTTCCATGGACTTCTAGGGAAGAGGCATAACTATTCATCCCATTGCCCTCTGGGGTCTTCTGTTTGCCTGCACTGTGTCTGGTTCTCCATGTCAACCTGGAGGAAGCTCATCTTCCTCCCAGCGCAGTCACGCCCTCTCCTTTCCATTTAGTGGATTTTAGTAGCTGCAGTGAGTGGAGGTGGACCACACCCTCTCTGGTTCTCCTTTCTTTCCGCCTTCACTTTCTGAAACCTCTCACTATTTCTTTTTAGGAGCTAAGTCCTCCCTCTACCCCTAATGGTAGATTCCTTGTACTTGGAGTACCTTGAACTTCGCTATTTGTCTGTCTCATTGAATCTGGAGAATCCCAGCCATTACCTAGAAAAAGTATTAGCAGCAGCAGCAGCAGCAGCAGCAGCAGCAGCAGCAGCAGCAGCAGCAGCAGCAGCAGCAGCAGGAGTGGCAGTGGTACCTTGTGGTAGTGGGGATTGACTCTAGAGCTCACACATGCTAGGCTAGTAACCTTCCACTGAGCCATGTCCTCACCCTTCTTTCTACTTAAAAAAAAAAAAAAGATTTTTGAGTTATGATCTCAGCAAGTTACCCAGGCTGACCTTGAACCCACTCTGTGACCTAGGTAGCCCTTGAGTTGTGATCCTCTGCCTCGGCTCCCGAGCACTTGGATCACCAGTCTGTGCCACCTGGCTGGGCTCAGCAATTATTTGTCGTTGTCATTATTTTATTTTAAAGTCACACGGCTTCAGGCCAACTGTGGTTTGATTAATTTAAAACAGACTTATCCTCATTTAACTGGTGCTCCTCAGGCCGTATTTTTATTGCGGTGAATTGCATAAGAACCAAAGTCAATCATTTGGACACACTTAAGGCTAGCAGTTCATTGGCCAGAGCTAATCACATGACCAAGTCCAGTGCGAACGATGGGGCAGACTATTCCACCAGCAGAAAGCTGAGGAGGGACATGAATAGTGGATAAACAATAATACAAGCTATCACGGCCTTTCATTCCTGTGTGATTCTGGGTTTGGCCCCAGGAGCCAGTGTGTGTTGGAAAATGAATCAACTTTGGCATCAGATCTGGGTTCAGATACTGGCTTTGCCACAAATTATGCCATGTTAACATGTTACCAAAACTTTACTGTTTCTCATTTATAGAATGGGAATAACAACATCTGCTTTATATGAGTGTTGGTGGTCTTAAAACACAGGACACACACACAAATGTGCAGCCTAAAGCAGCAGTTAATTGCCAGCAATGGCCTTTTTCTTTCTTAGAATTCCAAACGGGCATTTCCTGTAGATGCTGGCTCTGGAATGTGACCTAATCAGAAGCGCATGGCAGCCTCTATATAACAAACAGTTTGCAGAGTCACCGCACTGACTGGCTTATTTGCCTGCATGGTGTTAGCTGGAAACTGGGATTCGGACCAAGGAGTGTGATAGGGGCACTGGGAAAGACCACCCTTTGTGGGTGGTACTGGGGTAACTATGGGGGGTGGGGATTCCTACCGTGGAAACCAGGAGCCCACATCCCCCTTCTCCTGGGAGTTTAATTTTACTCAGTGGCGGGTAGGAATGAGGAGCTGGGCCTTTCCTGGGAGTGATTTTACCCACTCCTTTGGAAGAGTGAGCTCAGAGAGAGGCAGAACACTGTCTGGACGTTTGTAAAATTGGACATGAGAATGACTATCTAGAGAGAGATAGTCCCCTCTAGAGCCGACTGCTCTGCATATAGGCCGGGTCTACGCATGTTTTAGAAGGAGCTTCGACTGCTGGTGCATTCGGGGATGGCATCCTCTGGGCTGCCCCTCACGGTAGAGGTCTGGGTACCCCTCAGTCAGGAAGAACACTTGTGTTAGGATCTGGAGAAGGCTCCATTTCTGTTTTGCTTCTGTTCTTGTTTTATCATAAATTAGGAAAAACCAAGCTGAAATAATGAATGTGGATTTATAAATTTAGATCAGAGTGAAAGTTGTCACCGGGCATCTGTCATTAAAATGGAATAATACTTTTGACACTGATGCAGCTAGCTCAGCCACAGGACCGGTCATCAAAGCTGACAATGAACTTGTCTCAGATGGGCCAGAGGTGCCAGGCTATTTAGGTTGGTAAACTCAAGAGACCTCAGGGTGGCATGATCACTTGGACCGTAAGCTGTACTCAGAGCTGTGTGATCCTGCTCCAAGCCGGAGCATCAGCAAGCCAGAGCATCGCATGGTACCAACATCTGCAACGTGAGCTAACTTGAAGCTGATGTTATACACACCACCCGGAGTCCCCACAGCTTAGAACCCTCTCCTTATTCCAGGGGAATGGGAACGGATGACAAGGCACATCTGTCATTTCTAGGCTCGTCTTATTAGGCAGCTGTCCCTGATCAGACCTGACTAGCTCTCCCTTCTGAGCCTGTCCTGGGCTTTGGCACTCTCAGGGCAGCTGAGAGATCTTAGTCACCAGCCCAGCTCACTGATGAGAAGTGAAATGACATACTGGCTTTGCTGGGATCACCACCAGATCTTGCTTGCCAGATAAGAGGTAAAGACTGTGCAATGAACAAATTAAAAGGAATGTGTCATAGCACAGGGTCGTACCAAAAGGCAGCGATACTTTGCTGGGTCTGTGTTGTTTGTCACTGGTACTTTGTTTGGACAAGACCGTGCTACAAAAGCTACTCTGGGACCAGCAAGATGGATCAGCAGATAAAGGCACTTACTGCCAAGTCTGAGGGCTGAGTTTAACCCCTAGGACTCCTATGGTGGGAGGGGAGAGCCAGTTATTGAGAGCTGTCCTCAGGCCTTCATGCAATGGGTATGCTCACATGGACATATAATAAATAAACAAAATTGCAGCAAACTCCTGTTTTTAAAGAATAAAATCTGTAAAAAAAAAAAAAGGGGTCGGGTATTTTTGAAAATTTTCTGTATTTGTGTGTTGATGGCGAGGGAAAAGCATGAGCTAAGGATATACATTTTAAAACTACATTTTATTTACTTGAGCATACAGCAGGTTGCTATGTTTAAAGAGAAAAAAGGAGCTGTCCTCGTTTTGGCAGACACATGTGATCTTTAATTAGACACTGAGTCTAGTGGCCCATCAGTCAGGCCTGGCATCACACCGCCTTGTTTCCAGTCTCCAATTTAATTTAGAAGCCCTGGTTGGTGCCTGTTTGTAGCTGTTTCCATTGGCAGCAGGAGGTCCTTTCAGAATTTGCCTTTCTTTTCCCTAGAACTGAGCTTAATTCATGGGGCAAGGCCAGAGCAGCTGCCCTTCCAAGGCCGCTGCCACGTTACGGTTGATCCGGTGGAAAGATGTGGTGACCCCCAGACTCCCCTTGACTGTTCGGTGTCTTGAATTTCTTATCGTTGCTGAAGACAGGACTCTGGCAGTGAGAGTTTATCGAGCATCTTCCATGGAACTTAAAGTCTCACTAGGGTGAAGATGAAGAAACTTAAAGAAATAGGTGACATGGCTCTGGACCAAGGGACCCCAGACTCTCAGAGCATCCATTTTCACTTCTGCTCTGTGGCTCAAGTTGCTCCTTCTCTCATTGCTTCCAGAGCCCAGCTGATGTAGAACAACCCACCTGTAACTCCCCTTCCTCTGCCATTCCTTCACACATTTGAAGATCCAATGGCTCTGTAGGTTTTGCTCCCTCACTAAGAGTGAGCCCCCATGGCTAGGGACCCATGTATTCCTGCCTCCATCTTGGAATCCTTGTCCAGTTAGGGCTTCCAGCATCCGTGCGGCCTGTTCACTTGGTACTGACCGTGGTGAGATCAGTTCTAGTCTTAGCTGAGACGTGGCAGTCAAGCCCAGAACTAACCGAAAGGGTGCGAGTATCCAGCAGGCTTCACCTCACCACGCATGAGGTGTAGAGAAATTCATCAAAGGTCTTTTCAAATTTAAACTGAGTTGCTAGGAAAAAAAGAGAGCTCGTATGAATTCTGATTACATTTGAATAACCTTGCTTTGATTTCAGACTAAGAGAGCCCTCCAGATGTGTTATTTAAAAGTCAAGAGCTGTGCTGGGCTTTGGGATATGCTGTGATGAAAAGGGTGGGACTCTCAAAAAGTCAATTTTAGAACAGTCTATTTGGAGGTATTAACCAAGAGTCACAGGAATATTAGTTATTAAAAAGAGATAAATTTAATTCCATCCTTAAGAGTATCACAGTCAGATATCTTAGTCGGTTTTCTATTGCTGTAGTGAAATACCCAAGGCTGGGCACTTACAAAACTAACCAAAGACAGCAACAACAGCAGCAACAAAACCAGATTACTGAGCTCATGCCTTGAAAGATTGAAAGTCCAAACAGGATGGCTCTGACTCATGAGGGCCTTGGCCTGCATTTCGTCATGGCATCGAGGCAAGTTCTTCGTGTCTCTGTTCTTTCTTTGCCCAGGTCTCCACTTCTGTTCACCAGTACAATCCAGGAGCCTGGGCAGGTGTGTGCTTCAAGAGGACAGGAATGGACAGTTAGCTGCATTTTACAGTGTTCTGCTTAGGTGAGGAATAGGAGGGCCAGCAGACAGTCATACATCGTATCTTCACTTAGATCTCGAATTGCCCATCCTTTGTATTTGGGATTGCTGTTGAGACAACAGAATGGTTCATTATGAAACATACATACTTCGTGGCTCAAGAGAACTCGTTTTCTCTCCCAAATGGTGGGATGACTCTATATTATTTTAAATTAACTAGTAGGTAATTTCTGTAGAGTGGGACTGAGTGACGCTCCACACAGTGCCTCAGGTGTTAGGGCTGTGAGTCCAGATCCTGCCAGTATATTTTAACATATGTCACACCACTAAAATGTTTTCATTACCATAAAACTGCTGATTTCACCACTTCTTACATGGATGTAATGTGGCCCTTTTTCTCCTCCTACCCACACACTAATCTTAGGTCTCTGGGAAATGTTTATTTTTTTGTAAAATATTTTATTGATTCTTTGAGAATTTCACCCAGTACATTTTGCTCATGTTCACCCCAGCACCTCCCAAATCCACCTCCACCTTACCAACACCCCAACTTTGTATACTCTTAAAAAAAAATCACTAAGTCCAATTTGTACTCCCTGTATACCTGTGCGTGGAGCCGGTCACAGGAGTGTGTTCAACCTACCATTAGCCTGGAGACTGAATTTCCTCCTCCTAGAGGCTGTTACCTGTCTATAGCTCTTCAGTAAGGCATATGGGTTTTTGAGCCTCTTCCGCTTCATGCTACAGTGTTGACTGGCTTGAACCTGGACATGTCTTGTGTAGGCAACCACAATAGGTATCCCACCCTAGCTGAATGCCCCAGTGACACTGAGCGTCTCCACTTCAACCAGTTGTGAATCTCTGTATGAAGCATCTACGGCACCAAGAAACGTCTCTGATGGGGTCTGAGGGCTGCCCTCATCCACGTGCCGAGAGAGATGAACTAAGAAGGATTCGCTGTTGTGGCTGTTTGGTAGAATAATAGTAGAGCCCGTGAGGTCTTTGATCACAGGTTCTTGGCCAGCGTTACAGTTCTAGGCCCGTGCTCCATCCTGTGGTGTAGGCTTCAATCCAATTAGAAACTGATTGGTTGCATCCGTAACATTCACGTTATTGCCCTTCCAGGCCACGTCGGTTGTTGTAGTTGATAGGGTTCACAGAGGGGAAAAAGCTGTTGATGACTGTTTTTCTCCCACAAGCCTGTGAGAGCTAGCCAGCGGGGAGGAAGCTTCTGGTCAGTACCAACTTCGTTTCTCCATGTCCTGTGACCTGTGTGTGTTATCTTCAGCAATAGGGCCTCACCATCAAGGTCTGAAGGGCAACCAAGAACAATGGCAAGGTCCTGTATTATTTTGGGAGTCTCTGACCAACAACTAAAGGGGAGGTGTCCCCCACCTTTGTTGGCCTTTTCATTTGACAGCCTATGGCTTTAGGTAGGAGCAAAATCTCCTTCATAGAATAACTCTAATTAAGTTCTTCTATATGAAATACACACACACACACACACACACACACAAAGCTTATATGAAGTATGTATATATGAGGCATATAACATAGTAAGTTTCCAACATGGTTTTTCTTAATATCCCCAGTGTTATTAATTCTTACCCTATACTATTCCTCTGACCTACTCCCCCATCGCTCTCTCCATTTGAACCCCGCTTCTCATTATTTCCCTTTGGTCTCTTGGAAGTTTGAACACAGTTTATAATCTTAAAGGTGTGCTGCTTTCTTAAAATAAAACTCTTTGCTATTTTTTCCTGATGCCTGCAGCCTTTGCTTGGTCATAGTCAGGCTTTTTCAGATCTTCATGACCAGATGGGCATCAGAGGCCACAGCCAAGCTGCTGCTCAGCTGGATCAGGCTTTCACCCAGATGGGGAAGGGCCACCTAAGGACTGGGATGGAGTTTGAGAGTCACCACGAGTGCTTCTGTCTATCACTGTCTTCCAGGGCTGCATTGAGTGTTCCTCAGGCTGGGCCATACCCGCTTTCTTTCTGGTTGTTTTTTCCTTCCTGACCTTTGACCCATAGCATTTCAGGTCCTCAAGACAATCCTGCCTCACCCTAGTGTAAGACCTAGAATAAGACACAGAGCGACTTGTCTAGGGTCTGCCACAGTTGATATCTGGATTCCCGAGAGCATAGGCATTTTCTTGAATGACCCCTGGGTTCCATACCACTCAGGAGAATTTCTTGCAGTAATGGTAGCCGTACATTCAGATGTGGGCAAGTCCAGGAGAGAGAAAGTAGCAGCTGGTAAATACGTTATAACCCGCCAAATAGAAGCAAGGAAGGGTTAGATTTAATCACAATTCTTGGTCCTGTGCTGAGTGATATGGAGGGAACACAGCAAGCAGATATATTGTTTCTATACTCTAGATATTCACAAATCCTCTGCCGGGGGCAGCCTTTGCAGCCAGAGCAGCAGCTACGCCTGCGCAGTGAACACAGGAGCAGGGCTGGAGGCCAGGCTGCAGAGATGAGTTGTGTTATGAGCAGCTGTCTCCTAAATATAAGCTCCTTGTTTGTGAGGGATTGCCTTAAATAAGACCGGACTCGAGAGGATGTGTATACGAACGGCACCAGCACTGGCTCAAGCTTCTGTGTGTTTCTTGGAACCGAGGCTGGAGTGACAGCCAGGAATATGCTCCAACAGCCAATGGTGGTGTAACAGGTGCAGATCTGAGGCTCGAGGACAGAGACTAGAGCTTCCAGGGTCTCATACCTCTTTACCATACACTGCACAAAGATGCACGGGGAAGGAGATAGCCTATTAAAGGGGAGATACAGAGGAGCCTGGAGGTGTGCCATGCCTTCCCCAGGGCCTGGCTCCAATATGTCAAGAAGGGAGAGGAGGAGGGATAGGGTACAGTCTGCAGTGATCTTTCATGGTCATTAACATAGTCCTGATTCTCCAAAGTTGGCATAGCCTGGGCTTTTCCCAGCATGCCTGCTGCCTGAACAAAGCTCGAGAGACTAATAAAGTCAGCCAGGCTTTCCACTGCTGCCACCTTTCATCTTGTTATTCCTGGGATTTCCTTCTCTCTCTTCTTTTTCCCTCCTGTGTCAGCAGAGCAGTGAGTTTGTCCTGGCAGCAAATGGACGGAGAGGGTATTTGTTACGTTCCTTGCTGCTGTGACCAAATAGATGACCAATACAACTTCAAGGAGCAAGGGTTTATTTTGGCTCATGATTTAAGGGTGTCATTCACGTGGTGGGGGGTAAGGCCTGGTGGCCTGAGTGTGGGGCAGAGGGTCACGTTGCAGCCACAGTCAGGAAGCAGAGAGGGATGGGTGCTCAGCTCGATCTCTCCTTTTTATGCCATCTGGGACCCCAACCCATGGAATGGTGCTGCCCACATTTAGCATAGGTCTTCTACCCGAGAACCCCCTTGTATACATGCTCAGAGGTTTAGATGATTCTAAATCCTGTCGAGTTGACAGTCAGTGGTAACCATTGTCATGGTTGTGAGTAGGGTATCTCATGGGCACAAAGGTAGGGATGCTGCAGGAAGCTCAGTTGTCTGGATAGCTGGTCAACAATTGATGATGGCGGAGTGAGGAGTGAGTCTTGGAAGAAGGGTGGGCTGAGCAAGTGTGGGCAAGGGAGGACTGAGCACCATGATAGGGAGCACGGGGTTCCTAAGGCCTGGCAGGACAGTGCCGTGAGCAGGGTCCTAAAGGTAGAATAATGGAGTAATGGGCACCCCTGATTTCTTGACTCGGGGTGCTCCCCTGTTCATCACTATATTCTTAGCACCCATGTAGCACAATCCCCACAGAGTAGGTGGTCACATCTTTGCTGAAGGCAGATCTCAACTTGACTATGACAGCTGGACTCACCCTGCAAGTGGGATGTAGAAGATTTGACAGAGAGGTGATGCTGGGCAGGAGCATGCGCGGTCACACCAGAGTTCAGCTGTCCCGGGTCTCATTTCACTTGTCAAACCGGCCAGTTGGAGAAGTCAGTGCTGGCTTCTCACTGATCACAGTGGTCTCATGTGTGATACTGCTCCTAGGTAAGGCTAGTGTTTCAACATGACCCTCCAGATTGCCACCCAGAGGTCAGAGGTCGGGACAAGCATGAGGCTTCTTGGCTATCTCTATGAGATTGTTTATCTTGCTTCTATCTGAGACTGGTCTTGGCTGGCTTAATCCTCAGAGGTTAGGACACATAAGGCTTCATGCAGATTCATCTCCTCTGGCTCAGCCTGAAGAATTTCCAATTCACAGAACCCACTGAGGTGGCCTGTGCTTCATCCTCTGTCCTTTTGTACTTCTATTGGATGTCTCCCTCTCCTAGCTGTAGCTCTCAGATGTCTAGCTAAGCCCTGTAGAAAGAAAGAGCCTCTGATCAGAATGCTAACCCTCTTCCTTGCCTGTGTAGTAGCCTGTAGTTAAATGGATACACCCCGAATCAGGCATTTAAACACTCTAGATTTTTTACCAGCTGGTTTTGTTTCTCCTCCTTTTCCTTTCCCACAAAGCAATTTGTAGTTTAATCACCAGTGAGTGTAGAAGTCTATAGTGTCCCGAGTACAGTCTCCAGTCACTGTAGTGAAAATCTCAGTTCCTGCCAGAGAGTGATCACCCAGTTGTGACCACCCCTGATTTCCTGCCCCTGGATGACAGGAAGCTACCTCCTTAGAGGCTTTTCCTTTGATGTGGCTTTGGGTGTACTGCCCTGAGACATTAGCAAGAGGAAAGCCCTATCTCATTTGAGACTTTTGCAGAGCAAGTCCTGTGGTCTTCAGGTTTGCATTTGGCAATGGTATGAGATTCTTCCAGAATCCCAGAATGGAGCTAGGCATACTTCGTGCTTTGCTCCTTGAGCTAGAAATTGCTGTGCAGCTGTGCTGACTTCTGTGCTGACCTCTGTCAGGGCTTGCCACTCGTATCATCGGGATGAGAGCCATTAATGCCATCTTACTCCATCTCGTTACCTAAGAAAAAGCCGGGACCCTAGCGTCCCTTTGTATCTGTCCTCCCCTTCTTGGCTGCATTTCACAAATCTATCTTGATGGCTTCACGCCAGTCCTTTGGTCTGAGTCGATAAGTCACGTAGGGTGCCCAGAGACTGAGTGGTGGCCGGTCTCCATCCCTGGTTATAGAATCTTGGGTTTCTGTCAAATATGATGTGGACAGGAGTGGTCAGTGTACACTTTGGGGAGGGGACTCCAGGGCCCACTTCTAGGGAAAGCCAACAAGCCAGACAAGTTGGTGTCATCTAGTCGTGTCGTTCATTGGCTTCATCCTTGACAGGCCCCCTTCTGCCTCCATTTACCCAGCTGTAAACAGTGAATAGAATTTGCCTGCAGGATTGTGGTGAGATAAAATGGAAAAATACATAGGAATCCCCAAATACAAAGTCATATAAAAGGGTAGCTTCATGCCATATTTCTCCCAGGTGATACTCGTGTTTTAATATGAGTTCCAAATTGCTACTCCGAGGTCAGAGGTCAGTGTAATGGGGGGGATGTTTGGGCAGAAGGCTCTTTGAGCCCTCTTGAGATATTTCTGTTAACTAGATACAATGTTTTTGGGTGAGACCAGCCTCAGCTGGGCTGGTCCTCAGTGATCAGGACACAGGACATCATGTGGATTTGTCTTTTCTGGCTTAGACTGGTGAATTACCAATTCTCAGAACCCACAGAGATTTCCTGTGCCTCCTCCTTTGTCCCCTTGCATTTCCAGGGGGCCTTTCTCTCACTCAGCTTTAACTGTCAGATGTCTAACTAAGCCTCTTTGCTAGATTTCCTGATCAAAAAGGCCAGGCAGGTGTCCCGCAAAGGTGTTTGTCATCTGACAGTTTGATCCTCTGTTGGCTTTCATGATAGCATCACCAGAGTGGCCCCTGAGCCAACACAGTACATCCGTCAGAACAGAAGGTGGTTTGTGGGCTCAGCATGGATCTTTAGGTAAAGATGCGTTCCATTTACTTCACCTTGCTTGCCTAAGGCATCTGATTGGTCTAATGAAGAGATGAATGGCCAAGCGCGAGGCAAGAGAGGGATACGCGAGGCTGACAGGCAGAGAGAATAAATAGGAAGAGGAATCTAGGCTTTGAGGGAAGGGGAAAAAAGAGAGGGACATGCCCGGGGCAAGAAGCCAGGCAGTTGCCAGCCAGCCAGACACAAGAAGCAATGAAAGTAAGATATACAGAAGGAAAGAAAAGTAAAAAGCCCTGAGGCAAAAGGTAGAGAAAGAAAAATAGGTTAACTTAAGTTAAAGGAGCTAGCCAGAAACAAGCCTAAGCTAGGCCTAGCATTCATAACTAATAAATAATCTCCTTGTCAAAGTTTGGGAACTGGTTCATGACCCAAAAGAAAGCCTGGTACGTAAGGGCTCCAGCAATTGTCCTTCTTTTTATTCTTTGTTCACCCCTCCCCCCTTTTTGGTGTGTGTATGTGTTTGCATGTATGTACATGTTCACCTGTGTAAGCAAGCACACAGGTGCAGGTCAGAGAATAACCTGTGTCAGTCTTTGCCTTCCAACTCTTTTTGCCAGGGTCTCTTTGTTGTCGCTACTCTGCGCGCCAGGCTACCTGGGCTCCTAACTTCTTGGCCCCTCCTGTCTCTGCCCTTCGTTTTGCCTTCGCAGCACCCAGACTACAGATGTGCATGACAGTGTCCAGCTTTATATGCACTGTGGGGATTCAAACCCCACAGCAAGCTCTTCAGCCACTGAGGCATTTCCTTAGCACCCCCGATTAGTGCTTGAAGGAAACATGACTAAGGGTTCTGACTGAAAAGGGTACGAAGACTCCACCCTGCCCTCTTGTGAGGAGGAGTAGAGCAGTCAAGCTCAGCACAGAACAGGTCTCAGTAGATGTGGCAGAGGCTGCCAGTTGCCACCTAGGTCTTCTCTTTCTTAGGACAGGACTTATATATTAATTTAACCCATCTCCATTAATCTGTGCATCACCACGAAGTTGTAGCCTACCAGCAGAGTTTCAGCATGTCTGTCTCTGGTGGCAGCTCCATGGCTTCTCTCTGACTCTGTCCTTTCTCCCAGCATTCTGTTTAGTTTTCCCTGCCTAGCTAAATTCTGCCCTGCTGTAGGTCCAAAGCAGTTTCTTTATTCATTAATGGTAATCACGCATACAGAGGGAAATCCCACATCATGCTCTCCCACCTCCTCCCGCCTTTGTGTCTTTTTTCCATTCTTTATATAACACCTAATGTCTAATTTATGCTGTCCCTACACCCATATGTATGTGGACATCTACTGGAGTGTGGTTGACCTAATGAAAACTGCTCTTCCCTCCCATAGAAGCAAGCAAATGCCGAGAACTTCCCAGTTAGGGATAGAGGCTCACAAGCCCCCTCCCCTCTCTAGGCTAGAGGGTTGACTGGTTTGATCTTGTATGGTCTTGTGGAGGCAGCTATGACTGCTGTGAGTTTGTGAGTGCAGTGGCCCTAACATGTCCAGAAGACACTGTTTTTGTCAGGTCCTCCTTGCCTTCTGGCTCTTAAATCTTTCCGCTCCTTCGTCTTCAGTGGTCTCTGAGACTGGGAGGGAGGGGTGGAGTATGGGTGCTCTGTCTGTGGCGGAGCACTCCATAAACACTTACTCTCTGCACTGTGACCAGTTGGGGGTTTCTTTGTCAATTGCCAAGAGTTTGAGAGCTGCACTAATCTATGAGTCTAAAGATGTGAATTTAGAGGGAGCTTGGTGTTGGTCCATTTAGCAGTATCATAGTGGTAGGTTCACCTACCTGTGAGCTCCTCAGCTATGAATTCTTGGCCAGATTTATAATACCAAGCATGTGTTTCCTTCTGCAGAGCGGACCCTACATTCAAATAGAAAGAGACTAGTTACTCCCATAACAGTTCTACCCCTACTGTACCCTTGGCCATATCTTGCCATGCTGGTTTTTATTACAGCTTTCAGGATTATCAGTTGGGTAAGAATATCGATGACCTGTAGTCTAAGCTGCCTTTGAACGTGGAGCAGTCCTCCCAGGAACCTTGGCCTCCTGAGCCCTGGGATTACAGGTGTATACTACCGTGCCTTGGGTGGGGTGTGGGTCCCAGTTCTGGTTTTCAGAAAGAGACTAGGTGGGGAAATGTGACTGGATGATCAGAGATGCTTTCAGTGAGTTGACGTGCTGTGTCTACTAGGACCCGTCAGAGTCTGGGGGGCCTGTCTCAGCTGCTTGCTTGCGTTGTGCTTCCCTTTCCAGGTGCTGGTGTCAGAGAGGACGTGTTTCTCATTTGGAGAGAAATGGAAGAAGCCTGCAACACACTGGTTCAGATCCGGAATCTGGTGGACAAGCCTCCTCAGCCGGATGTGGTCCCCGAAGCCTGCAGTAGGTGCTGTTTATACTCAAGTTTGAAGTGCAAAGTAGTCAGAGATATTGGGGGCTGGAGATGCTGGTGGGAGGGGCGGAGTTCCATGCTTCGAAGCAGAATTCCTTAGCTCAGCTCAGAGGTGTTTCTGGGGAGAGTCTCTGGAGCTGTAGGATGTGTGTACATGTGTGCATCATGCATGTGTGTGTGTGCACATATGTATGCACACATGCTTGTGCTCATTCCCAAAGAAGAACCAGAGCTAGACAGTAGTTAATGCTATAAAGGCAGGAACTGCCTATAGCAAGAGGAGGAAACAAGGCTTGGTGTAGAGCTGGGCTCAGTTCTGAACACAGCACAGACATCCACAGTGTGGAGTAGAGGGGCCCCATAAATGGAAAATTACTAAGAGGAGATATGACGAATAAGGAGGCTTCTGTCTGGACTGTCAAAACAGGATTCCTGCTGACGGCTGGATCAGATATGGTGGATATGAGGAATTCCATTGAAATATTGAACTTGATTGTTTATCAGTTGTTGGTAGGGTTCTGGCTGTAGCATTTTATTAAGATTTCTGTTAGCTATGCAGAGCTGAATACGGAAGTCCAAAGATTGAGGATATTTGAAAAGAAGACACAGAGCAACTCAACTCACGCTTACTCAAGAGGCATGTGGTGTTTTGTTTGTTTTCTAGATAGGGTCTCTTCCTGTTGCCCTGGCTGTCCTGGAACTCACTATGTAGACCAGGCTGGCCTAAACACCCAGAGATCCACCTGCCTCTTCCTCCTAAGTTCTGGGGTTAAAGGTGTGCACCCCTTTACCTGGCAGGGTGTGCGGGGACTCAGTGATGGGTCAGCTAGACTTGGCCTTGCCTGCAGACCGAATCACATCCAGACTGACTGTGGCAGGCCACCGTCCACTTGCCCTCATACAACCACAATGAAAGCTGTATTCTAATTTAAGGCAACCCTTCTTTGAACAGCAGAATGTCATTCATTGAATGTAGACACAGTCTGGAAGGGATAGGGTGGGTGAGGGTTTGTAGTGCCGGTACTAAAAAGAAGTTACTAAAATGTGCTTGCTCTTCCTAGTCTTTAGAGACCGTTCATGCTCTTAGTAGCCATGACAACTGTTATGTGACATTATTCCTGGGGACGTGAGCAAATGTCTATTCACCCAAGATAGGGAGCAAATGACAGACCACAGCAACAATACCACCAAGACCCAACTTGATGAATCCATGAGTTTATTGGAATTGCTTACTGACTACCCAGCCCTCTCCTGGTCACAGCAGTGACCAGTGAGGCAAAGACCCTGTGTCTGCTTCTGGAAAGGTGGCAACCATTCCCTCAGCTTGATTGCTCAAGCCCTAAAGGCTGAAGGAGATAGGGGTGGGAGATAGGGAAGGGGAAGGCTTGGATTGTCATTTGGGTAGAGTACAGATGAATTAAACAAAGGGTCTCTGGAGCTGGCTGTCTTCATAGTTGTCACTGATTCACCCCCATACACACCTCCCCTGGGGGACCCAGTGGTTAAGGACCAGTCTGCACATGTAACCATAGGGTGGGGGTGCACTATCTGGCTGAGGTGATTCATTAGCCCGATGCCTGGGATAAGAAAGCAGCAAAACCCACACTGGGAATTGATTTGTTTTAATCCCAAGAGCAGGACATAGAAATTCCTTAAGGAAAAAAATAACTAGCCCCCACCCCAAATATTTATATAAAACAATGTTAAGACGGTGGACACTGAGCAGCAAGGTGTCCACGAGGCACAGGGCAGAAGGGAGGCGGCCCTAGCTCTTCACAGTTGATTGCCTTGCGAGGTGGCCGCGGGGCATGGAGGATTAAGCCAGGAGGAGCTTGTCAAAACCTGCTAAATTTGCAGAGACGGAGCTGAGAGTCTGGAAGGAACCAGGCAGCTCACAGCCCAGCCTGCCAAAATGGGAAGAAGCGCATGCCCAAAACAGCATGCAGAGGCTCCTCCTTAAGAATTCATCCAACTACTGAGCTCTTCACACACAGAAGAGAGTTGTCTGGCAGGTGGGTGGGTGGAGGGGTGGGCTGCTGGAAGGAATTAGGAGAAAAACAGATAATGTTCACATCGCCTGGGAACAGAGTCAGAGGACTTTTTTAGGACTGCTTGAGAAGGTCTCAACTTTACTGGTAGGGAAAGAGGAGCCTCACGTAGAGCGCCGCTGCTCTGGGCACTCCTCAGATGCCATCAAAGTGAGACGCGAAAAGAAAACAAAACTGTTTCCAGGTAACGGAACTACATCTCACAACAGAACTCAGAGACATTTGCATGGCACAGAACTGTTTAGCACTCACCAAGATCGAATTCACAATGCTTAGCATTCAGTCAAAGATTATCGTGCAGGAGAAGAAGCAAGAGAAGGTGACCTTTAAAGAGAGAGTGAGAGAGAGAAAAAAAAATCAGTCAAAATTGACAGGGAGAGGCAGAATGATGTTGCAGCCGAGAGAGACGGTCTGGTAATGGTCCCCTGTGCTGGTCAGTATTTTGTCAGCTTGGTACAATGTTACCTGGGGGAGAGGTAACTTTAATTAAAGAATTACCTCTATCAGATTGGCTTATGGTCATGTCTGTGGGGGCATTTTCTTAATTGTTAATTAGCATAGGAGGGTCCAGTCCATTGTGGGCAATACTTTCCATGAGCAGGTGGACCTGGGCTGTATAGGAAAGGTAGCTGAATATGTGCCAATAGGCTGTGCTCCTCTGTGGTCTCTGCTTCAGCTCCTGCCTCCAGGTTCCAGCCTTGAGCTCCTGGCATGTCTTCCATTGATAACGGACTATGACGTAGAAATATAAGCCAAATAAACGCTTTCCTTCCCCCAAATGCTTTGGTCAATGTTTTATCACAGCAATAGCAAGGAAACCTAGGGCAACTGGCCCTCATCCCTGCTTCTTCAATTCTAAGCAACCCAGCATGAGATGCCTCCTGATTGATGGAGGCCCTGGGCTTGGAACCCAGTACAGACCTGCCATAGTGAAATAGTGGTGGGCAAAGCTATGTGATATCCACCACCAGGTAGGCCACTACCTGCAGAACGGGCAGCTGCAACTGTGTTGGGCACGTGGCCGACTGTTCCTCTCACTCCTACTTTAACCCCAGATGCAGAGCAGGGAGTAAGATGTAGCTTACCATGGGGGAGGGCCAGAAAGGTAGCCCAAAGATTTGTGATAGTGCTCAGGTCCGGGCTCGCTGCATAAGATCCAGTGGCTAGTAGAAACTGGAGGTGGGCCAGAACTCATGGATGGAGCCTCTAGATCAGCTCTAGCCTCAGGAAGAGACCTGTGTGCTAATGGGACGGGCGGTAGTTTTAGCCACATCACATCTGGTTTTGGAATGCGTTCGAGCACACCCCTCTGGAGCCATTGCAGACCCCTGTCACTATGGGATTCAGGTGCGGCCCATCTTAGCATCATTGCTGATGGCCAAGAGACTGTCTCTATCATCCCCTCCCCCAACTCGGGTGGCACAACTATTACCAGGCCATTGCTAGGAGATGGGGGTGCTAAACTGTTCTACCACCTGGTAGACACTTGTGTTCCAAAGGGACAGACTTGAGTTTTTTTGGGTTACATCTCTGTCAGCTGATGTGCCTCAGATAGCCAAGACTGTGTGGGTACTTCCAGCTGTGAGACTCAGAGGTAGCTTAGCTTAGCGTATGCTGGGATGGTTAAGGGACTGCATTCACCAACATTTCCCCACCCTCAGAAACTATAGCATCATGGCCAAGATCCCATTTGATGACAGTAGGACCATTGGAATCACAAGATTTTGTCCTGGCGCTGAGTGCTCAGCTGGTCAAACCTAAGGCTAAGAAATATTCTAGTGGCCACCATCCTAGGAATGCCAGTAGATGGCACCTCTGAAGGAGTTGGAGTGTTAGAAGACAACACTGGGGCCGCTGTCCCAGCTGCCATCTCCTGTGGTGGTGGTGGCAATGGCCGTGGATCAGAGATTCACCGAATCAGCTGGCAGCTCATAGCCCTGTGAACCTGGGTTGTAGCCTAGTTGTTGGACTGGTTTTGGCAGGTTGTTGGTGGCATTGGTAGCCATGATGTGACCAGGGAGCCATAGTCACTCACTATGACTGTGTTTAGAGCCAGACAGGATCCTCCAGCATCTGATCTCAGGTTGGTGACTGTGAAATGAGACATGAGGGCCTTTCTAGGTCACAGGGAGGGAGTGACTTATGAGGACAGCCTGCTCACTTGATGTGCTGTCTTGGTTCTTTCTGAATAATGCACCATCAGCATATTCAAGAAGTCTGGGCTTGGGTTACCCTTTGTTCCTGAAACAGTAGCCACATTCCGATGGCAGACTCATGCTTATTTCTATCTGGGAGTCACCCAGTGCTGAAGTGATGAAAGCAGCCACATGATTGCATGTGTCAACATGTATCTAGCAGGTGTGTCCAAGCTCTTGACATTGAGACATGCAGTTGTCATCTACAAGGTTCAAAGGTGCGTGTGTGTGTGTGTGTGTGTGTGTGTGTGTGCAACTATGCCTATATCCCCTATGCATGTATGGTGCCCATGGAGTCCAGAAGAGACCATTACATTACCTGGGACTGGAGTTACAGATGCCTATTTACTACCTTGTGGGTTCTAGGAATTGAACCTTGTCCTCTAGAAGAGCAGCCAGTGCTCTTAATCACTGAGCCATCTCTCCAGCCCCTCACAGTGTTTTAAGCAAGTTTCTGATTTGGGGTGGGGTTGCATGATAGCACCCAGAGTCAGGAAACTGTGACACGATACCCGGGAGGTAAACAATTTACTTTTGAATAAACAATAGACCAAGGATAGAATCAAGAAAAAAAAATAATATTTTTCCCTGACACAAAAGAAAAGGGAGACACAATGTCCCAAAGCCTTCAGCAGAAGCCATAGCAAAGTGAGAGTGTATAGCAAGCAAGCTGTACCCCCATCGGAAAAGTGCGAAGGGCTAAGACTACTGCCACTGCCTCTCCAGGAGCTGGGGATGGGAGAACCCATCACGTCCCACATGAAGATACGGAGAGAAATCAAGATATGAGCCGAGAGGGAGGAAAAAGGATAAAACCCACCAAAGACTGGCAAATCAGAGCTGACGCTGTAGACGGACAAACCCCGACTTAGGCTCAGCAAGGTCAGGACAGGTGACACCAGTAAACAAGGCCTGAGAGAGGATGAGGACTGACACTTTACAAGGGAAGAGGTCACTGATGTCGCCGGGGACAACCGTGCACCAGTAAGGTTGAGAACCTGAAAAACATGGGCAGATTCTTAGACAGCAACTTACCAAGACTGAAGCATGGAAAACCAGAAACTCTGTTTGCTGATTTGATGACAAGAGCACACGAAGGGCCATTTGTAGTATACCTACAGCCAACAATGTACTGGGAGGTGAAGTCTATGGACCTTCTCTGAAGGTCTAGAACAAATGAAGCATGCCCGCTTCATCACCTATATTCAGCTCAGCCTTTGAAGTGTGAGCCCAAACAATCAGATAAGAGAAGGAAGCAAAAGCGTTCAGTTTGGAACCCAGTGAGCTCTGGCTTCAGTGAGGGAGCCTTTTGCAAAATAATAAATAAATAAATATATGTAATAGGTAGGAAGCGACAGAGGATACTCAACAGGCTTCTGGTCTCCACACACGTGGTTATGCACACACAGACACATACACGCACGCACGCACATATGCACAGGCTAAATACCTGTTTAGACATAGAAGATTTGAGCTTCTCATTAGCACATGTTACTGATGAAGGGGTACGTCACCTGACATTAGATCATGACTGGCTGACCTGTGCATTGTTAGCCACAAACAATCACTAGGATTACAAACAATACAACAAAGGAGATGGAATGAGATATCAAATTGAATGGAAATAAAACTCTTAGGAAAAAATCTAGAGGAGAGAAAGTAGGTATGGCTGATAGGGAACGGCAGGAAGGGAGTGTTTACCAGGCCTGTGCTGTTCAGGGGGTGCTGGCTTCCACGAGTTAAGTGTAATTGGCTATTGTGGTTAATTATACCCCCACATAGAGCTATTAATAAAGCCCAGGAGGAGATGCTGGCTGCCCAGGGGCACTGGCTCACTCACCTGGGCACTCCCTGTATGTAGGATCCAGGCAGAATCTTTGCCTTGGTTGCAGGAGAGAGCATCAAGCACAGTGGACTGTATGTCTGTAGATTAGCAAGGGGCATGCCATGAGTGAGGTTAAGGAAAGAATTTCACTATACGTCTACCAAAAATTAAAATGAAAGTTAACTCAGTCAGTAAAGGACTTGTCTCCCAAACAGGCCTGAGTTGAATCCCCAGAACCCATGTAAAATGCCAGGCATGGTAGCACAAGGCGGAGACAGGGGCATCTCTAGCTCACTGGCCAGGCTCTCTAGCCTGATGTGAGACCTTATCTCAAGGAAGGGGTTGTATTCCTGGGGAAAGCACTTGAGGTTGTCCTCTGACCCCCACATGCACATGTGCTCACACAACCACACACACACACATGCACCCACCCATACCTGAACACACACATACATACACATGCACCCACCCATACCTGAACACACACACACACACACACACACATACACCCACCCATTCCTGAACACACACACACACATGCACCCACCCATTCCTGAACACACACACACATGCACCCACCCATACCTGAACACACACATACACACACATGCACCCACCCATTCCTGAACACACACATACACACACATGCACCCACCCATACCTGAACACAAACATACACACACACATGCACCCACCCATTCCTGAACACACACACACACACACACATGCACCCACCCATACCTGAACACACACACACACACATGCACCCACCCATACCTGAACACACACATACACACACATGCACCCACCCATACCTGAACACACACACACACACATGCACCCACCCATACCTGAACACACACACACACATGCAAAAACACTGAAATACTAGAAAAATTTAATGAAAGTAGCATAAGGATTGCATACTGCAAAAGAAGATACAGATCCTTGAAATTAATAAAGTTGTGCGATACGCTTGTTGAGATGGCTTTCTTCCAAACTGACTTACAAGTTTAACACAATTTCTGCAAGAAATCTCAGCTGGCTTTTTGGCAGAAACTGACAAGCTGTTCCTAAACAAATTTGGAAATGCAAAGGACACAGAATAACCAGGAATGGTCTTGAAAAAGAAATTGGAAGATATGTGTGTGTCATCTTTAAAATCTACAACAGAACTGTAATAACCAAGGCTGTGTAAGGCTGTCCCAAAATGAATGCATGAAAGCCAGGTGTGGTGGCATTGACTTATAATTTCAGTGTTCTGGGAGCCCAAGGCAGGAAGACAGCAAGTCTATAATCAACAGTGAGTTTCCACTGAGGCAGGACTATACAGAAAAACTCTCTATAAACACAGATGCATAGGTTCATGGAATGGCCCTCAAATAAATCTATATATCTATTGTAGATTTAATTTTGGCAAAGGTATCAAAGACATTTCAATGTGGAGAATTTAATCTTCCAAAAAATGGCATGGGAGCAGCTGGTTATATGCATACACAGTACTCTTGGCCTCTTATCTCACCCGTAAACAAAAAAAATTACCTCACAGTGCATTAACTACCTCAATGTAAAAGCTAAATTATATTACTTTGGAACCTACACACAAATATGCATTGTCTTAGGCTTAGCAGTGGTTTTGGCTGTTAGCAATAGGAAGAGCAGTAGAGATAAGATAAATGGGACTGTGGTGGTTTGGTTGAGATCTCCATTGAGTGGAACTGTTTGGGGAGGATTAGGAGGTGTGGCCTTGTTTCAGGAGGTGTGCCAGGAGGCCCAGTCTGGCTCACCCTTTCTGCCTGCTACTTCTCCAGCACCATGCCTGCCTGCCTGCCTGCCTGCCTGCCTGCCTGTCACCGTGTTCTCCACCATGATAAGAATGGACCCACCTGTTGAAACTGTAAGCCAGCCCCCAATTACATGCTTTCTTCTACAAGTTGCCTTGTTCATGTTGTCTCCTCACAGCAATAGAACAGTGAGCTAAGGCAGGGACCTCAGAAATGTGTGCTGTTTCATGCTTCAGTGGACACTATGGAAAAAAGGAACAGGCACCCAAGAATGGATGTAGTCAGAAATAAGATGTTCGTGAAGATTCTAGGTGAAGAAAAGCATTGGGTGGTTACAGTTTGGAAATAAAAGACTGACAACCCAGCCTTCACTACATACTTATGAGACCTTCAGATGTCACAATTTCCCAAGTTCCCAAAGTCCCTTTAGACTTTCCTCTTTTTAAACTCATCTGTCCACTATATATTCAAATCCTAAGTTGGTCTATAGATATTTCCACAACTTGGCTATTTTAACATTTTTAAAGAAAGATTTATTATTATTATTTTTCTAAATTTTAGGCGTATGGGTATTTTGTGTCTATGCACTATGTACGTGCAGTGCCTCTAGAGGCCAGAAAAGAGCATCCAATAGTCATCCGCCAACATGTGGGTGCTGGGAATCGAACCCAGGTCTTTTCAATTGCACGCACCCGCTCCTGTGGTGTAATGGTTAACACTCTGGACTCTGAACCCAGCGATCCGACTCTGTACCTTGGTGGAACTTGTTCCTTGAGGAAGAGACCTGGTCAGTATCCCTCAACAGCTCGGACCATGAAACCGTGTAATATAAACGGGCTGCCCATGCGTGCTTCAGCATCATTGGGGGCCTGTTTCACATTTCACTTCTCAAATCCTGAGCCATCTCTCTAGCTCCCAGCCCAGTTTCTTTAAAAGTTGCTGTTGGAGGTACAGGTTGGTGCCTGTCTCAGTGGTCCTCAGCTGTTCCCACTTGAGAAGGCCATGGCGTGGAGGCTTATTGGAGCCCGCTGCCTGTGATTCTTCAGCTGCCTGGGCTCCTGATAATGTTTTCTTCTTAACCCTGTGCAGGTTTGTCACTGGGTTGAACTGTTGCTCCCTGCCACTGAGTAGTCTGTGGCAGACGTCATGGTTTAGCATCCTCCTGAAGCAGCCCCGCTCACAGCTGAAATGCTACCTGTATTGAAAGCCATTTCCCATGCAGTTCAGAGTGAGAAGCGGAAGAGAAAGTGAGAAAAGTATGGCCCAAAGGGTCCTCGTTCCTCCCTGTGTTCTCATCATTGTTAGGACTTTGCTTTCTTTTTCAAGCCTGTTTCTTTCCCACCTCATTCTTTTCTCTCCTCCTCTCCTCTTCACTCTGAGGGGATCCGGGGATCCTAGGAACTAGTGACCTGAGGGTTGGAATAAACAAATTGGGTGAGTGGCAGAGCCCTTCACTGCAATGGAAGTCATACTTTGATTTTTACAGATTTGAAATTAACAAGAAGGAAGTAAAAAAATAAGTAATTAAATAAATAAATAAAATCACTTTATAGTATTCCAGGGGAGAACAGGCCTAGAACTCCCTGGAACTCCATTTTATTCTTCCTTGAAGTTAAGAGTTTCAGACAGGCTTCTGCCAGCTACCTGATGCTCCTTTCAGAGCAGGGTCGAGAGCTTCCTGCTTGGACCCAGGCACACATCTGACCTTCCACGCCAGGCCCCTCTGTGCGTCCCATGGGGCCTCAACCCCGCACAGTACCCAGGACACCAAGGATATTCACCTCCATCTTTGCCGAGAAGACTCCAGGAGTGATGGTGGGTTTCTGCCCTCAATCTCCATCCTCCCGCCTGGTACCTGTGAGGTCCTGGGCACTTCCCTCATCAGTAGGTGCTCTAGCTCTTCACTGCTGAGGGAGTCACCCCGCAAGAGGGACTGGGATTTCTTAGAGTCTGTCTCCCTCTGTTCCCAGCTGCCCTCAGTTCTGTACCCTCCCTCTTTTGTCCCTCCCTCCCCCCTTCCATTGTGTATCAGGCTCTGGTGTGTAGACCACAAGCCCTCCATAATTCCTTGGATAAAGAGACTCTGAATCTAAATAACTTCAGATTCCCAAATAGTAGGACTGGAAGTCCTGTTTGCAGTGAGCCCCATGCTCTGGGGGGCCGGGGGGAGGGGAGAAGTCTTAAAGTCATCAATAATCCCCAAGTTTTTAGGTTCTCCAGCTTTTTGCCTAAGGAGCCCTCTTTCTGAGTAGCAGCAATTGGTACTCAGTGGGGGACAGAGCATGTGGTGTTTGCCAGGAGAGCCATCAGATTGATGTTATCTCTAGAAAGTGAGTGTCCTCATTCAGGGATAGCTCATGGACCTAGCATAGCAGGAACCATGTGGCAGCTGAGTAACTTTCAGTGGAGAGGGATAGAGGGCGCAGTTTGGTGGGGGGTAGTAAATCCTTAATGGTACCTTACAGATCTCACTTTGAGGGTAGGTGTATGAGTGTCAGAAGATGTTCCTGCGGGGGAGGGGGGACTGATGAGCTGTACTCAATATCATTTTGATTGTGTCCCTGGTTATACCACAGTGGTTTTCAAAAGCATTATTCAGTATGGCTTCATGCCTGGAAAAAAAAATGTTTTGAGACTGATCAGTAGAACAGAGAGGACCAGGCAAGTAAATTCTGCAGTGTGGATGCGCTCCACGGTCTGCTTCCCTCGTGCGGACTCCAAGAACATCTTTAGCAATCTGTCATGTGGAGGTGTGGATGCCGTGTGATCAGAATCGCCATGAGCTCGCACCTCTGCCCTCAGCGAAGGCTCGGGAGGCGAGAATTCATACGACACTCTTAATTAAAATAACTGCGGGAGAATTGGGAAAGGATCCCTCAGTGAGCGATGCTAATGAACAGATGATGTCCTTCTCCTTCCCTTCCTCAGGCTAACAAGGCTCAGCCACTAATTGGTGTAATTAGCGCTGGATGAATATGAAAAATACTTCACTCTCTCCTCGTTTCTCCAGCTCTGGCACGCCTGAGCTCCCTGCTTTGGTTGCTTGGCTGCCTCTGATTTCCTTTATGAGGCTCTGGTTGGAAGGGGTCTTCACCCTCATTTTGATAATAATTGGGAGCCTGGCTCCTGTCCTTAAGTGGCTGCAGCCTTGGTCCTGCCTGATGCTGCAAGGTAAAGGTTCATCTTAGACTCTTTAAAAATACTTACTAGGATTGGTTTGTATGGCTTCCAGAAAGTTCTTCTTCTCCTAAGTTTGGATTTATGCTTGAATGAAGAACCTTCATCTTTTCCTTAAGAAGGTAGGCCCCCAAGCAGAGCAAAAGGATACATGTTGCTATGGAAATCATTGAATGAAGAATTTGAACAGGAAAAAGGAGAAAAGGGACCAGCTATATAAGGAGGACATAAAGAGGAGCCCAAGATGCAGAGAGTGGTTAACAACGACTGAAGAAGTCATAGGAAGGCATCTTCAAGGATGCTCATCTCCCCACAGACAGCCACATCTTTTAGCTCCTTGCAGTGGTGCCAAAAGCTCCCAGGGGAAGCTCAAGGGGCGGAGTGTTCTGGGAGGCAGCTGCTTGAATTCCTTGAGAAGGGTAGGAAGACATTGTGGTTTACATGGACGCCAATGGCTGCCGTTCAGGATGTTGCTCAGAGGGGCTTTTGATGCTACATTGGCTGGAAGTTCGAAAACAGAAGCCAGCTTTAATCAGTTCCGACTCCAGGAGGTTTCAGAGTGAGCCTGTCAAGGCATTGTTTTAAAATCTGAGGACAAAGCCGGCTCAGCTGACACACTCACAGGCAGCCTCTTCACACATTACCGAGGACTAATTGGCTGCAAGCTGTTTTATTTCCCCAGGTTCTGGTCTAATTATATAGCCCCTTACATGTGGTAAGCCTAGCAGTAATTTAGTCTTTTATTTAAAGATTTATTTTTATTAAAATATTGTGTGTGTGTGTACACGTGCGTGCATGCATGCGTGTGAGTTTAGGTGCCCTCAAAGACCAGAAGAGGACATTGGAATCTTCAGAGCTGGACTTACAGGCAGATGTGACCTGCTCAATACAGGTGCTGGGAACATTATTTGGGTCCCCTGCAAGAGCAGTATATGCTGCTAACCACAGAGCCGTCTCTCTAACTCCATGCTGGCAAGCTTTTGACAACTGGATACAAACTAGAGTCACCTAGGAAAGGGAAACCTCAGAAAAGAAATTGCTTCCATCAGCTCTGCCTGTGGGCTTGTCTGGGGGGCATTTTCTTGATTAATAGTGGATGTGGGAGAGTTCAGCCCACTGTGGGCGGTGCCACCCCCTCAGCACGTGGTCCTGTGTTGTCTAAGAAAGCAAGGTGAGTGAGTCTTGGAAGCAGTGTTTCCCTGTGGCTTCTGCTTCAGTTTCTACCTTGGGTTCCTGCGTTGGCTTCTCTAGATGATGGACTATAAACGGTGAGTTGAAATAAACCCTTGCAGTTAGTTCAGTGTTTTTCTCAGCAATGGAAGACAAAGCAGGACAAACCCCAGGAGCAACTTTTGATGATGGTCAGTGCCTTGTAGTTTCAGGCTCCAAGGACAAAACTGACTATGAACCAAAAATATTTAAGAAAAAAAGCCGCTGTACCAGCCATGCGCAGGGATTCTGTCAGTGTTCTTTAAACAGTACGGTCTGGCGACCGTGGGCAAGTGTTGTCAGGTGTTATACGGGATCTAGCGATGATCTGACATGTACAGGGGCAAGGGTGTCAGTTTCGTGCATCATCACAAGAAGTTTGAGCAGCCTCTGATTGAGGTACTCACAGCGCGGTCCTTGAACCAGTCCCTCCTGGAGACGGGATACACTGGTACTGCTGACCTCTGGAAGACAGCAGAGGAGAATGTACCGAACGCTGGTGGACAGCTAGCCTTGTGGGGTGTACCCTGTGAGATGAGAGAATAAGACATTCTAGGTAGAGCGCCAGGCACTTCAGCTGACAGATGAGGTTTTTGAGCCCACAGAGCTGAGGGCCACACTCTCAACAGGGCCTAGCGACCTTTGCATGTTGTCTGACCTTGCCTGCTGCATGAGCCTCCTTCTAGATCCCCTTTGCATGAGGCACGCTCAAGTGACCAGATTTGCTGAATTGCTCTGCTTGCCACAGCAACACAAAATGAACGAGACACAACTCATGCAAAATCTCGGTCTCCGCCCCAGACCTCCCGACCCTCATGCATGTTGCTGGAGTTTAGAAACCACTGATATTGAGAACTGACTATGAGAAGCCCTTTTGCCACCCTGGGGACCAAATATCTACCATATAGACATTTCTAGATTATATCACTAGTTTACATGAGCTATACCTAAGCTATAGCTATTCCTATACATGAGCTAGGCCTATAGGAATTCAGGCATTAGCAGTCCCTGGATTAGTTAACAGTGTGTCAAGAGAAAACCCCACTCTTCTCCCATACTGAATAGAATGAATACATTATATTAATAACCTGGCAGCCTAGAATAAATTCTCCATAAATATAAAATCAGATTCTCCAAGAAGGCCAAGCAGATACCGTCTTCCATCTACAGGTAGAGATATTTGCCTGAGCTCAGAATGGCCAAATGGGTGAATCACATTTGAGCTACTTTCCTAAGGTAGTGGATGGCACAGCCAGGACTTGAACCCAAAGCTTCTGACCTTGTATTCAATGCTTTCTTGACCTGTGGTCCTGGTCTCTCAGCCAGAGCCGTTCTGGTGTGAGGCCATTTCACACACGTAGAGGAGGAAATGAGATAAAATGAAGAGTCCCGCTGTAGTATATACTTCCTGGGGAGATGCTTGGGCTCCATAGTCTGGCAGCAGGAATGTTCCAGACGGTATATATGAGGGTGGGAGTGTTGGAGGAACTGGCCGTGCGATCTGAGTGGTTGATGAACTATGATTCCAGGAGCAACGTCTGCCGAGAATAAAGAAAACGCAGAAGACACCTGGGATTCTCAGCAGTGGCTCCAGAAATACAGCTTGAAGGCCCAGAAGCTGACCTTTTATGACGTCCTTACTGACTGCTCCTTCCGCCACGCTGATGGAGTCGTTGACATAAGAGCCAAACCGGAAGACGAGTCTGTGCAGACCAGTGCGGTAGGTGAAAGCTGGTGGGGCTGTGGACTTTCTCTTCTGGCCTGGGGGTGGGGGAGCAGGAAGCCTCCCTTGGATCAGAAGCCGAGGGAGAGACCACATTGAAAGATGGCAGGGAAGGGAATCATCCAGGGTTTCCGTGAAACAGATGTCCCTTTGCCTCCCGCCTTCTTCTCTAGATGGTACCCACGGGAGTAGTCAAAGCCTGGGCATGGCTTCTACACGTCCTAGTCTGTTTTGAGTGACCAAAACAGAATGCCTGATGCTAGGTGCTTTTTGAAGAAAAACTTATAGTTAGCTCACACTTTTGGAGGCCTAATACCAGGTAGGTACCATCTATTTAGTCTCTGATGCAGTTCCCTAGCTCCCAGTGGTGTCACAGAGAAGCAGACAGCCATGGGCAGTCATGGATATAACTAGCTAGCCACGGGCAGTCATGGATAGAAATAGCTAGCCACGGGCAGAACTAGCTAGCCATGGGCAGAACGAGCTAGTCATGGGCAGAACTAGCTAGCCACGGGCAGAATAAGTTAGCCACAGGCAGAACTAGCTAGCCATGAACAGAACTAGCTAGGCATGGGCAGAACTAGCTAGCCATGGGCAGAAGGCTGAAGTGCTGATGACTTCATTGTGCTGCAACCAGATCTCATTCCACAAGATCAGCATGACTTACTGTCATCAGCAGTCCCCATGATCTTCCAGTAGACCTTACCTCTTAGAGCTTTCCCTGCTCCCAACACTGCCACCATGGGTGCATACACCACGGGCCCTTTTGGAGATACACTTAAGTTTTTAAGCTATAATAGCAGATAGAAGTGAGTTATACCAAAGCTACAAGCTGGGCCAATGGACATTCAAGTCTTGCAAGTTTCTGAATTGTTCAATATTATGTCAGATGAGAGGCTCTGTGTTCTCCCATGTTGAATAGAAGGGAGAAACTGCTGGTGAGCATGTAAGAACCAGGCGTCCCTGTGGTCCTCTTGAATCTCAAACATCTTGAAGATGCATTACTCCAGTGAGCACCTGCCAGCATATAGTAGATTTCCAGTAAACATAAAATTGGATTCTCCAAAGGCTCCTAGCAGCAGATGAGCCTGTTTCAAACTCTGAGAGATATAGTTCCATTGTGCCAAATGGGGTCCATGGGGATGCAACTTCTCACAGTGTCTGACTCTGGCTCCCAAAGACCAAATTATTCTCAGTTTGAATGCTTTCTAAATTCTCCCATCATGCATTTGAGTCATTAGGTCTGAGGTGGGTACCAGAATTTTACATTAGTTATGTCACAGATGAGAGGGGAGGGGAGAAAAGAGAGAGGGGAGATAAGTGTGATCTGCAATGGTTGATGGTTCTCAACGCGAGTTAGAATCACTGGGAGAGAAACCTTTGGGCTTATCTATGAAGGAGTTTCTAGATTGGGCTAAGGGAGGTGCGAAGATCTACCCTAAATGTGGGCAGCACCAGTCCAGGGCTTGGGGTTCTGATTGAAAAGGAGAGAGAGAGCTGAGCACCGACACCCATCTCTCTTCTCGCTGACTGCAGATGCGGCGTTGAGCAGCCACCCATGTTCCTGCTGCCATGCCCTCCCCACCACGATGAACTGTACCCTCAAACCATGGGCCACGACAAAACCTCACTTCCTCCCTTAGCTTGGGTTTGCTGGGTACCTTGTGACAGCAGCAAGAAAAACAGCACAGGCAGGGAAGCTGACCTGGTGGGACAGTCCACTCTTAGGGTGACTGATCCCTCTCCTGAGTCTCCTAGCTCACGCCGACAGAGATACTAGAGTGTCTGTTTAATCAGCTTTTAAAGGCACCACCTACTGGCACTGCCCTGTTGGGGACGAACGCTCAGTACGGTGGGGACAAACCACATTCAAACCATGGCAGACATCCAGGTGAGGGTGAAGGTGGAGGACCAACAGCTGCACACTAGGAAATGGTCATGTGTAGGTGGAGAACAGGGGCCACGATACTCAGAATCAATTCTTAATATATCCAGAGAGACTAAGCAGTGTCACATTGTGAAGCAGAAAATTGTGTGTGTGTGTGTGTGTGTGTGTGTCTGTGTGTCTGTCTGTGTGTTGGAAATGGAGGACGTGGGAGGATCAATGCCCTGCTCAAATACTGGGTCACTTGGTGTGTGTATGTGTGTGTACGTGTGTATGTATATATATATACACACATCCTTAAAGGCTATGATTCAGGGTCAAGGCCACTACTGAGAGGCTTGTAGATCCACCAGAGGGGACCCTGCCCACTCTGATGTGTAACTACACTGGCTGACCACCCAGCTCCTTGCCTGACCTCCCTCCCCAGTCGGGCTGTTTTCTTCTAGCTGTTCAGGTTCCGCTGTGTTGTGCTTTTACCTCCTTACCCCTGTGTGTTTACGACGGACTGCAGGAGGAAAATACATAAATTGAATTAGAAAAATGCAGCATTGACGAAAAGCTTGCTTCCTGCCATATCCTAGGAGGCCGAGTAATTGCTGCCGCACAGGGGAAATCTCATTAGTGGCTTTCCTCCCGAGCACAGTTTTCTAGCTTTGTAGACATCATTCAGTCATGTTCAGGAAGTCATCCATAACTAAATTTTCACTTAGAAATATTCTGTGCTGGGTACTTATAAGTATTCACCCTTGCCGAATTTGACATAGCCTGCTGTGAGCTTCCGACAATATGGCAGGCTCTGGGTCAGGCTCTGCTGTGGACTTTGCCTTCCTTCTTTGCAGTTTCAATGACATTTTAAGGGCCAATCTGAAGAAAGAGGCTTATAAATTGAAGCCTAGCTCATGTTTCTTGTGCTAATGCATAATAATATGGTGAAGGTTGAGAATTATGCTAACTATTTCTTTTCATAGACGGTGGTAGGAAAACATTGTTCCTTCATATTTTCAGACCATAGATCCCAAATTGGGTTGCTCCCAAGGTTGTGTTATGTAGGGGGACATTGTGGCTGTAAAATGGGTGGACTCTTAGAGTTCCCTGGCATCCAGGGGTGAATCCAGTGTATGATTATCTATATAAACATTGGTTTAGATGTGGTGTAGCTGTTCACATCTGAGAAATGAATGGCTAGAAAGACCTTGGTGTGTAGTGTTTCCAAGATGGATGAAGGGGTGGGGTTCATTTCACTACCAGTAGCTTCCTTCTTTCTGTCTTTAAGCTGGGCGTTGTCAGGTCCAACTTGGGAACTGCCTGTCTGAGCAGAGAGCTTAACTGTTAGGAGATGCCCAGGAGACGCGGTCTTTTCTCTATCACAGACACTGACGTCACAAGTAGAAAATCAGCCCTGGGAGTGCTTTGTGCTCTGTCTCATCAAGATACCTTAGCTACTTGTGCTCAGTTTCACACTGGAGGGGATGAGGTTGCTGGGCCTCCCAGCTGGTAGGAACTCCTCCTGTGACAGACAGAGGCTGCTGCAAATGGGACCCTCTGGGCTGCCATGTCGCTATGTCATTCTGTCATGCTGCTGCCTGGTAGCCTGCCTCCCCGTAGCTTTGTGGCCTGCTGCTGCTTCACTTGGCTGTGCTTCAGACTTCCAGGGAAATATCGCGGGACTGAGAGATAGGCAGGAAGGATGCTTTTGTGGGACAGCCCCAGGGGTTTGGTGGAGAAGGAGAGGAAAGGCACCAAGGCAGAGGACAGCTCCCTTCCCACCCCTCTTGGCAGCATATCGCTCACCACTGACCCACCACCTGTCTCCTGGTTCTCGTCCCTATGTGACCCTTGAGTTCTTGGGCTGGACTCTCTCTCTTGGACCCATTGGCCTGATGTGGGTGGTAGCCTTCTCTCCTGTTACTGCTTCCTGACGAGCCTTACCAAGTCGTCAGACCTCTTCGGGCTATGCTGAGCTCACTTCACCTGCTCATGTCCTTGAAGATGAGTTTGTTCCTTGCCACTGCGGACTCCAGCCCCTGTTTTCACTCTTCAGGATGTCAGTCCCACATGGTTGACCCTTACGACACTCTGATCTTTTATTTCTTTAGCCCCTCTTCCAATGACTTCCTCCTCCACACCGCCATTCCCCTCCCTGTCGTAGGTGTGCCTTTGACTTATGATGTGCCTTTGAGTTGTTATGAAGGTCTACAAACATAGCCCACACAATCAATTCTAACCATACCACTTAGATTACTTTTCTAGGACTTTACCCAAAGCTATTGAAATCCAATATTGTGCCATTTCCTGGGAATGACCATTGACTGTTCTGGAGAAATCTGGGGACAAGCACTCAGCCACGATGCCCAGTTTCACTTTGGATTAGTGCTTCCGTCCCCAGGAAGAGTTGACCTTGCTCCTATTTAACACTCCATGCATGGGCTCATATTTGACTCGTTCATTCATTTCCCCTTTTTACTTTAGACACTCAGTGTTGTCTTTGAGAGCTTTCCATCAGTTTATAAGCATGCATTTTATGATTGTGTGTATCTACGCATGCGTGTGTGTGCATGTGTGTAGGTCAGAGGTCAGTGTCACGCACTGTTCTTGATTGCTTTCCATCTTATTTCTTCTTTTGAGAAAGGGTCTCTTCCTGTGCCAGAAGCTCATCCATTGATTTAGCTAGGATGGCTGGCCAGTGTGCTGAGGATCTTCCTGTCTCAGTCACTCCTCCACCAGCCAGCACTGTGGATACATGTATGCTGCCCTGCCCAGCTATTTCCATGAGTGTTGAGGATCTGAACTCAGGTCTTCATGCTGCGCAGGAGGTACTTTAACAGCTGAGCTGTCTCCCTGGCTACTGTATGATATTTGATTGCACGCAGGCATTTGATGGCTTTTTCCTACTGTGCGTGGCTCCCACCCCCTCGGAGTGATAACTACTAGTATCTGCCTCTGCCTGTGCCTCATCTGCTTCCTTCTGTTTCTCCTTGAAGGCCAGCTCTTCCAATGAATGTGATCCATTCTCTTTCTCCAGCTCTTCCCTTCCCTTCCTGTGTGCTCAGAATCTGCTCTGATTATGCAAAATCCCCACTTCTCCATGGAAATTGGGATGTATGAAATTTTAAATTCAGGGATCAATTCTTGTTTTCTAATGCTCTTTCCCCCGCTCCTTCCTTCTTTCCTTCCTTCCTTCTTTCCTTCCTTCCTTCTTTCCTTCCTTCCTTCCTTCCTTCCTCCCTCCCTCCCTCCCTCCCTCCCTCCCTCCCTCCCTCCCTTCCTCCCTCCCTTCCTGTCCTCTCTATTATCCCCTCCCGTCCCCCTCTCTTTCCATCTCTCTTTGCTTCCCTTCTTTCCTTACCTCCCTTCCCTCCTCCTTTCTTTTTCTCTCCTTTCTCCTTCCCTCCCCTCCCCTTGCAGGAATCACTGGCTTCTCCAAGACACAGATGGGATCACATGTGTGCTTCTGACCTTGTCCATGGCCTCCATCACAGGACTGTCTGTGGAGCAGACACCAGCACATGCTTGTTGAGTTTAGACGTGAATGATCTCTCAGTGGAGATATGTGCTAAGAGGCATACGAGTCAAGTAGAGATGGGGGTGCTACGTGGCTATTTTTCTTCCTTATGTGGTTTCTGAGTGGCCTTGTTATTACAGCGTTAGCCCCAAAGCCCAAGGCCTGGGATTCCCCACAGAATGGGCTCATTCATACCCCATTATTCCATTTAGAGAGGTAAGAGTGAATGATTTCATCAACATGGCTACTGTTCATATTGTAAAGTGTAGACAAAGAAATTCATTGACCCCAAAGTCTGTCTTTGGGGCACCGACTTGAACCATAGTCTTAATACAGGAAGAACTGGGGCAAAGGGAAAGGGCTGTCGACTTCAGCTGTCCTGGGCAAACTCCATCTGGTTGATCTTGTCTCAGTTCTGGTTCTGTGAGGTTTGAAGTTGTTACCGCCATTGCTGAGAGGATTGATCTGTAAGATAGTTACGGCTGCTGTGTGGGGGAAGGCAGCTCATTATAGAGTCATGTATCTTTGAGGCTCTACTGTTCCTGGAATCCGGAGTAATTGCAGGTTTAGCACAGACCTTCAGGCGCCTTTTTGGGTGGTATCAGGGGGGATCTGGAACAGGACTCTGCACAGTGAGATGTTTCAGTTGCTCTTATCAGTATCCTTGCAGAAGGGACAATGCTAGCCATTGTTATGTTATGTTCAGGCACTCCTTTGGAGATTAACATCCCAATGTGCAGATTTACCAGGTAATGGCTTCAGAGGAGACAGATACAAGATGGATACAGAGATGACCAGACTTTATTCAGTTTTTAGTTATTTTTGTGGACCCATGTGAGGAGTCGTGGGTCCCCCCCCCCCCCCCCCGCTGAGAACCTGCTCGAGCCTTCTGACTTTGTCCTTTCTTTAGGACCCCAATAGGAAGACAATCCATGCCAAATACTGCAACAGATTCATCCATGTTCCCTGGAAGGATGGGAGCTTGGTCCACGTCAGCATCACCAAGGAGAAGTGCAGATGGTACAGTGAGAGAATTCACACAGCCCTGGCCAGGACCCAGAGGAGGTTGGTGTGTTCGTATGTGGTCACTAGTGAGCTAGTCTCTCGTGCAATACCGCGTGAGCCCAACTGAGTGAAGTGACCAATAGACATCACTGTCAAAGATTCCATCTGATGGTTTATTGATGATATTATCAATAAAAGAGAAATACTGGTATTCAGATTTCATCAGAAAGGGAAGACAGAGTTGTTATTGTGTGTGCATGGTGGGGGACATATGTACATGTGGAAGGAAGACAGAGGTTGATGTCCAACTGAATTTTTGAGGCAGGGTCTCCCACAGAACCTGGAGCCCAGTGATTAGTTAGGCTGGCTGACTAATGCTCCCCAGAGAGCTGCCTGTCTCCCCGGGACTGGGGTTACAGATATGTACCACTATCCCTGGCTTTTATGTGGGCGCTGGGCATCAGAGATGAGGTCCTCATGCTTTTGTGACAGGTACTTTGTCAATGGCACCATCTCCTCAGCTTCCAAAGGAACAATTTTGAAGTGATGGCTATTAGGAGATTAAGGGGTACTTCTATTTATGCTTGGGGGGGGGGCATGGGTATATTGTAGACTATATTGCATCTATGCTCTCTTACAGAACTATTCCAGCTCAAGGCAGCTCTTACATAGCTGTGACAAATTGCAAAATAATCAGATGCTGTATATATTTTAGAAAACAATGAGAATACATGACCTCCTATCTGTCTTTATCCTGTTGTGCTCTTACAATCTGCCATGCTCATTGAGTATGGTGTACTGATGCCATGACCTCAGGGTTGATTCCATGTGGATAATTTAAATTAATACCCTCAGGTATCAGATGTCAGCAGACAGTTTTAGACCACGGAGATCAAATTCATTTAGGGATACTGGCCCTGTGGTCTCGGAGGACTGGAAAAATAAGAAATTAAAAAACAATGAAAACCCCAGCTATGCCACTTGCTGTTTGGCCCTGGGCAAGTTAGTTAATGTCTTTCTGCATCTGTTTCCTTGGTTATAAAGTGGGAATAGTGATGACATTTGTAAATCTGCTCTCTGGATTGTGCCAGATGCTAAATCTAATGGGTTTAAGCCAGTGGCAGCCTGCTACAGCCATTTGAAATTGAGCGTCCCCTCTCTCCTTGTGCCATTTTTATTACAAAGTCTCATGTAGCAGATACCCAACTGCCTAGTATTTATACCCAGAGCCCCAGCATCTCAAAGGCCACATGGTGATGGATTACTCACAGAAAGCTGCCCTGTGTCGAGAGTCTCCCCCTGCTATGGCTTCAGAGATGACTCTTTAGTTTGTATTTCTAGTCTTGTAGGAGACATGCTGCTTGCCTCTGGGTCCCTTTGTCCCTTCCGGTATCAAGAGTGGGTAGGAGCTCTTTTCCTTTTCTGTTTCCTGCAGAACTCTGAGAATTGGCACCGTCTCTACCTTATATGTTTGGCAGAATTCACCATTAAAGCCTGGAGTTTCCTTCTCTGTAGAAAGATTTTGTGGTACAGAACTTGGACAATATTAACATTTCTTGGAAAGTAGGCTGTGGGCTGGGCGTTGGTGGTGCACGCCTTTAATCCCAGAACTCGGGAGGCAGAGGCAGGCGGATCTCTGTGAGTTCAAGGCCAGCCTGGTCTACAAAGGGAGTTCCAGGACAGGCTCCAAAGCTACAGAGAAACCCTGTCTCGAAAAAAAACCAAAAAAAAAAAAAAGAAAAAAGAAAAAAGAAAGAAAAAAAGAAAGTAGGCTGTGTATGTTAGTTAGATATATAAATTTCATTTTGTTGGTTGTACTGTGCTAGTCATCCATACTGATATTTTTCTTTAGTTGTTCTATAAATTATTGAGAAAATGTTGAAATGCTGAGTCATTTCTGTGTGGCTCTTTCAGGTCTATCAACTTTTCCTTACTACTTTGAAATTCTGTTAGTTGGTGCATGTATGTTGCAGAATGTTATATCT
The DNA here is from genome assembly GCF_950005125.1 of Chionomys nivalis. Taxonomy (NCBI): domain Eukaryota; kingdom Metazoa; phylum Chordata; class Mammalia; order Rodentia; family Cricetidae; genus Chionomys; species Chionomys nivalis. The sequence goes on from NC_080104.1 coordinate 31,881,063, forward strand.
GCTCGGTGGATCAGCTCCTTTATAATATGAAATGCCCCATTCAACTCTGCTAAAATTCCTTACTAGGAAATGTACTTACTCTGATATCTGAGTAGTTAGTGACTCCAGCCTAACCATCATCATTGTCTCCAGGGTTCATCTTTTTCCTTTTCTCTGTGCCTGCCTGGCTCATCATTAACTGGGCTTCTTGGAGACAGAATGTGTACCAGTGATGGTGGTGCTGTGATGATTCCCATTTAACTCACTTATCATTTATTTTCTGTTTGCTCTGTCTTCTCTCTGCTCGCTTTCAAACTTTTGTGCCCCCTTCTGTGGCCTTTTTTTTTCTTCTCTTTGTCTGCACTGTTGCCACATTTGCCCTATCTGCTATATGTGACTATTTGACATTTATGCTATACAGATTAACCTCTCAGTCTGCCTTCAGACAAGATCATACCACTTTGTGTATATTATAATATTACAATGTCCACCCCCTCTGTCTTTCTCATAGTTACCACGAACTTTATATATACAGCCCCTATGAATTTGACAATGCAGTACAAATAGTCTAATGTCCTAATCTAATGACTAACACATAGAATAAATACATGTTGTATTTGTTCATGCTTATTTCTATTACTCTTCACTCCTTGATGTAAATCCAGACTTCCACTGGGCATTCCTTCGTTTCTACCTGAAAAGTCTTCTTAGTATCTGTTGTGGTTCGAGTCTGTTAGTGATGGATTGTATTGGCCCCGTGAGAGTGAAAACCTCTTTAATTCACCGCCCCCCCCCCACCGTTTAAAGATCTTTATGCTATGCATAGAATTCTAGTTAGAAATTTTTATCGGTTGTTTCTTTTTAAAATCTTTAGTGTATTCTGGTCTGCATGGTTTATGATAAGAAGACCTTTATTCTTAGACTTGTTCCTCTGCACTGTGGTTTTTTTCCCCCCTTGCTGCTTTTAATCACTGGGTTTCATCAAATTTGTGATGTACTCTGCTATGGTTTCTTCTCTTCTCTTCTGATAGGTTCTTTGATCTCCTTGAATCTGTGGGCAGACTGTTTTCATCAAAATAGAACATTATTTTGAATATCTTTTCTGTTTCTCCCTTTTCTGTCTATTGCAGAGCCTAATTACAGACACACTTCTTGTATGTTGCAGAACTTTTTCTTGCTGGTTTTCTGTTCCACTTTGAATTGTTTCTCACTACTATGCTATAAGAAATTCTCTGATCTTTTTCTCTGCTGTCCCGCTTACCATGAATGCTATATAATTTACTGTCCAGGTCAGATGTGTCCTTCTAGGTGTCCCACTTAGGGTCTTTTACATTTTATTATTTATTATAATTTGTATTTATCCTTGAGAATTCCATTACATATATGTAAAGAAATAGGGATTTCCTCCTCCGGTTCCACCTGTGACGTCTAACACGGCCCCACTTGATGCCACTGTCCTCATCATTGACTTCTTTCTCTTCTTCTTTTCTCTTCTCCTTCTTCATAACTACTAAGTTCGATTAGTGCTGCCCATATATGAACGGGCATGGGGCCATCCACTGGAGCATAGGAAACCTGTCAGCAAGAACACGCTCAAAAAGAGCAAGTCCCCACTCCACCAGCAATAAAATGCCAATAGTTCCTCAGCAAGTGCTCTCCTGGAGCCTCAGGAGCACCGCCCCACCCTGGCTTGGATCCTTCTAACTGATTTGGCTTCATGCAGATCCTGTAAAGGTAACCACAGCTGCTTTGAGCTCAGGAGAACGGCACTACGACACTACATCTTGTCTGGGACTCAGCGTTTCTCAGTATTCTTCTCCATTCACTGTCTCTGACATTCTTTCCACTTCCTCTTCTGCAATGTTTAGGACCATTTTACGTCTTCCATTTCTCTTCTGGTTCTGTTCCTGGACATGTAAAATACATTTGTAGTGACCTCGTAGCACCTTTTTCAGCTAATTCTAGTGTCTGGGTTGCTTGGGGCTCTGTGGTTCAGATTTTCACTAATCGTGGATATTTTCCTGCTTCTTGGTATGCCTGGGAGTTATTTTCTCTTTTCTTCTGGCTTTCCAGGCATTTTGAATTTTTACACTGTTGAATGATAGACTTGATTGCAATTATATATATATATATATTTATTTATATATATATTTTGTGAGCGTGTTATATATATTTTGTGAGCGTGTATTTGAGTCTAAGCCATATTTTAAGTTACACAGGTTTAATTAAGCCCACAGTAGTCTTTACCCTAGGGCTGACTTGGCTTTACTAGCGAGGTAGCAGCATAGTAGAATTCCACTTGATACTCTGCCCTGACTGCTGGGGAAAGGAGCTGCTGTTCTCAAATGCGTACGCTCCAGTGAGTACTCTTGGATGGTTTTTCTCTTTGACTTCTGTAATTTCTTCACACACATGCCCTGATCATTGCTTCACCCCGACCGCTAGTGCACCCTACTCCAATCCCTCCCAGTCTCCCTACCTTTCTCTATAGTAAGTGCTAGTTGGCATTTTGCCCTACAAAGTTGCCTAAGACTTGCTGAACTCCATTCCATAAGACATTCTCTCTATCCTCTTTCCCCAGCCCTCATTGCAAGGCTTTTCCTGAAGCTATGAGCTTCAATGCATCCTGTGATGAACTCTCGAGTATTGCCCTGTGCATGAAACCACCTGGTACTTGGTTGGTTCAGAGCCCTGAGTTGCTCAGCCCTGTCCACTTACTCCACAGGCTTCGGGACCTCTTGAGTCATAGCCGAGAGCCGAGAGATCTGGAAGCTATTTGCTCGTGGCTTTCTTTGCATCTATTTTTCTGTCATATTGATTTTCTTTGTTTTGTTCTGCTTGAATTGGTGATGGGAAGGGGAGGGGCCTGATAAGAGTGCAGTTGAAATGCAAAATTTTCTTTTTAAAAAGATTTCTTTTTATTTGTGTGTGTGGTGTGTTTGCATGTGTGCACATGAGAGTGCCTTCAGAAGCCAGAAGAGAGTATTGGGTCCCCCCTGAGCTGGAGTTATGGGTAATTGTGAGGTGCCTAATGTGGATGCTAGGATCTGAATTTGAATCCTCTGAAAGAGCTGCAAGTGATCTTAAGTGTTGAGCCAAGTGTTCTCCAGCCTCAAATGCAGGGTTGGTTTTTTTTTTTTTTTTTTTTTTTTGTACAGAAAAACAAACAAACAACAACAAAAAACTAAAACCTGAAAGTCAGGAATTCATTCATCAAAGATCAGGTATAAACAGCATGGCAGAGTTCTGGTTCTGTAGCCCTGTGTTCCGATGAAGGCGATCTTGTCCATAGACTATTTACTTTAATACTCTTTCCTGTCTAGGATTAAGTGGTTGCAAGATGGGAGTAGAGCCCTCTTTGGGAAAGTGTGTGGAGATTGCATCTATGTCCTCATTGATACATCTCACTCAATGAAGAGCAAACTGGACCTGGTGAAGGATAAGATCATCCGGCTCATACGGGTGAGGTGGGGGTGTCACGGGCGTGTACCTGGGCTGCTGTCTCATAAACACGCTTTCGGTAGTCCTTGTCCGGAGTGGCTCTGGACAGTGGGCAGGGCCACACTGCACTGCAGGGTTCCTGAGAAAGCCAGTCCAGAAATGCGCCCTCTACTGTTCTAGAACTCTCTCAGTGCTCCCTGCAATCAGACCTGTCCTCTGATTGGGTCCTTTATGTCGCCATCACCCCTGGGTCACTCAGGTGGGTGTCTATACTTTCCTCCTGGAGTTGCCTCTAACCTATGATACACACAAACCTCTGTTGTTTCCCAGATTTTTATTATCTTGAATTTTTAACTTACTTTCCTACGTCTATTAGGGAAGCTGTGTGCACCGGTCCCAAAGTTGCAGATGGGAAGAAGGGAGGACTATGATGGGGGCACCCGGTTTCTGTCCCACTCACCTGGGCTGCCCCTGAATCATTTTCTTGGAAGCAGGCTGCTTTCTGAATCCAGTTTCCATAGTAACTAGGTCTCACAATATTGTCATGAGTCTGTTGTGCTGAGAGTGTAGAGTGTTTAAGAAATACAAAATATAACCAGCTTCTGGGGTGGGGAGCAGCGGCACGGTGTAGACTGATGAAAGACAAGCGAATATGTCCGTACAAAATAAGAGCCTTTCCCAAGAGGTAGTGACCGAAATGATGACGTTTTGAATATTCTTTCTTTATGCATTTAGCATGCTTATCAGCATTACGTTAGTGTCAGTATTAAAGTCAGTATTTAATGTTACAGTACAATATTACCTACATATATTTAGGTGGCATATAATACTAGCAATATATTCACATATAACATCTGTAGTGGCCAAACATCCAAATTCTATAAATTTGGTTCAAATGCCTTTTGCAGCAGAAACTGTTTTTTCAATTGCACATACTTCTCAGCTAGCCTCTACAGCTAAAAATGGATATCCTGGAGATTCACTTCAACTTTGCTTACATTTGAGTGGCTTCATGGCTAAATAATAATTGTTTCTTCCAGGAACAGTTGAGATACAAGCGTAAATTCAATTTTGTGGCGTTTGATGGTGAGGCAACTGCTTGGCGGGAAAAACTTGCTGAAATCAATGAAGATCATTTGGAACAGGCCGAGTCATGGATTAGAAACATTAAGGTAAAATATCTAGGCTGGGAGATGTCTGAGAGTGTCTCATGGTAGTGAGTTCACTCGTCGGCTAGGAGTTGTCGAGAAATGGATTGAGCTCCAAGAAAGGCAGTGTCTATACATGGGCAGTTATTTGGCTGCAAAGGTCACATGCATCCAATCTCATTAGTCAGATCTTAACATCTACATAAACATCTATTTATAGGCATCATCCCTTGGTATCCATGGGAGCTTGGTTCCAGGACCTCCCCCGCATCCTATGAGAGCCACAGATGCTCAAATCCCTAATATAAAATGCTGCGAGATTTGCAAAGAGCCCACACAACCCCCCCATGTACCCAAAATTATCTCCACACAAACTCACAGTTCCCAGTGCAAGTGACAGGTATTATATACTGTATCATTTAAATAATAAAAATGGGGGGAAAGCCTGTATAGGTCCAAACAGATAATCTTTTATGTATGCGTATTTACACATAGTGTCTATGTTATGTGTGTGTATCTGCAGATTTGTGCATGTGAATGCAGGCATGCATGAGCTTGTAGAGGCCAGAGAACAGCCTTGTGCATTGGCCCACATCTTCTGCCTTGTTTTAGACAAGGCCTCTTTGTTGTTTGCTGCTTCCATCTACCAGGGTAGCTATCAAATGGGATTCTGGGAATTCTCTGCCTTTCATCTTACCATAGGAGTGCTGGGATTACAGATGCACACAATTGCACCCAGCTTTTACATGAGTTCTGGGCATTCAAACTCAAATACTCATTATTTACATAGCAAAGGGTTTACCCATTGAGCCATCTCCCCAAGCCCAGACACAATCAATCAAAAGTGCACAAGCGTGTGCGAATGAGCATGTGGGTGTGTAGTGATATTTCATTTAATAATAAAAGCTCGCCTGAAGTTCAGAGAGTAAAACAGCTGCTCTGATCAGCCTTACAGACCAGGCAGTGTTGACACACACCTTTAATCCCAGTAACCGCACTAGTTTGCCACAGAAACTGGGCAGTAGTGGTACACTCCTTTAATTCCAATACTGGAGAGGAATTTAAGATGGGAGGAGACAGCTCTCACTCACAGTCTCATTCTGAGATTCCTGGAGGCAGAATCGCCATTTTGGACTGAGGTAGAGGTAAGAGCCCATGGCTGGCTGTTTTGCTTTTCTGATCTTCAGGTTGAACCTCAGTTTCTGTCTCTGAGTTTTTATTAATCGTACTATGTGTGTGTGTGTGTGTGTGTACATGCATGTGTACTCATTCCACAGTTGGTTGGATTTGTGGGTGTATAACCCTTGGACAAGGCGAGGTGACTCTCTTTCCAAATCTGTCCTGGGCTCAGGTTGCAACCTCTTGATGAAAACAGATTTCAGCAGATAATATTTTGGGTGCTCAGGCCTTCAGATCTGTCCCATCTGACGGTCCATCAGCATTTCAAAGGCTCTGAGGAGCCACGCAGCTGTTCCTACTGAACTTTGTTCAGAAGCAATGAACTCCTGGGGACAGTACAGTCTGAGTATCTAAAGCTGAGCGCAAGGAGAGAGGAGGAGGACCCAGGGAGACAGTGAAGTCATTTCTCAGGTCTGCATTTTTCCTGGACACTTGAAAGCTGTTATTTCTTGTCACATGGACTACAGGGAAGGACTTTCTTCTTTTAGAATTTTCTCTTGCCTTGAGCTTCTCTTAATCTTGAATATACTCCAGAACCATATGGCATTCCAGATATTTGAGAGACAGTTATATATCTGAGACAGGGCTGTTAAAAAGTTGCTTAAAATAGCTTACTGCTTGAGTATAGAGTCCTAGATTTGTCCAGCAGCCACACCAGACATTACTGAACTCCCTGAATCTGGACTGATTAAAGCAGGCCCAGGCAGACACTGGAGCGTCCCAAGTTCTTTAGGGGTTGTTTTCAAGATGGAAAAAGAAGGCAGTATGTTGAATTAAAAGATAATATTTTTAAGTAATTGGTCACCTTATCCTGGGTAGAGTGTCAAGGCCATACTCAACTTCTTACGTTTCCAGTATTACCAATGTTCTCTTCTTTTTACAAACTACCAGGAATAGGAGGTCTGTTGTTACCGGAGCGCTCACTATCCACCAAGGTATTATACATTCATTCTCTTTGAGTGAGAGCATCCGTGGGTTCTGCTCCACTCACACTGGTACTATTAACAGAACAGCAGTTCAGCTTAGTCAGAGCCCAGCAGATTTTCCACTTAAACATTGCCAACTGCAGTATCTCCCTATTCTCCCCCAGTAGGAGAAAGCTTCTTATTCTTCCTTGGACATGAATGATCTTGACACTTTTGAAGAACACTGATTGATATTTTCTAACGTTCTTCAGATTTTTTGTTTTGTTTTGTTTTGTGACACTGGAAATTGAATCAGAACATCGGAACATGCCAGGCAAGTGTTCTCAGTGAACTCCATCCTTCACCCTTTAGAATCTTCGGTTTGGGGTTAGGGTTGCTAAGTTGCCTAGGCGGGCCTTGAACTTGCGGTCTTCCTGTCTCAGTCTCTTTAGCTGGGGATACAAGTGTTCGCTACCATGCCTGACTTCTTCTGAGGCAGTCTCTTGTTGTGTAGCCCAGGTTGGCCCAAATCCAGCTTCCCATTAGCTTCCCAAGAGCCAAGATTATAGCAGGCATCACTGTCCCCAGTTTTAAAAACAGCTACCCTGTTGTTGTTAGTTTTCTGTAATGCTGGACTGTTGAATCTCTCTGATTCTGCTCCTGGATCTTTATTTCTGCTTGCTCTTAGTGGGCATTGCTCTTCTTTTTGAAGGTCCTTTAGTCAGTAATACAGCTTGCTTTTGGAGGTGTTTCCATTGTTCCAGCGTAAACTACTGTGGGCACAGATTTCTCCATCAGCATGGTGGTAGCTACATTCTATAGATTTAAGTGTTTTACTTAATTTTCCATAATATCTAGTTAGTTTTAATTTTTTGTGTTTTCTTTTTTGAACCATGAATTATTTAAAACCTATTATTTGACTTCCAAGTATGTGGTAATTTTCAAGTTGTCTTTCTGTTATTAATTTTCATTCCATGATGACTGAAAGCAAACTTGGCATGATTTAAATTATTTTTAAATTTGTAAAATGTTTCATTTAAATGGAAAATTTACTAGAAATTATGGAAAATTTAACAAAACACTGAAATTTATGGAAAATAGCTCCCATGGTTCTGGCTATTAAAGAAAATAACCATCTTTGACCATTTACCTATTTTTTTCTTCTTCAACTTCATCAAATTTTGCTTTGTGTGTTTTGAAACTCTATTGTTTGGTGCTTCTGTATTTAGAGTTGGCGTCTTTGTAGACTGAGCCTTCGGTCATTATTTAATGTGCTCTTTGGTCCCTAGTGATTTTCACTGCTCTAAAGCATAGAGTGAGTCAGGCTTTGCAGGACATGCATACCCCAGCACTTAGGAGGTAGAGGCAGGAGGATAATGAGTTGGAAGCCTTCTTATCTACCTAACAAGGCCTAGTCTCAAAAGCAAATTTAAAGCTCCAAACAAAAAGCAACAACCCCACCCCTCAAACCTAAAGTGTGCCGTTAACATTGCCATTCCTGCTTAAAAGACTGTTATGACAATGTATCACTTTCATCCTTTGATCTCCAGCTTATCCATGTTTCTGTATATGAAGTGGCTTTTTTTTTTTCTGTAGATGTTAAGGGATCTGCTCAAGATTTTGTAAGTTCTCCGATCCCTGTCAAGTAATGGAGTAGTAAGATGGTGTGTATGTACTATTGATGGCTAAGGCTAATGTCTACCATTTGGTTATTTGCTTATTGTGGAATCCTTGGTTTCATTGTTTCTCTTGCCTTCTTGTGGGTCCTTTGGGCACTTTTAGTGTTCCATTGTATCTCTTCATTTCACTTTTTACTGTAGCACTTTGTGTGGTTTTCTGAATGCTTGTTCTACTGGCTTTCCATACGCAAAGCTGTCATTTATCACAGCTCCTGATCTGATGTGCTCTGACTTCAAGGGAGCAAGCCTGATGTCAATTTACACCCTGTATGCTCCATACATACTAAAAGTGTAACGGAGATGCCTCCTCTGTATCCAATCATTATTGGCATGAAAGCTTCTTAAACTATAACACATGACTTGGGAACTTTGGGGAGTTAAGGATGGTCTTCTCTGATGACTTCCATGTTCAGGATTTGAGTTTCTGTTACCGTTTCTTTTGAGTTGTAAGCTTCCATCAGCCACCCTTTAAAGATGAGACCCCCAGCCACAGAATCTCACAGTTCTCCATCAGCCCTGAGTAGATGTTTCCACCAGATGTGAGTTATGACGGGAGATTCATTCCTTTCAACACCCGAAGTAAGTTGGGTCGCTTCCTTTTGTCTCTGTGGTTTCAGATGAGAAGTGGCTGCCACCCAAATTGGAATTCTTTAATGGATACTGTAATATGCTATTTCTCTTTGGCTGTTCTTAGGGAGTTCGTTTTGTTTCTTTAATTTTCAGAAATGTATCTAGCTATGATTTCCACAGATTTTTAAAATCTAATTGGGGTTTTTCTCAGCTTCTTGAGTTGCAGTTTTTATAATTTCTGCAAATTTGAGGATTTTTAAATTTTTATTTTAAATTATGTCTACGTATGTATGTATGAAGTGGGAAAATGCATGTAAATGTGAAGCCCACGTGGTCAGAGGCATCATGGCTCCTGGGGCTGTCGCACAGCTCCTGATCTGATGTGCTCTGACCCTTTCTGCTCCACACATACTAAAAGTGTAACGGAGATGACTCCTCTGTATACAATCATTATTGGCATTGGCATGAAAGCTTCTCAAACTGTTTGTGAGCTACCCAGTGTGGGTGCTGGGAAATAAATTTGGGTCATCAGCAAGAACCATACACATTTATAAGCCCAAAGCCGTCTCTCGAGCCCCTTGGGGATTTTTTCTAAAAAGCTATTCTTTTTTAAAAAATATTTTTAAATTCCCTATTCTCCCCTCTCTCTTTTTCTGGAACTCTTACAGTATTAATGTTCTATCTGCTTTATTGTCTCAGGGATCTCTGAGGGCATCAGTTGGACCACTCTCCTCAGACATTATACCTCTTTGTATAATGAGCGATTTTTCTTTATTGCATTTGGGGAAAGTTTTATTATTATGTCAGGAGGCGCTAATCCCATTGAAGTCTTCTCATTTAGCCAGCAGACACCGTATCTAGGTTTAGCCTGTTCAATCTGGCTTACATTTGTGGGCTTTTTGCTACAGTGATAATTTAGTTTTCAGAGCCCCCTCATGCTACTGGGACCCCCATTCAGTACCTGCTTGGTGCTGTCACAGGGGTGCAAGGCAAATCCCTGGGTTCCTGTTTCTGGTGGATGACCTTCTGGGAAAGCGAGACTAGAAATTGCTAAGCCCGACCGCAGGGTAAAAATGCAGGAGCTGTATGTGCCTAGCCCAGGATATACTCAGCAGATTTTTCTATTATCTTCAGCACTGCCACGACTTTCCCAACAGTTTGCCTCGTGTGGATGCTATAATGATAGAATTACTTATCCTATCCTGAACAACACAGGAAGCGGGGCTTCCCATCGTTGTCTCTGTTTGCTCATTCATCCATCTTTTAGTAGCCTTCCATGCCAGCTCCACCTGGAGGCATCTTTAGCTATGCACTCAGCTAGAGTAACGCAGCCTGTGATGGGCATCACTATAGCAATGTTAGCACAGCGCTGGGATGTGTATCCAGGCTCTTAGCATTGCCTAGGAAGCCCTCTCCAGACAGCGTTGGCCTGGTACGGTCAGTTGCGTTTGAATCCCAGCATGATGCATGGCAGGAGTACTGGGGCTTATTATTACCCGTGGAAAGTTAGTGGAGGCTGCTGGAAGAGGCCTAGTGAGGACAACTGCGTGGGAGGAGTCATAGCACCCCTGCCTGTGTCTGGGTTTAAGCAGCTCCTAGCAGAAAGGGCATACAAGGCCCACAGCGAAGCTTGACAAGATTTGAGTAAGAGCTGGATACTTCCATTCCTTTGGCCACCCGTTTCCATCTTCTCATCCTGATTCCAGTAAGGGCAGTAGAACCTGCTCACCATATGGAAGTGGAAACTCTGGCCTCCATTCAACTCGGGAGGAAGTACGAAGGCGCAGGCACACAACCTCAGAGTATCCTCCCTGGGTTTGAGTTGAGAGTCAGTGACTTCAGATGGCAGGTCTACCAACCTTGACAGTGGTGGCATGTGCAGACTGGCGAAGCTTCTTGGGTGGCAGAGGCAGTGGGCTGCTGGTCCACCTCGTGGCGACAATTCTCTGTTTGGTGTGGCTAACCACAGCATCTGGTATGCTGGTGGTGTGGCAGTGGGGCTCCTGCTGAGCAGGCTTGCAGCAGGACTGCGCCCCACCCCACCCCCACCTCCCCTACCCCACCCCCCACCTCCGCTCCATGGTGTGAGGTCCCAAGCTAGGTTTTCCTGCCAGATGCTAAGACTGTAGGCTATCCAGATGCCCTTTGCATAAATTCTTGCTTGGATCAATCACGATTGTTTTTCTAGCTTACAACTCTGGCTGAATTGATACCCTGGGTCTGAGATGCGGGAACAGCTTAAGTAGGCTTTGGAAATCTTGAGGTCCCGTGTGTCTTGCCGGCAAAGATGATTTCTTGGTAAGGCTCATTTTTGTGTGTTGAATCAAGTGCACTCCAGCGGATCTAATTTATTTGATTTCTTCCCATGCTAAACTGAGTCATGAGATTTTCTAATTTATAATTGTTTGATGTGTTTGGTGACATTGTTAAAAACCTATCATTATTTCCCCTTGATATGCAATATTTATCTTTTTTTTCTTTTTTGTACAAACAATTGTGGTGTTATGATTAATGTTATATGTAAGAGAGAAAATAAATCGTAATCTATTCTCTTTAATTGATTATGATTTTAATTTATACAGTTAGCCCTCAGTAGCCACGGGGAAGTGGTCCTAGGATCACCCTCCCTCCCCACAAATACCCCAATTGACAGATGTTGCTTATATAAAATGGAGCATTTGCATATGAACTATGCATATCCTTTTATATCTCTTTCAATCATCTTCAAATTACATGTTTGTAACATAATACAGTGATGTATATAGTATATATGTAAAATAGTATAGTGAATGCTTACAATAGTATATTACTTGGGGAATAATGAATGTTTTCGATATTCAATGTCTGTGTAATTTTCTTCCTAAATATTTTTAACATGCTTGATTGACTCCCAGGGGTATGGAACCCATAGATCCAGGCTGCCTGCTATGTCCATTATTTTCATCATACACAAAGCAGAGCATCAGGACCCCATGCATTCACATAAGATCCAATAATATGTTGTGCGATTTAAGGTCAGTGTTCTACCCTAACCTTTGTAGGTTGGATTTATGCTAGAAACATTCGTGTGTTCATCATTAGGCCAGTTATAAGGCCACACTCGAGTTTGCCAAATTCTGGGTGGCACAAATAAATCCTGAGTTGAAACGAACATGATCCCAACCGGGATGCATTCAGGCGGCTTGATCCAGCTCTGCTGACAGCAAAGCCAGCCTTGAGTGAGTATCTCACACAAAAACACAGACGAAAATTGCATTAAGACCCCAGTTGTCAAGACAGGAAACCCACAGCCTTGGCTCATAGCAGTCCTTGAACTACCTGGCTAGTGACTCTGATGGCACACCTGGGAATTTGGTTTTGGAAATCCCTGGTCTTAAGTCATTTTCTCAATGAAATTTTGTCTCTTATTTCAGATGCCTTTTTGCCCCCCCCCCACCCGCACTGAGCAGAGAATACACTTCACTTGTTTTTGCAAACTGTTTTGACTGCCTCTTTTCTTCCCCTATAGGCTGGAAGTTCCACAAATACCCTGAACGCCCTGAAAATTGCTTTTGCCGACAAAGAAACAGAAACCATGTACCTTTTGACGGATGGGAGACCCGATCAGGTACTCACTAAAAGACTAATGAATACCAGTTGAAGAATGTCGTGGGAAGGGAATGCCGACAGGGTGAACAAGACCTTTCTAGGGGACATCACGAGGCAGAGAAGCTGATCTTGGTGGCTCAAACCTGTCATCCTACTTACATAGGAGGCCGGGGCAGGAGAATGACAAGTTCAACAGTTGCTTGGTTATAGAACGAGTTCGAGACCAGCATAAGCAACTTAGCAAGACCCCCGTCTCAAAATTTTGTTAAGGGTATATAGCTCAGGGTTGAGTATTTGCCTAAGCATTCAGGAGGCTCTAGCTTCAATATCCAGAGCCCCCAGCACCACCCCAACAAGAGATATCGAGAGGTATGTCTCTGGCATAGGGAAGCAGAACTGAGGTAAGACAAGACACCAAGGGATAACCGTGTCTTCTACAACTGAGGAACATTTATGGGCATTGTGACGGTGGTGAATGTTTTATGTTCAGTGTGACCCATATTCACAGGCCTGGAGGCCACTCCAGGGTAGGAGACGCTGCATTCCACTGCACCCTGGCTTATGTTTTATGACAAAGGAGGACCGCCGAGACTGCCTTCCATTTCTTTCCTTTGAGGACTCAATCTAAACATGTCACCGGGCCGCGCCCTTGGTTCTATCCCTAATTTTAGCTTCACCCTCACTTAAACAAAAACAGGCCTTTCAACTGAGACATTCTTGGCTTTGTTTAGCTTGCCTGGAAAATATTTGAGCCATTTTAGAAGAGTCTGTTCTGTTTCTTTCGAGTTTTGTGAATGAAAGACGAGGACTCCCAGCGTTAAGTAAATACGAGGATTTTCCAGGCCGGCACAATGTAAATTGACTGCTAAGGTGAATTAGTATCAACATGTATCCTGCCTCGGAAGATGTTTATATGTGCAGACTGCCTGTTCTAAAGTACTGTGTCAAATGACTCAGGGATTAAATACTAAAGCCACCGGATTTTACTACTGCATTAGATTCATGGCAGAGAAGTGGCATTTCAGGGAAATTGAATTTGGAAGGCTTTCCCTGTCAACTTCATTGCGGTTTCTATTCAGAAGCAGTCTGTCACTCTCATGTGTGTCCTGGGTGGTGCCAAGGTTTGACTGATCCTCGCCTTAGGGAAGTTTACCTTTAGGGAATGCGCTAGATGTATACAGTCTATTTTGATACAATCCAGGGGCTGAGATTGTCTGGTCTATGTCTAGCAGCACAGAAGGATGGATTTAGCTATACAAGATGGGCAGAAAACCAGGGAGGGTCCTCTAAGTAGAGGGGGACATTCGTGCTGTGTCTGGAAAGAAGAGAAAGAACTTTCTGAACAGAGGAAGCCAAATTGTCCTATGGGAGGTACAGAAGGGTGGGCATAGGGTCATGCTTAGAGAAACAGTCAGGGCATGACAGAAGTATGCACTGTTTGTTGCAGGGATGTTGTACGGGTTAGAAGGTCACCACAGTGGGGGACCTTCCATAGGAACAGAACTTATCACCCCTCCCTAGTTTGGAAGCATGACGCCCCGATAATGCCAGGGACAAGCCAGCTATGCCAGAGCTTCTGCTGGGACCTTGATGAGGGCCTGTAAGCAGTGTCCGCTGGCAGCAGGAGAACTGGGGAGGAAGGGACTTCCTTTAGAGTCAGTGGGACTTGGTACCCAGCTTGGTAGCAGGCAGTGGGGGAGAGGAGAAGGCAGAGGAGGTTAGTAAGGGGTTAACTGCTTTCTGGCTCATCGTGATATTACTAACCCAAGCAAAGTTTCAATTAAGAGCAGACAGGGTTGGGGTTCTGGTGAGCATATTGTTTGTATACTTGGGCTACATGGATGCCCAGAAGCCCCAAGAAATACGAGCATGGTTCAGTAGCTCAGGGATTCCCACAGCATAGCCTTCCAGGAAATCTCACATCAGTATATCCAAAATAATTCATGTAGCTTTCTAAAGACGAGTAGCTTTCCTGAGAGAGACTGCGGTTTATTTGAACAAAGCACTGAGGAGGTAGGTGATGGTCAGAGTCCCAAGAATGACGATTACCCAAAACCTAATCTATAAATGCATCAAAGTGTTTGGTGTTCGTGTTTACCTTTTCACACGTGAATCTCTTCAGAAGATTCTGTCAACAAAGCAAATGGATATCAGATATTTGTGTTCTGTGTAAAATATATTAAGGAGCCCCACCAAGCCTCCATGGTTTCAGTAGTGATAACAAGTTTAAGCTAACACTGGCCCAAGAGCCCCGGGCTCTATCAGGACATTCTTCCTATGAGTTTAGCTGGAGGTGGGGGGGGGGGTTGGGGATGGAAATGGGATAGGTTCATTCTCGTTTGTCAGTTTCCACCCCCTTTGAGGAAGCTCACTGTGTAGGGCCAGTGCGATTCAGAATGCTCAGCAGTGTTTCCTTATTGGATGACCACATGGACAATCTAGATCCACCGGCACCCACTTACCGTTCGTTTCACAGTCAGGCCAGCATTAGAAGGTGACACACTCTAAAATTTGTCATGTTCCAAGAATTCTAGAAATGTCAGTCTTCATTAAGGTAAAAAGAGTCCCATTACACAGTTGTACTGTGGTGGGCGTGGGCAAAGTCTAGTCCAGCTCTGACTGTGGTTATTTTAGGACTCTTTCAAAGTCAAAGTCTTTCCAAGTGGACGTGACGAATACTTTTGCATCCTTCTAAGATGAGAATAATGGATAAAGCCTAGCACAGGCCCTATGGAGTCTAAGGATGGGGAAGACACCGGTAGCAAGGAAATCCAGGGTCCCACTTTCCTGCCGCTGCCCTGGGCTGATGATGGAGAGTTAGCTGCACACCTTGCTCAGCCTTCTCTGAGGGACTGGAGAGAGCTGGCGGCCTCTATGAGGAACCCAGGAGAGAGTCCCTGGGATGAGAAAAGCTTCCTCATGCTTCCACAGGAGTGTGAGAGGTTGTGGCTCCCCCACTCCACAGCCCAGAGAACCCTGTCAGGAAGTCTCTGTGGAGAGTCAGAGCAAGCTCTGTTCTAGGAAGAGCTTGATGCCGACCTTCAGAGTCTTCCTCTGCGGTGTTCTGAGGGTGTAAACCAGCTGAGGCAGTTTCGAGCAGGTACACGATAGGAATGGCTGTTGCATTGCGTGGAGTTTGCTTTCCATTCTAGGGCATGCCATCCCTCTCCCCAGCTCTCTAGTGCCACAGGGGGGTGCTGGAACACCGTGCGGGTTTAGTATGGTGGGGGTCTGGGGCTGGGTTCAGGTGGTGGGCTATCTTGCTTTAATGTGCTCTTTAACGGGATAGAATAGCTTACAGGTGGAAACCTGGATTAGGAACTGACCCAACACTGTCCATCAGAGCATTCTTAAGAGTCTTTCAGCTGGCTTTCCTCATCTGTAGTTTAAAGCTAGTCCTCCTTCCTCGCAGGGTTGTCCTGAGAAAACAAATGATACAGTATTTCCATAAATGAACTCCATAAATATTGACTGAGTACCAGGGCTTCTCTTCTCCGTCTGAAGCTACAAGAGTGAGCAAGATGGACAAGGGGCTGACCTTCGATGAAGCTTTTAGTGGAAGGAGAACTTCTGGGTCTCATTAGTCAGAACAGGGTGGTTTCACCACTCCTAACTGTGAATAGTAGATTTTACTGTCTTATTATTGATGATTTTTATGCTTTTTTTTTAGCTGACAATATTACTATCATGGAAAGAAACCCGGTGTTTCTATAGTTTAAAATGACAAGAGGAATGATAGTGGGGGGGGGGGCGTCATTCCTTTCAAAGCTACCCCACAAGATGCTCAGAAGGAGTACCTGGTGGTTTTAAGGAGGAACCAGGAACTTAAGCCCTAAACGAAGTCCCCAGTGCATGGACAGACGTCTAACAAGGGGGTCTTCCTTATTTCTCTCTCTATCTCTGACAAGCAAATCGCCTACAACATGGCAAAAGCTGAAATTACTCTTTTGGTAGAGATGTTTGAAATCCAAACTGGGAAACCAGCACTCACTATGTGGGATCCCAGTGACCGATGTACATGGGGCTCCATACTAGTACTCCTTGTAGTCCAGACCACAGCCCAGCTGGCATGGCCTCCATGCGTAGGTATGTTTCAGGTTGAGGTGATTCTGTTAGACAAACATTTTTCCTAAGTTTCTTTTCCTACCACAGAGTGAGAGTTCAGAGGGCCAAGACCATGGCCTTTGGGTCCCCATGCTCTTTAGTAGGTGGTTTGCATATGGAGTGAACTAACACATAGACAAAAGGTCGCTCACTGTGTAAGCAATTCCAGTCTCAGAATCTGACTGCCTATGGCAAATACTAAGAGTGTGTCATGTGATACCATTTTCTTTCTCTTCTACCCTTCCCCATTTCCCTTATTTGTCATTTCAGCCACCAGAAATGGTGATGGACCACGTCAAACTTTTCCAGAATATTCCTATCTATGCCATCTCCTTCAATTACAACGATGAGGTTGCGAATGAGTTCTTGAAGGAGCTGGCCTCTGTGACTGGAGGAGAGTTCCGTGCTTATAATTTTGGCTGCAAGGATCTCATCCCCCAGGATACTCAGGTGGGAACTTGGTGCACTGAGGAAGATGGTCCGTGCATTCATGTGAGTCTCAGAGATCAGGGGCAGCCCCCAATTTGGGAAAACGGCAGCCATATACAAAACTGTTAAGCAGCTGGTGCATTGAAATGCACCAGTGTTTCTTCAAAGTGGCCCAAGGATCTCAGGATACTTGTGATGATGTGGACCTTGTGGTTAATGGGTACAAGCCAGGAAGTCCTATAGATACAATGACCTCAGGATCTTAATATATTTTGTTTTTCTCTATTTTTTGTGATAGGAAGTTTCAAATATACACAAAAATATGAAGGTCTATGGATCTAGTTTAATCACCACTCTGTTGCCTGAGTTTTCTGTTCCACCTGGTCCCCCGACTGTTTAATTCCAAGAAATCACACAGAGGTCTACATTAGTTATAAACTGATTGGCCCACTAGCTCAGGCTTCTTATTAACTCTTATAACTTATATTAGCCCATTATTCTTGCCTATGTTAGCCACATGGCTTGGTACCTTATTCGGCAAGGCAGTCACATCTTGCTTCTTCTGTGGCTGGGTCAGGACTGCAGAAAGAACTTTCCTCTTCCTAGAATTCTCATTGCCCCGCCTGTACTTCCTGCCTGGTCACCCCGCCTATACTTCCTGCCTGGCTACTGGCCAATCAGCATTTATTTAAAATATAATTGACGGGATACAGACCATTGTCCCACACCACCACTCAGTTCAAAATCAGGAACATTTTCTCAAAGTTCAGGGGTCTGCTTTAAAAACAAGGATCCCAGGGATCCATATGTAAAGAGTGGCTTTTTAAAAATTTTTCAAATATATATATTACTTAATGTGTATAGGTGTTTTCCTGCATGTATGTCTGTATGCCACTTACATGCCTGATACCTTTGGCGGCCAGAAGAGGGCTTCAGATGGTTGTGAGTCACCATGTGGCTGCTAAGACTTGAACCTGGGTCCTTTACAAGAACAGCCAGTGCTCTTAATCACCGGGCCGGGCCATTTCTCCAGACCATACATATAATGACTTTTAACTACTCCTGTATAAACGCACGTGTGTGAGAATCACTAAGAAAATTGCAGATGCTAAGCAGTTGCCTCCAAACTTCTCAGGGGATGTAACCATGTGACCATCTGATGAAGCAATTCACTCTGATGGGCGAGGGGCAGGGTAGTAAATGAAAGTATTCTGTAACCCCCCAGTCTTGGCCTGAGGAAGATTACTCAAGGGCTCTGCCAGAGGAATGTGGGGTTGTTGCTCTTTTGCCCTCTTGCATACCCAGGAAGAGACTTTGAACCATAGCAAGATATTATGAGCACAAACCAGAAACTGATTAACAATGAGACAGAGGAGACTACCTGAGTCTGAGGACTGAACCAGGCAGAGGATTGGGGGGAGCTGTGCTCTGAGTTCCCCCAAGGCTGGGAATAGTGATGCTCTGGTCAGAGAGAATGGGAAACCCCGTCCTCCTGTAGGTACTTGTAGAGTACATAGAATGGCCATGCTCCCTCAGTAGAAATCTGAAGGCTTGGAAGGATGAAATTGTTTCCAAGTAACTTAACCACATGCATTGTTGAACAGCTCCTCCAGATAATAATAGGGAAACCAAAATATCTACATTGTCTGGAAACCAATCAAATATTATCAGGCATACAGAACAGCAGGAAAACTACCCATAATGAAAGGGGAAAGCACTGTAGCTAATGTTTGTATGTGTGTGTGTGTGTGTGTGCGTGTGTGTGTGTGTGTGTGTGTGTGTGTGTGAAGCTGTACTGATGCAGACAGCATGGCTTTGGTGGAGGAACAGCTACATAGACCATGAGAACAGTTGCAGGAATACCCAGAGAGCTCCTCCTGACTGCTTTTAGACAGAGACTCAGAACAGTTCAGAGAAGGAAAGATCACCTTTTCGACAAAGAATTGGAACAGCTGACCCACCTCGAGCAAAATGAGGAACCTCAACCTAAATGCTAGTCTTTGTGCACATATAGATAGATCATGCACATGCAAAGTAGACCATGGGCTTGAATATAAAACACAAAATTATAAAAGTTCTAGAAAGAAGCTAGGCCTTGTGACACAGGCCTATAATCACAGCTTCTCAGAGGCTGAACCAGGGGGATCAGAAGTTCCAGATTTACCTGGGTTATATTTAGTCCAAGACCACTGTGCTGGCTAGGGTTTTTCTGTTTGTTTGTGTTTGTTGTTGGTTTTATGCCAATCCACATAATCCAGAGTCATCTGGGAGGAGGAACCCAAACTTTCTTCCCAGATGGAAGGGATTGCCTCCACCAGATTGGCCTACGGGCAAGCATTTTCTTGGTTAATGATGAATGTGGGATGGCCGAGTTCACTGTGGGCAGTGCCACTCCTGGACAGGTGGACTTAGGAGACATAAGAAAGCAGGCTGAATCCAGGCAGTGGTGGCACACGCCTTTAATCCCAGCAGTCAAGAGGCAGAGGCAGGCGGGTCTCTGTAAGTTCGAGACCAGCTTGGTCTATAAGAGCTAGCTCCAGGACAGGCTCCAAAGCTACAGAGAAACTCTTGTCTTGAAAAACAAAACAAAACAAACAAAACAACAAAAGAAAGAAAGAAAGAAAGAAAGAAAGAAAGAAAGAAAGAAAGAAAGAAAAAGAAAGAGGAGGGAGGGAGGAAGAGAGGGAGGAGGGAGGGAAGGAAGAAGGGAGGGAGTAGGTTGAGCAAGTCAGAGAGAGTAAGCCAGCAAGCAGGTTCCTCCATAGCCTCTGCTTCACTTCCTGCCTCCAGGTTCTTACTTAAGTCCTTCCCTGACTCCCCTCAATGAAGAACAGTGACCTATAAGACGAAATATACCCTTCTGACCCAAGTTGCTTTTGGTCAGAATGTTTTATCACTGCAACAGAAAGCAAACTAGAATAGTCAGCCTGGGAAATTTAAAGAGACCTTTAAGAGGGTCTGGGGAGGTAGAGGTCAGTGGTAGAGCGCTTGCCTAGCATGACAATATCCTGGATTCAATTCCCAGGGCCATAGAAACAAAGAGTCCACTTAAAAAACCTGCAGAACACATGCAGACATGCTACCGAAGAGGCCCCATGGGTGTGCTGAGTAAGCACGCAGAGGGACTGGGTGTCACCGGCCTTAGAGGAACACAAGCTGAACTCTGAGCATTGCCATGCCATGTCTATCCTAGTGCTGACAAGATGAGAAACCAGGCCACTAGCTCATTGTTGGTGGGAGTGTAAAATACAGACACGCTGTAAAGCAGTCTGCCATTTCTATAAATGCAAAATATTTAATTACCGTATGACCTGGTCCTTGATCTACCAGGCATGCATTTCAGAGAATGAAAGCTTATATTCATATAAAGTATAAGTAGCCCTCTATCTTCAGAAAAAAAAAATAGTTCATAGTTAAATGGTTTCCTCAAAGGTAACTCCAGAGGACTTCCCTGCTGAGCTGCACCAGACATTTAAGATGAAAGTAGTCAGCTCGAGGGCTGAAGGTACAGATCAGTGGTAGAACATTTGCTTAGCATGTGCAACGATCTGGGTTGTAGAAAGAGTCTTCTAGAACTTTGAGAAGAGGGAGCCCTTTCCCAACCCTCCTCTAAGACAAACACTAACTGATACAGAAACCTAGCTGGAAGCTGATGTTCCTCAGGTGGAAATACACAAAGCTTACAAACGAAACTGAATAAAAGTCAATACATAAAACACCCGACCTACCTGACAGTGTTGGGTTTAGCACAGAAATGCAATGTTAGGATAGCATTTTAAAAATCAGCATACAGCCGGGCGGTGGTGGCGCATGCCTTTATTCCCAGCACTTGGGAGGCAGAGGAAGGCGGATCTCTGTGAGTTCGAGACCAGCCTGGTCTTACAAGAGCTAGTTCCAGGACAGACTCCAAAACCACAGAGAAACCCTGTCTCGAAAAAAACAAAAAAACAAAACAAAACAAAAAAAAAATCAGCATACAGCACTCGGAAGGCAGAGGCAGGTGGATCTCTGTGAGCCTGGTCTACAGAGCGAGTTCCAGGACAGGCTCCAAAGCCACAGAGAAACCCTGTCTCGAAAAACCAAAAAAAAAAAAAAAAAAAAAAAACAAACAAACAAACAAACTCACCGTATCAACACGCTTATTTTTGTTTTTATTGTTTTATTTTACATGGATGAGCATTTTGCCTGTGTGTGTGTCTGTGCACCACATGCATGACTGGAGCCCTTGGAAGCCGGAGGAGGGCATTGGATCCCCTGGGACTGGATCTCAGATGTTTGTTCCTCTGGGAGAGCAGCCAGTGCTCTTAACTGCTGAGCCATCTCCCCAGTCCAATGTTGTTATTTTTATTTATCCTCTGAAAATTTCATACATGTACACATCCTCCATGATCCCCTTTGAACTCTCCCAGGGCCACTAACCTACCTCCCTCAGGACTTCATGTCTTTTTAAAAAATATTGCTAACTTTCTGAGTCCAATTAGTGCTGACCATGCATAAACAGGGCCATCTATTGGGTCATGAGCAACTATTAGCCGCCAATAGTTCCTCAGCTTATTAAAGACAAGGCAGAACTCAAGGCTGGAGAGATGACTCAGTGATTAAGAACACTTGTTCCTCTCCCAGATGACCCAGGTCAGTTCCCAGCAGCCACATGGCAACTGACCACCAACTATAACTCCAGTTTCAGGGGATCACACACCCTCTTCTGGCTTCCACAGGCACCATGTGTGCAGGTGGGACACAGACACACATGCGGGTAAGACAATCATACGTATAAAGGTTAAGTAAAAATATAGCCATTTCAATTCATACACTATAAACTTTTTGCCAGATTCAATGAACATTTCTGTGAGAATTAAATCCTCAAATACCAGGCAAGGTGTGAGGATGCTTGGTCTTGCTACTTTAATGCGTCAGAAGCAGAAGAGGCACCAGAGTGGACAGAAGACTCTGCTTATTTTCAGTCAGCATCATCATCAAGTCAAAAAATACTACAGAATACACAGTGGAGTTATGGAACTAATCATTTACTTAAACCGGATTATAAGTCATAAGAGGAAATGTACAAAAACTTTGTTTCTACCAACTAGCAAAGAACAATAGACATTTTATTTTTTAATTTTTTTCTTTTTAAATTATTTTTATTGAGCTCTACATTTTTCTTCATTCCCCTCCCTTGTTCTCCCCTCCCCTCCTACCCTCTCCCATGGTCCCCATGCTCCCAATTTACTCAGGAGATCTTGCCTTTTTCTACTTCCCATGTAGATTAGATCCATGTATGTCTTTCTTAGGGTCCTCTTTGTTATCTAGGTTCTCTGGGATTGTGAATTGTAGGCTGGTTTTTCTTTGCTTTATGTCTAAAAGTCACTTAGTGAGTACATATTATATTTATCTTTTTGGGCTTGGGTTACCTCACCCAATATGATGTTTTCTAGCTCCATCCATTTGCCTGAAAATTTCAAGATGTCGTTATTTCTTTCTACTGTGTGCACATTTTTCTTATTCATTCTTCGGTCGTGGGGGCATTTAGGTTGTTTCTAGGTTCTGGCTATGACAAACAATGCTGCTATGAACATAGCTAAGCATATGTCCTTGTGGCACAATTGAGCATCCTTTGGGTATATACCCAAAACTGATATTGCTGGGTCTTAAGGAAGGTTGTTTCCTAATTTTCTGAGAAATCGCCATACTGATATCCAAAGCGGCTATACCAGTTTGCACTCCCACCAGCAATGGAGGGGAATTCCTTTTAATCCTCTCCAGCATAAGTTGTCATCAGTGTTTTTGATCTTGGCCATTCCTACAGGTGTAAGATGGAATCTCAAAGTGAACAATGGACATTTAAAATAGATTCACTGGCAATAGCATCAGAGATTAAAAAAAGAAGGAGTGGGAAGAGGAGGAGGAAAGGAAGGAAGGAAGAAAGGAAGGGAAAGGAAGAAGAGGAGGAGGAGGAAGAGGAGGAGGAGGACGAGGAGGAGGAGGAAGGAGACCAGATTTACAAACGGGGGTAGGGTGCTTTGGGGACATGGTGAATATGCTTACCACTTTTGTCGTGACACCGTCACAAGTGTGACAGCATAAATTCTCTTTGTCATAGGTGACTAATAGACCATAAGGTCGGTTGGACATGGGATGGTGAAAGAGCCCATGAGATGCTTTAGGTTTTGCTCGGCCTGATGCAGTCTGTGTCCCAGGTGCTAGCCCGTGACTGTCCACTTCTCACTCAGCAGGATGAAGACATGAACCTTTTGATCCAGGAGATGCAACAGGGCTACAGCGACCTGGAGAAGATGCAGGAGCTTTACTCCAAGTCCTTAGTCATGGACTGGTGGTACAATGGAGAAAAGGGGGGAGGCTTCAAGTGAGTTGCCAGACCACTTCCCTTGCTTCCCCACTCTGCCTCACCCCTCCCTGCTCTCTCTGCTCCCCCAGCTCCCCACCTAACCCCCCTCTCCCCTGCCTGCCCCGCTCCTTCCCTGCTCCCACCCCCACTCTACCTCACCCCTCCCTGCTCCCTCTGCTCCCCCAGCTCCCCATCTAACCCCCTTCCCAGCCTGCCCTGCTCCCTCCACTTCCTCCCTGCTCCCCTCCCCCCCCATCTGCCCCTCCTGTGCTCCCCTTTCTGAAGGACTAGTGTAAGAAGCATGTAGTCTGATCATGTTAGGGTATTTTACAGAAAGAGAATGGTCTAGTACCTGGGCTGAGATCACATGTGCACTCTGTATTTTCTACCCAGTATAGATCCCACCACCCTCATCCCGGAGCAGTGACAGGCAGAGAGGGGTGTCTGAAGTGGAGACAGCCCAGGGCTCAACAGCCTGAGGTCTGGGCTGCAGTCTGTGAAGCACTGATAGGCACTTCACTTCCTCTCACACCTTTCCATGCCCCGGATCTGTTTCCTGATCAGTCTGTGGTCGCAGGTTGGGGAGACACCCTTCTTCAGTCTTCCTCCAGCCTGTATCGTGCTTCTGCTCGTGGTGGTATCAACAAAACCGCAACTGATCCCAACCTCAGGAAATGAGTCAAATCTTATTAATGTGACTTAAGGTTGTTTGTACAGATATTCATGCCCATCCTGCCAGGAAAATAGCTAATAGGGAGATAGCAAACGGAAAGACTGAAAATACATTTATTAGCCAGATTTTTTTTTATTCATCTAAACAAAGCCTTCCAATTAATGAATTAAGCATTAACACAGATATCAGGTGAAAATGAGCCTGCCCTATAGTGGGTTCTCTTAGAAGGAGATTGTGCAGAGCTTTGAGAATTTGGGGGAAACACCAATGTGTTTCTAAACTTCACAGATAAACTGACAATCAACTAAGCAAGCATCCCTTGAGTATAAGCTAGCTTTTCCCTTCTTTCAGCCAGCTCTTTAACTGCCTTCCTTGTTTAACAAAGAAAACCTTAGACAAAATGACCAGCTGGTGCTAGAACTTTGATTTGGTCTGGTGTCTGACTGAGCAGTGACTGCGAGGGTTTGTGTTTAGTTTCGAGGGCTGGGAGGACAGTATGCTGGATGGAGTGAGAGACTTCTCACCGCTGCAGCCTTCCCACTTTGGGCAAGCGGCTTAGCTCAAGGAGCCTCTGTTTTCCTGTCTGTAATGTGGGAAAGGGCGGTGATAGTGGTTGGGTGGATGCCTGTGGCTCACAGTAGGAACTCTGACTTAACAGAGAAAAGAGCAAAAGGTGGTGGCTCAGCCTACAGATTATTGCACTGTTTAGTTAATTGCGTTAGGAAAGTGATTTCTCCCAGTTAGATATTATCAACCACAGACTACTGTTTTGAAGTTTTCTATTAGGAAAAAAAATATATCAGCCTCCAAATATTTTATTTATTTATTTATTTATTTTAATACACCGAGGACAAACCTTGCTCGAGGAGAAATGGGTGCATGAGTCCTGGTTCCTTTCTGCTGTGGGGTGCACAGTGTGGATGTTTTCACACAAAGGACAGACCACAGGACCCCTACTGTGAGCCCCACGCATCCACATACCTGTGCTGTGGCTGCTCTTTTAAGAGCCCAGACACAAAAGTGTCTGGGCAGAGACTTGAGCTTTTCTAGATCCCTCCTGGTCTCAGAGAGTCTCTACAATCGTGTGCTGCCAATTTGGCTGGCGTGGGAAGTCTAACCTTGCACAAGAGCTTGATCAATGACACTTGGGTTAGAGAATTGGTTTGTCATAACTGGCGTATTGACTCACATTTGTCCCCACGGCAGTCCCGTGTAGTCGGTGCACAGATGAAGCTCCTGAGCGGTTGGTGACAAAACTGAAGAAACTTAGTGGCTTCAGTGAGGTCATACATCTGTGATAGGAGTCACGCTGCCCCACTCAAGGGCTGGACTTGACACTCTCTTGTGTCCATGCACCCAGGAGTATTAATGCTTAGTTTGATAATCGGAAGACTGAGTCTTGATCAATACGTTTATTTTAGCCTGCCCATTATGCTGGCCCTCTTAGTTAAAGGGGCCTCCTTTTGAGAGGGCAGCTCACTTCTTTAAGTCTGCAGTGTTCCGTGTGAATGTATTAATCTGCTTCTCTTCCTTCTTAGTGGACATTTTCTTTCACCCTCCTTTTTATTGGTCTACTTAAAAAAAAAATCTGAACTAAACAGGCATCAAAAGGAAATCTGCTCCATGGTTTCAACTCCAGAAAATTGTGCAAACTCTCAATCGGATGCTGACTCAATGGCTGTTTCACCCCTAAAAGTGTTTAAAGGACCATGGAAGGTTTTGGATGGAAAGACACAGAAAAAGAAACTCCTGCATGCAGGTACTTGTGCCCAGAATGGCGTCACTCTTGGCTGGCTTTCCTCCAGTGAGATGGACTAAAACCAAACCCACATGGGATTTCTTTTAAGACCCCAATTTAAGTATTGTTTGTTTATTTTGGTGCCTTGCTCATTCCTGGCAAACCCACCACTTCTGAACCTCTTGTGCGTGTTTTTTTTAATGAATTTTATTAAGACAATTTGCATGATATAGCATTACCCTATAGACGTCCTCCCATGGTAACATCTCATAGACAATCACAACCAGTATATTGACACTGGTAAAACCAAAAGGTTTTATTCAGATTTGTCCCAGCTATTCTTGTTTGACTAGGTTTTTATTATATGTGTAGGGATATAGGGGAATTCCATCACCATGAGGGCCCTACAGGGCCCCTTTATGGTCTCACCCACACAATTCTATACCTTCCCCTGGCCTTTGGGAATCACTATGCTTTCTTTCTAAACTGTTATATTTCAAAATATTTTAGGTACAGAATCACAGAGTTGACTGTTTTCTCACCTAGCGTGATTTTCTGTAAATGCCAAGATTTTACATGTGTTAACAGTTCATTCCTTTGTATTGATGAGTAGTCCAGGTGATATGTGTGCCACAGTTGCTTTAACCGTGCATCTGTTGATTAATCCAAACTACTTCTAAGTTCAGTTATTATAAATAAAGCAGATTATGAGCATGCATGTACAAATTGTATCCTTAAGTTTTCGTTTATTTAGGATAAATAGCCAAGAGTTTTATTGCCAAATCCCATGGTAATTCACCATTTCACTGTGAAGAAAATGACCGAACAATTTTTCCAAAACAACCATGCCATTTTGCCTGAGTGAGAGACCATTTATTTTACGTTTTCAACAGCATAATGTTTTACCATTGTTTTTTAAATCTCAGTCTTTCTGATGGTCATGCGATAGCTCACAGTGATTTTAGTTTGCTTTTCCATAGTTGCTAAAGGTGTCTTCATGCATCTCCTTGTCACTGCTATTTGCCAACTGGTTTGCATTTCTAGTGAAATGTTTGCGTGGTAAATTTTCAAATGAGTGTGCATTTCATTGGTGAGTTTTAAGAGTTCTCATATGTTCTTGATTGATGGAATAGCAGTATCACAGTGATTTCTTTAATGTTTTTATTCAAAGAATATTTCGATTATTCTAAGTTTTGATGTTTTTGTGTAAACTCTAGAATACATTTGTCCATTTCTATTATAAAACTCTCTGGGATTTCTCAGTAGTTGCATTAAATGTATGATTTCATTTGGCAGATCACCCAACTCATAAGCATGGCATTTCTCTCCATTCATTTGGGTCTTCTTTGATGTCTAACAGCAGCATTTTGTAATTTTCCACATATCCCATAAAAATACAGTAACTGGTTTTTGTTGAATCTGTAACAGTAAATACTTCACTGAAGTCAGTAGTATGAAGAGTTCTCCTTTGGGTAGATTTCCTATCATGTTCTATATGGTCACACTATATAAGTAGGGACACTTTTGTATTTCTTTCCATTTCTTCTGGCTTCATTTCACTTTCTTACCTCATTTCAGTGGCTGGAACCTCTAGTACTTTTTTGAATAAAGGTAACAGTGGTTGTCATTTTCTTTTTCCCAGTATTTGGGGGAAACAATTTTTCCCAATTAAATATGAATTCAGCTGTGCAGGTTCTCATCTATTCTTTATCAAGCTGGGAATGTGCTCCATTTAACTTTCTGGAAGGTTTTATTTTTCATCATGAATGGGTGCTGGATTTTGCTAGGTCCTTTTTCTGTGTCCATTGATATTGATTTTTCTTCTTTGGTCTATTGATGGATTGATTGCACTGTTTGTTTTCAAATATTGAAGCATCCTTGTATATTTTTTCTAGCTTGCTTTCTGTTGCTGTGACTAAACACTCTGGACAGGAGGAACTTTGGGGAAGAAAGGGTTTATTTCTCTTTATAGTTGACCACTGAGGGAGCCAAGATAGGAATTCCAGCAGGGACTTGAGGCACATCTACAGAGGAACATTGCTTGCTGCTTTACCAGGCCCATAGTTAACTAGCCTTCTCACACAGATCAACTGTATAAGGGATGTGTCACCCGTCAACAACGGGCTGGATCCTCTTACACCAACCAACAATCAAGACACCCTGTCTCTGGTGAGCCTGACTTTTGCTAGACCTGCTAGTTTATACTACTCCTAAGTGTCTTAATACCTTCTGCCTCTTTCACCGCATCACTTAGACTTCAGATCCTGGATATTGACAGGCAGGTGTGTACTAAATTTAATTTTACCTTAATGTTTAATGCAGAAGAGAAATGGCCTCTGCAGATACCTACACTCATTTAAGTATACCCAGCACATGTACATATATGCATACACACACACATGCTATATACACAAAACATACAACACACACAGCACTACATACACAACACACACACGATTAAAAATAAATATTTTTCAAAAATTCACTCTTGAATAACAAAAGGTAACAAAATATCATCAATGGAACATGGAGGGGAGTGGATGGTGTGGGGAGCAGTTACACCATTGCCAAATACAGCTTTTCACTGAGCTCTCCTCTGTGATTCATTCATCTCTTTCCCACAGACTCCATCCCCAAGAAAAGGTGTCTTTTTTGTTTTTTTTAATTCCTGGCTAAAGAAGCAGCCAAGATAGGCTCCGCCCTCTAGTTACTTAGAAAGCCAATGAGCTTCATACAGCAAGCTCCCTTATCCAGTCATGGAACTCACTGGGGTTACTATTGTGTGTGAAAGAAGAGGAAAGAAAACCTGGCCATGTGAAGATTTCTCACTCTTAATCATTCCTGCTATCTTGTGGGGAAGAGAGAGTCCAGGTTGAGAACACAGCAGGATTCATTCACCAATGCCTACTTGAAGTGTTGGGTGCTTGTACCTCCAGCTTGTAAAGAGCACAGAACACATCTACCGCCAGTGTGTTTATCAAATGTGCAAAGTAACCAAAATGTCTTGCCATTTGCGCATTATTCCTTAACGCATACAAATCAATGTCAGTATCTGATAAATGTCGTCCTTTAGTTGCAAGGACCAGTGGAGGGTACAGGGTAATGTAATGTAAATGGCCTGGCGGCAACCGCGTTAATCAACATTTGTTAAGTGACCTAACAGAGATATCTCGCCCTACACCACACAACTCTTGCAATTATGGATTATGTTGTGTTAACCTAAACACAAAGTTATCCTGGAGGGTTTAGTATGAACATACAAAATCCCTTTAAAAATGGGAGCTTTCTCTGGCTGGTAGCAGAAGAGAAAGTCAGGGAGACCCAAACGATTAGGGGAATTTCATGCATCGTGCCTGACCTAAAGATGGGGGCACACGTGGTAGGCTAAATGTACAGCATCTCCAGGGCTGAGAAAGACCCCTTGCCTGTACGGAAACCTGGACCTCAGCTCTACAACCTCAAGGAACTACACCTCCTCCTTATCTCCCTTCTCCTTCCTTTTCTTCTCTCCTCCCCCTCCTCTTATCTGAATGAGTTTGGAAGCAGATTCCTTTTCAATAGGGGAATTGAACTGAAGAATGCAATCAGTATGGTAGACCATCCTCTGAAAAATGGAAAGCTAAAGTTATGTGTGTGTGTGTGTGTGTGCGCGCACGTGTGCATGTGTGTGCATGTGTGTGCACTTATGGAGGAGACAGGTCACCTTTGGGTGTTCTTTTGCTTTGTTTTCTTGAGGCAGGTCTTTCATTGGCCTGGATCTCTCCCACCAGGCAAGCCTGGTGGATCAGCAAGCCCTAAGGAGCTGCCACATCCCCAGTGAGAGGATGACAGCCCCGCCTGGCATTTTTGCTTTCAAATGGTCTCTGGGGAAGCAAACTCAGGTTTTTGTAAGTGGAGAGCAAGCACTTCATTGACTGAGCCATGCCTCCAGCCTAAAGTTACACCAATTTAACAAAGCAGTTCTATCTAATCAAACATCTCCTTCCACTCCCAGTTCCTATAACCCCTCTCTCTGTGGTGTCAACAGAATCGACCAGAACCAGCCTACTCAGAAGCCACATAGCCACCACCAAGAGTTGCAGTTACACCAAGGACAGCTCCAGCCCCAGCAGCTGTGTCACCACTGCTCCGAGTGACAGAGGCAAGCACAAGAGGGTCCCTACCCCAGCAAGCCCCATTCATCTTCTTTTTGCCCACTGTTTGATGCCTGAAGGACACGGGTGGGATCTGTTGGGGGTAGTAAAAAAAAAAAAAAAAAAGGCCACACTTCAAGTGTTACAGATTCCTCCCACAAAGTCTGGCGTGTAAGTCAGGAATACCTACTTAAGTGCACTGCATTTTCCTAGGGCTGGATTTGGGCTACTCATGTCTGGGTGTTTGGCACACTCGTGGCTGCTCACTCGACTACCATGTCAAAAGAAATGTTTGCTACTGTGTCCTTTAATTCTGAAACTCTTGCCACCCAGTCAACCTCTCTCTGGTTCCAGCTGTCAACTTGTAAGGCTAAGTATGAGGAAGGTAGAACTTGTCCACGCAGTGACTAATTGTAAGATGACTTCTTAAAACAATAAATTGAATCCTATAGTGCACGCTCTACAGTTCAAACAGTTAGTTACTAAATCCTGTGCCCAAAACACAGTCCCTTATGTAGTGGAAGCACCTGAGTGACAGTTGTGCCCCTGCGTTAACTTGTCGTGGTTGAGTCAGACTCTGCTTCAGGGCCACTGTGTGGAGGACCTTTCAACCTAGCTTGCATGTCCTCAGCCAGCCACATGCAACCTGCTAGCTTGCATGCCCTCAGTCGGTCATGTGCAGCCTGCTAGCTTGCATGTCCTCAGTCAGCCACATGTGCAGCCCGCTAGCTTGCGTGTCCTCAGCCAGACACATGCAGCCTGCTAGCTTGCATGTCCTCAGCCAGACACATGCAGTCTGCTAGCTTGCATGCCCTCAGTCAGTCATGTGCAGCCTGCTAGCTTGCATGTCCTCAGTCAGACACATCCAGTCTGCTAACTTGCATGTCCTCAGCCAGACACATACAGCCTGCTAGCTTGCATGTCCTCAGCCAGACACATGCAGTCTGCTAGCTTGCATGTCCTCAGTCAGACACATGCAGTCTGCTAGCTTGCATGTCCTCAGCCAGACACATGCAGCCTGCTAGCTTGCATGTCCTCAGCTGCCTACATCCATCCATAAGTCCATTCATTATGGGACTTAGCACATGATGACTAGAACACGGTTTCTTAAGCATTTAACCAACGCACACCTTGCCTGCTTCCCTTCCAGCTACTGCTCAGTGAAGGACTACTCCTCTCCATTTAGAAAGCCAAGGCTATAGAAGGATATACATTTAAAACCCAAATACTAATTTCAAAATTCAAACTTAACGATTCCACAGACTCTAACAGTCTTTGGTTTCCCACACTAACCTGAAGAACTATGAAAAAAGTGTTCAGATTGAAAAATGTCGATCAAGTCCCTCCGCTAGTAGTTGTGTGTGGGGGGGGGGCTGATGCTGAACCATCGCTGGTAAATCGTAGTCTTGTTAAACGTTTTAAACATGGATTTTGAAGAAAGGGACTGCGTGTGTGTCTGAGAGAGCGCTCACCGCGTGGGTGGGAGGGGAGCGAGTGGGTAGGGCAGGGCTGTGTCTCCTGGGCTTGGGGCTCCAGTGGAAGCGGATAATGCATTTTGCCTGAAAGCCTGCTCTGGTGGCTTAAACTATGGCCTCTGAAGTGTGGGCTGCCATTAGCCCTCCATCCGCGCAAGAGAGATGGATCCTTGATGTCAGCCCCCATATATATATCGCTGCCGTCTCACTCCACAGAAATGAGCACGCTGTGCATGGATAAGCACCTAGATGACAAATTGTCTGAAAGACTCGCCAGAGATGGAAGCCACGTTACCGGCCACACGTGAGTGCCTTAATCTAAGGAGGACATTTTGTTCTGGTTTTGTTTGTGAACGCCTGAGTTGCGGGTTTTAAACTCTAGGGTCTTGTGTTCTTAGCTCTGCAGACATGTCCTCTAAAAACTGGCTCCAAACCCACAGCCTGGTGGCCAAGAAGCTCACCATCATGGATGCCTTGGCTGGGACGGTAGTGCCCCACAATGCCACCTATGTCCCCATCCTGAATAAGCATGTTGCCTCCAAGGTCTTCGATGAGGTAATGTGATGGATTGTTTGTGTGCCCCTCCCCACCCCTCCCCCGCTCCAGATGATTTTTTTATTTTCTGCTCATATAAAAAATGACCTGCTTTAATTTCTTGAGCGATTGTAGAAGAGGTCTTGGAAGAAGATGTGTGTAGAGACAGTAAATGAGGGAGAGAAGTGGGGACTCTCACTCATCCCTCCCTTCCGGGGCGGGAGGAACTGGCCTTCGCTGAGCTGGCGGTTTGCAGCCCCTGGCTGCTGTGGGGGTGTGTGGAGCTGCAGAGATGTTGAAAGCTCCCCAGAGAACGAGTGGGCATCCAGGGACCTAGGGACCAAGGACGGGGGAGGAGGGAAGGCTTTGCCAGAGAGATGAGGCCCTTTCTTTTCCCAAGTTGAATGACACTTTCTGTATTATAAAAGCCACCACAAGCAAGGAGTGAGGAGGCGTGGGGGGTGGGGGAAGGCTGGATTTGAAGTGGTCTTACTCTTGGGGAAGAAAAAGAGCCTCTAGTATGAGAGTGTGGTAGGTAGGATATATGTGGCCAAGGCCATGCATGCCCCCTTAGGTCCAGCTGGCCCTTGCTGTCTGTGAACTCTTCATCTATGGCTTCAGCCAATCTTACCTCAAAAGTTACATCTGCACTGAGCATGTACATTTCCCCATTACTTCCTACCCATGCGATATAATAGCTACTTACACATCATGTTCTTTGCCGTGGGAGTTATGAATCACTAATGACTTAAGGGACACAGGGATAGAGGGAGGATATGTGCAGAAACCCCTCCATTTCGCAGAAGGGTCTGAGAGTGTCGACAGTGGTGGCAGTATGTTCTGGAGCCAGTCCTTCCACAGCGAGGACCAGTTGTGATGGGAAGCTCCCTGTCTTCAGGGAGAGCAGTTTCTGAAACAGCGGCGCTAGAGTGGGATGTCAAACACAGAGGAGATGCGAACGTAAAGACCGAGGTCCGCTGGGAAATGCGAAGAGGCTGAAAGTTCAAGTAGCAACCCCCAGGCTTCCCAGCTCTAAAGGGAATGGCATCCCTAAAGGAACATCATGATGTTTATGGCTGGGATGCTTGGTGTCTGCCTCAGGTTGTCTAGATGGGACAGGGTGGCAAGGAGTAAGAGTGCCTGGAGCAATTTTTAAATTGGGAAAAGGTCATCAGGGAGGACAGCTTATTGTGCAATTCTGTCTTTTTTTTTTTCTATATTTGAGATTTTCCACAAGAACATCTAGTGAAAAGGCTCTAACTGGCCTTGACCTCGCTGGGGCAGGCATACTTAAAGCAGCAGACAGATCAACAACAGCCATTAGTCACATTTAAGAGTGCCCGATGGGGGGGGGCTGGAGAGATGGCTCAGTGGTTAAGAGCATTGCCTGCTCTTCCAAAGGTTCTGAGTTCAATTCCCAGCAACCACATGGTGGCTCACAACCATCTGTAATGAGGTCTGGTGCCCTCTTCTGGCCTGCAGACATACACACAGACAGAATATTGTATACATAATAAATGAATAAATAAATATATAAAAAAAAGAGTGCCTGATGGAGGTCACTGTCACCCTGCTGACTGTTGTCGTTCACCTTGGAGGTTGTGGGTGGCGCTGGTCGCCCTGTTCTTTTTGCCTCAAGGCTCCCAAGGCGAAGTGAGCAATCACTGACCTGTCTCTTCCAGGAAGTCTGGTGACATTTTCTTCAAGTTCCGTGTATTTCTTTCATTCATATATTTGGGATTTATTTGGACCAAACCTTTTTAATGACTTCCTCTTGGAAGTAGAATCTCCTTGGGCTTTTATCATCCCTCCTTGTAAGTCTTCCAATGATTTGAGATACATTGGAATGGAAAGTTCTCCAAAGCACATGTGGTAGGCTAGGGGATGCAAGCGGATGCTCAAAAGAAGAAGCCATAAGGAGAATATTTATCCCCTAACTACATTGAAATGGACCAGTGCAGAGGAGGGATGCCGGAGGCAGTGGATGACAGCCAGGAGACAGGCTTTTCCAGACACACACCCCACAGGGCAGCTGCGTGAACTTGTAGTGGTTCTGATAGCTTATATAAGACCTGTGCGAGCTCAAACCAGTCCAAACTCCAGCATCGACAGAGGAGGTGGGCACAGAACCCTACCCCTAGCTGAGGAGCTATTGGTAACTGATAGATGCTGGAAGGGGGGCGTTCTTAGTTTTCTTTAAGCGATGGCCCCTGGTAGGTAGAGCATGCTCCAGTGAATGGCCCCATACCCAAGAGTACATGGGCAACACAGTTGGACTCAATGGGCTTAGAAGACAGTGAGGGCAGGTGGGGAAGGGAGGGTTGATCTGGGAGGAGATAGAGGAGGGGCATGCATGTTACCAAATTGCATCATGTGAAACACTCAAAGAATTAATAAAAATGACATTCTGTGTAAAAGTATATGAAGTAAAAAACAGGTATAAGAAAATGTTTGTAGCATATACAATGAAGGTAGGTTATAAGAGCTACATATTAATATACTTGCTGGAGTATATATCAGTATGTGTATAAATTGGTATTTAGCCTGTATGTGCGCATGCGTGCACACACACGTATCTTCACCAAGAAGGTATATAGACATGATAAATATTTCAGTGAAAAATCTGAGATAAAAGGGAGAAAAAACAAAATGACACACAAAAATATTTAACTTTAGTAGTAACCAGATATATGAGGTAAGAAATATACAAATTTTTCTTTTTTTTTTTTTTTTTGGTTTTTCGAGACAGGGTTTCTTTGTGGCTTTGGAGCCTGTCCTGGAACTAGCTCTGTAGACCAGGCTGGTCTCGAACTCACAGAGATCCGCCTGCCTCTGCCTCCCGAGTGCTGGGATTAAAGGCGTGCGCCACCATCGCCTGGCAGAAATATACAAATTTTGAAAGCTAATTGGCTACCCCTCTCCCCATCAAACTGGAAAGGTAAGAGCCAGAGACATGGCTTGGTGGGTGAAGGCACCTGCCACTAAGGCTGGCTTTAGCAGGAAAGAGGAGAGATGCTCCTGCAAATTGTCCTCTGGCTTCTACATATGTGTGGAGAAAGTAAAGCTTTGATTGAGTTTAAGGATTTTCAAGTCTGTCTTGAGGAAAATAGGAGAGATTTTATCATGGGAAAAAGTCAACTTTGACTTTTTTGCTGCCTAAGCAAAAGGCAGTGTGGAGATGTGAGGTCGAGAAGCGGTGGCAGTCAAGAGGCAAGTCCGGACACCGATGACTCGGTGACGACACCAGGCAGAGGTGGAGGCGGATGTGAAGTCACATCAGTGGGACTGAATGGTGTGGGGCCGAGATGTCCAGAGATTCCCAAGATTTCACCCACACGAAGGCATCAGAAGCACACAGGGGGAGAAAGACCGTTTAATACACGGTCCTGGCAGGACTGGATATGCCACGCAACAGAATGAAATTAGACCAGGAGCTCTCATCCTGGAGAAACAGCAATTCAAAGTGGATCAACGTCATCCATTTAACATGTAAACCACCAGAACTGCCAGAGGAAAACGTAGGGAATGCATTTCAAGTCATAGGCACAGTCAAAACTGTTCTGGCCAGGACTCCAGCAGCACAGGAGATGGGCCCAAGAATCAACACATGGGCTGATGTGAGATTAAAATGTTTCTTCACATCAAAGAAAACCATCATCAGAGCAAACACACAACCCACAGAGTAGGGGAAAATTTTTGCTGTACTTCAGACAAAACTCAGCTATATTTCAAATAGGAGGTTGATGTCTACAATATATAAAGAGCTGAAACAATTAATAAAAAATGAAGCAGTCTATTGAGAAATGGGATCATGAAATGAAGTTAACTAAACAGGAAACAGAAATGGACAAAAAATATTTTTAAAAGCCCTAGACATCCTTAACCATTAGAGAAATACACATTAAAACCACTTTAATAGTTCACTCTCACCCCAGTTAGAATGGCTCCCATCATAAAAATGAATGACCCTAAATGCTAGCAAGGATATAAGGATGGGGGACCCTGAATCACTGCTGGGGGGAGGAGGTGGTGGAAATGGTCCTCAAAAAATTCAAAATAGGGCTATGATATGCCCTGAAAATAAAAACCCAGAGCACTTCATATCCTACCAGAGAGATGCCTGTAGCTCCATGCTTATTGCTGCTATATTTGCAACATCCAGGAAGTGGGATCAGCCTAGGTGTCAATCAACAGATGAGTGGATAATGAGAACATGGCGTGTATAATAATTGGTACATTACTCGGAAGTTAAAGAAAGATGAAATTTGTGAGAGACGGGTGAATCTGGAGAACATTATGTCAAGTGGCATGACCCAGACCCAGAAAGACAAAAATCACGTGTTCTCATATGCAGATCCTGAATCAGTTACTTTCCTGTCGCCGTGATAAAGGCCATGACCGAAGCAATTTGAGAATGAGGAAGCTTTGGCTTATGGTTCCCAGGGATGAGTCCATTGTGGTGGGGAGGCATGGCTCGGCAGCAAGCTGCGGGCAGCAGACGTGGCCAGAGCAGGAAGCTGGGAACTCCATCCCGTGCTGCAAGCACAAAGCAGAGAAAACAACAACGACAACTACAACAAAATACAAGTGGTATAACACTTTTTATTTCAAAGCCTACCTCAAACGACATACTTCCTATAGCCAGACCATATCACCCAAATCTCTCCAAATAAAGACACGAACAAGGAACCAAAATACTGAGACTGTGGCGCAGGGGGGGGGGGCATCTCATCCAAACCACCATCGATCCTTTTAACATTTACAGTATGTAAATAAAGGGATGGGAGAAGAATTACAAACTATGAGACTAGATAGGAGAAGCTAGGTAGGTAGGAGAATGTTATCAAGGAAGGACAGAAGGACCAGGAGAGCATAAAGACGCACGTGACACGCAACGGGGCTGCTGCAGATGGGAGGAGGGTGACAGAGTGCCAGGGAGAAGAGGGGAGGAGAAGTAACAAAAACAAAGTCAGTTTTGCTTGAAAATACCACAGTGGAAGGGCTACACTGTATGCCAGTATAAGCTAGATTCCAGACTTGGTTGTCATGACAGAAACATTCCGGAGGAGCAGGAGTTAGGATCCTGATAGTTAGGAGAGCATTCTAGCGTTTCACTTCCAGAAAGCAAGGTCAAAGAGAAGGGGGATGGACATCTCCCCATGGACACTTGTGTTTGGCGCCTTTTGTGGTGCCGTCCACTCCCATCCCAAGTATACAGACAAGATAGTGAGGTGCCCATCAAGTCATCACTAACAGACAGGCAAGAATTAGATGACGATAGAGGTAGACCATAATGCATTTCAATCTCATCTCCAAAACAGAGTTTATGTCTTTACATTTTTAACTTTTATTTTGACAAATCTTAACTTTGTATGTTTACAGGGCACAATGTGATGACTTGATATCAGTTTACAATGTGACGTGATTAATTCAAGCCAATTAGCATATCCAACACCTTGCTTACCTGTGATCTTTTTTAAAAAATGTGTATATGCATATGTGTTTGTTTGTATGTGCATGTAAGTAGAGTGCCCGCAAAGGGCAGAGGAAGGCACCTGACAGACATGGTTGCTGAGGGCTGAACCAGGGTCTTCTGCAAAAAAACAGCCCTTGCTCTTAACTACCGAGCCATCTTTTCAGACCCTGTTATTTTTTTGTTGGTTTGTTTTTGTTTTTTTAGTGATGAGAGTACATCACCTATATAGAGAGTCTAAGAAAGTGGAGCTCCTAGACAGAGGGTGGAGTGCTGGCTCCAGAGGCTGCAGGGAAGGAGCGGAGAGGAGAACTGTGGGAGCTGTTGATCAAAGGGTCCAGGTTTTAGACAGACGGAAGAGGTTTTGAGATCTATTGCACAGTAGTGTGGCTTCAGTAGACACAATGTAGTGTGTGCTGCAGAATGGCTCCAAGAGTAAACTCCCAATGCCATCTATTTGTACCTTTTGTTCCCTAATAGTTCCTTAGAGTGGAAGAGACCCTCGGCTATAAATGGGAAGAATAGAAAAAGAATATGCTAAAATGTCTCCCAGCTTATTAGAGAGATTTTTTTTTTTTTAATTTGCCATGATCATTTTGTGGAAAAGACGATGGCACTGGCAAGCAGGTGGGCCTGAATCTTTTCTCTGCCCTGAGAATTTTAACTGGCTCCTCTCTGTTCAATGCATGGCAACATCTGTATGGGCCAAGGAGCAGCGTCCGGCTTTGTAAGGAGTCTGTTTCATTCATGGCTTACTTGGGGGATCTTTCTTCTTCCAAAACACAATTCTGTTTTGCTTTCCAGCTTCCTGGACCAGTAGCAAATCTGTCACCTTGGAAATGAAATACTGAGCAGAAAGGTTGCCCTAGCAACTGTTCATTACAAGATATAAAATAGGCCAGATAATTTTATCTTAGCTCTTTCAAAAAGATGAATTCATCACTAAGTCATACGCAGAATAAAATTGCTTTAGCCATTAGATGAGCCTACAATTCAGAGCTCTTTATTGATAATTGCCTTTTAAAAAGATAATTTGGGAAGATTAGCCTGAATTATTTTAGAGCCGGCCACATCCATCTTCTCCATCATCATCTTCTTCTTCATCGTGTCTGTCATAGCATCCCATAGAGGCCATCTGCCTTGTCCTCTGGACTCTATGTATAGCTTTGTGCCTTTTTACGGCATCTCTGTCATTTATTCTTGGAGGACCACAAAGAGGTCTCTAATCTATTCTATGATGAATAGAATGTACTAGGCTCTGAGAAAAACATTTGATGTCATTAAAGTATCTGCCCTAAATCTTAGAGCAACCTGTGATGAATCTATTCATCTCGCCATTTAGCTGATAGGAATATTAGCTACAAAGAGACCAGGAGTGTTGTTTAAATTATGTTTTCCTGCTTTCAAATATGGGAGGATTTTTCTATCCCTAGCATTCAGGAGGTTCAAAGAGAACTGCTAGAAGTCTGTAGCCCAACCTAGGCTACATAGGGAGGTTGAAACCAGTCTGGGCTCCAAAACAAACAAACAAACAAACAAGCAGCAACAAACCAGACAACCCAGCAAACAAACAGTAAATACAGGAGGATTAAACTTAAATCTACTGAATGGAAAGTTGAAAATTTTTAAATGGCAGTTATTCTAAAAGCTATTTACATATTCATCACACAGAAAGATGAAAGAGTATAGCTAGGTGAAAAAGAAGCCATGGAATGGCCGGACCTTTTTGGTGCCTACATGTCCTTTGTTCTTCCCTTTGGAGTTTAACCTCAGCGAAGTCAAAGTGAGCATGAAGTTTTGAGGCTCTATTTTCCATCCCTTAGTATCACTCAATGCCAGCAAATGTTGACTGACTTTTTTAATTTAGAGCTAAAATGTGAATGACAATCGACACCACAGTCCCACACTTTGATGGTTTTTGAGCGATCTCATTGACCACCGCTTTGCCAGTCAGTTCTGTGAACCTTGTCTTCACTTGTCGTAGAAGCTGTCATTTGAAGGGCATACCCTTAAGATTCAGGGCTCAGCCGTTTGAACAATGGCAATTTCTAGAATACCATTGTGTCTGCATTCAGAAATATGACCACATGAGACTCACGGAGCTCTGCATTTTCATTAGACACATCAATTAGAGCTTTTCCTTGCCTGGTTTGTCACTGAGTGCTGAGATATTTATTAAAAAACACTGGGATTCATAAATTTGGTCTAGATTAAACAGTGAAATGTAAAACCATCAATTTCACACAGTTTTCTCAATTTCATCTTCTGCTAGTTCTAATGGTCATCAGGTAAATTCCTTCTGATTTATGTTGAAAATTAATAGCTGTGTACATAACTATACATGATATTTTCTTCATTTAGCATCTGCTCTGAACATGTTTCCATGTAATAATGATTTTTTGGATAAGTTTTAATAACATTTACTAATAGGAATTGTAGAGCTGAAGACACATACTGCTTGTCCCACAGGACCTAAGTTTGAATCCCAACGTTCATGTTAGATGGTTCCCAGCTGCCTATGCCTCCAGCTCCAGGAGCTCTGACGCCCTCTTCTGGCTTTCATGGGTACCTGCACATGTGTGCACACGCCCAACACAGATGTACATGCCTACACATAATTAAAACCTTTAAAAATATCTTTTTAAAATGACATGCTAAACTGTGACAACTTACTGAGCTATTCCTCCCATTTGGGGCAACTTGCATGGAGTCCTGCGAGTACCCATTGTCTCTGTCTTCTGGTGTCACTAAGAAACAGTGACATGCACACATAAAGCAAACCAAACAAAAACTTGACCTTTTCTATTACTGTGTGAAAGCGTCATGGTTTCATTTCAACATTCAATTATTTTACCATGTTTGAATGAAAAAGAAATAAATCTCTTCAAACTCCTTTTCACATTGCTCATTTCGGTAAACTCCCCGCCAGCAGATAAAGTCTTCCTTTGTCCTGTGCCTCAGTTTCTAACAAGACAAATTTGGCAGAATCTAAACTTAATTATATTTTACAGTATATCAAACTGTTTTAGTCTTTCATGTTATTCAGTACATATTATGCATATTTTATTTTATTATATGTTTATGTTTAGTACCTATATTATACCAGCAATTTGGAATTCATATGTGTTATAGGGGTAGGGCACACGGGTCACATGTAGAGGTGAAAGGAACAGATACTCTCCCAGCTTTACGTGGGCCTTGGTGACCTGAACTGAAGTAGACAGGCTTGTACAAAA
Organism: Chionomys nivalis; assembly: GCF_950005125.1. NCBI lineage: Eukaryota > Metazoa > Chordata > Mammalia > Rodentia > Cricetidae > Chionomys > Chionomys nivalis. Next base: position 31,921,693 of record NC_080104.1, read on the forward strand.
CCGCCTTTACTCACTGAGCCATTTCACTGAACCCCCAGTAAGCAATTCTTATAAAAGCCAACTAAAGGGGTCTGGAGAGAGGCTCAGCAGTTCAGAGCACTGACTTCTCTTCCACAAGGCCTAGGTTTGATTCCTGGCACCTACGTGGTAGCTCACAACCACCTGTAACTCCAGTTCCAGAGGATCTGACACCCTCTCCTGGTCTTTGCTGGCCCTGGGCTCACACATGGTACACAGACATACATGCAGGCAAAATGCCCATCCATAAAAATAACAAAGAAATTACAGCTTGGCAGACAGTTTAGTTTGCCATATAACAAAAGCTACAGTTAAGTGTATTTGTCTATAATGGCATTGAATGAGAGCATATGTAGAGAATGTCTCTGTTATTCCTGGCAGAGAGAGGATAAATTATTATTGTTGTCGTTGTTATTGTCGTATTTTCTTGAACCTGCTTTCCAGTTAATGGTCCAAGGTATTACAGGTGAGAGTAGAACAATTATAACTATCAGCCCAATTCTGCCTGCCCGTAAATTCTAGAAATTTCTACCTCTATGGTCTATCTTTCTATCCATCTCTCTATTCCTCCCCAACTCTACAAACTTACCCCACGTGCCCCTCTAGTCTATTGCTCGCCCTCATAGTTAGAATCTTGTCACTAAGGGGTAGTTGTATGAATTTGGTGAGGACTCTAGTTTCACCTCAGAGAACTAAAGTAGATAGCGCCTTAGGCTTCTTCCTATTCCCAAATGTTGTCCGGATGGATCCCCCTCTAAGTTATAAAAGTATGAAGGAAGTCATTTTCAAGGAGGCTGCCATCGCATCCCTTTATTCTCTCCCAAACTGAGTCCTCAGCTTCTTCGTGAACCTCACTGCCCTCCCCACTCACTCTTCCCAGATGCTAGGCAGCCTGACTGTGATCCCCTAAGCCCTGGAATGTCTCTTGTGACTCTAAATTTGACATCACAAAGAGGGTGGATCATCTGGCCTCTAAGTAACCACCATGCTGTAAACTAAGACCAAAAGACTGAAGGTGTGGAATATGCCTTTGTGCCCCCCAATCCTGCATGCAGAAAGGAAGGCGAGTGGGTGGTACACAATCTGAACAGCTACGCTCAAGTCCGTGATGGCCAAGCCAGGCATGAGATCTGTATCTACCAAAGAGGGAAGTACCATAGGAACTTGCCTTTAGTTGAGCAGATGAAGTCAAGAGTCAGGATTTTGACTAAGCATTTTTTAGTACTGATTTATCGTTGACCGCTACACTTGGTGAACTAGAAGAGAGATTTACAGACTTTTGAAGGGGGTGCTTTCCTGCTGGGCCACGGGAAGTATAAATGTCTTTCATTTTGGTTGGCATTGATTTTTTTTTCAAGTTTTTGTGATATTGCTCTATTTTGAGGGCTGATTTTTTTTCTTTCTCCTTCATCTTTTTATTTTATTTTATTTTTTTACACACTTATGCAATCTTCAGTTTCAAAACCCAGGCATTTCACCTTTAGCCTCCTGTTCTGCTTCCTTCCCTTTGAAAGGTGAGTTCAGCAGTCGCATGCTGACTCTGTGTGGTTTCTCAGTAGCTGGTTAAACTCTAAAGCTTTTCACTCCCTGTCTTTCTCTTCCATTTTCCAAACCTTTGACCATTTTGCTCACTTGGGTCCTAGTGATTTAATTCTAGGGCGAATATATGTATTTTAAAATATTTAAACAGTAAAATCATTAAACTTTTGTCTTCCTCCTGGAATTCCCAAGTTTTAGGCACAGCTACTTTTGATAGGTTAAAGCCCAATGTTATGCATGTTTTAGATACTTTGTGTTATTGTTTTGGCTTTTCAAGACAGGGTTTCTCAGTGTTACTCTGGCTGTTCTGGAACTCACTCTGTAGACCAGTCTGGCCTCAAACTCACAGAGATCTGCCTGTCTCTGCCTCCTGAGTGCTGGGATTAAAGGCCTGTGCCACGACTGCCTGACCTGTTTTAGACACTTTTAAAGGTAGTTAAGGAATTACAAGTAATGTAAAGAACCCCCATGTCACCTTTTTTGACCAATTCCCCTCCCTCCTTCCTCAAAGGTAATCCTTAACCGGAGCTTTTGCATATGCCTCAATACAAAAATACTAAGCCGTGTTTCTAACCTAAAACTTTACTGTTAAAAAATATTCATAATGGTGCAACCTTTATTCTAGAGACTGAAAATGGGACTTGGGAGGCCAGGCTATTGTTAAATCTTGAGCCAGGTTGGCAGCTGAACCTCTGAACGGGCCGCAGACTCTCCCTTCCCTGCTGTGAGAGCTGACCCAGTGCAAACAGATCCCCAACAGCTGCGCCTCTGTACTCGGATCCAGACACCCCCTCCCATTCCCCAGAACACACAGACACACTGTGTCTGGCTCTTTTCTTATCAAACAGCTTGACTCTGGCCAGCAGCGACGTCAATTGTCAGCAAATGGTGTCTTTCCCACTGTTTTGCAGTTTTGCAGCTTAATGCTTCCCTACAGCCACGTTTGTGAAGCTTCCGCACGCGCCGTCAGATGTCGCTTCTTGTGTGCCCTTCCTCTTTGATTGTATTCTTTCGACATTTCTATTACTGTACACGGAAGCTTCTCAATAGCTATCCGTATATCCCCATCTCTGCCACCCATTTATCTGTGTTTTTGTCTGTGGGGACCTCTCTAAGCCATTACTTCATGAGCTCTTTTTAAGTGATTATGCCTAGTTTCAACTTTGTTCAATCTATGAAGATCATTCCTCTATTCCAGTTCCAATGTCATTCTTCCAAGATTCAAAAAGAATTGCATCCACTTAGAATTTCAATGAGCTCTTGTTTGTCTTGGCACAGCCCAGTTGACACCAAACAATAGGCTGAGTGCAAAGCTCCAGCTGAGCGCAGCTGAGAAAGGGTGAGGGAGAGTTCCTTCCTTGCAGTAGATAAAGACAACATAGAAGGTGTGTACACATTGATATTCTCCCCAGGCTTGGTTCTTGGTTGTGAGGCTATGTGAATGCCCTCTCTTTCTAATTAGGACTTCCTTCCAAGGATGAGGGACTCAGTCACCTCAGCTAACCTGAGCCCAACCTGGACCCTTGTTCTCCAGTACACTCATAATCCCACTTAGCTCTGGGAGTTGGATTCTCATTGCCATGTTATAGCTGGGCACAGAGTCAGCGACCCCCCGATTCACCTCTTTACATCTCTTCAATTTTTATAGCTATATACATATAGAGTTTCTTTCTTCTTTCTTCTTTGCACTAGTTTCTTAATATATTATTGCACAGTTTTAGAAGCTGGGGAACCAAATGGCATGAACTTCATAACCTTGATTGAAAGTAAAATGATTTCCCTATTAAACGTAATTTCTTGGGACTGGGGAGATGGCTCAGTGGTTAAGAGCACTTGTTGCTCTCACGAAGGACCAGGGTTCTCTTCCTAACACTGACATGATGATTCCTATCCACTCATAGCTTCAGTTCCAGAGGCCCTGATGCCCTCTTCTAACCTCCATAGACATCAGTCATGTGTGTGGTACACATACATACACATAAGCAAACATAATTATATAAAGCATGTATAATTATACACATATAAAATTTCTATTTCTTATTGCCTACTCTTACCAACTTAATAGAAGCTTTTAAAGGTAACACTCAGTGATGACAAGGGTCCCCTGAAACAATTTTGGGTTTTATTCTGTTGGTTTTGCAGTGATGATTTTGAAAATATGTAGCTTTTAAAATTGAAAAAGAAAAGTTAGTAATTATATTTCTTATAATAATTTATAGTAATTAAATTATATTTAAAAATTACTACATTCTACTTTTCTGCACTTCCAGTATGGTTTTTATAGTCAGAAAGGCATGTACCCATATAAACATACATTTGAGAGCTCGCGTGAACCCGTCAAGTGACACTTTCCCTTCTGTCTTCATTGCTGTGTAGGTGTCCCCTCTGGCACATATGTGCAATGACACCAATAAGATGATATTAATTAACCCCCAAGGAGTTAAATTCAATATCTACAAGCAAAATGTGGAACAGGCCATTAAATCCTACGAAAAGTGAGTATTATTCCCCAAAGCTCTCGAAAGATAATTTGCTTTGGCTTTTTTTCTCTTGTTTTGGCTTAGATTGTTTCGTCTGAAATAGCAGTTTTAAAATGGCCCAGTATTGACACAAAGCACTAGCTCACGTGTGGTCCTACTGGGTGCTGGGTTAGGCTCCTGAGCTGCTCTTTCCAGCAGTTTGAAACAAACCACCTTCCCATTGTATACTCCGTAGAAATCTTGTGTTTCCAGGAAACCTTCCAAGTTTTCCTCTTACTGCAATAGCTTTGGTCACATCGGCCTTTAACACTTTGAAAAATAACTAACAAGGCCACAGTCGAGACATAGCCGCTTCTTCTACTCAGCCCTCCACAGAGTGAAAATAACCAGGAAGGCCAATGGTGTCTGACCCGAACGTGGGCAGACTGCTTCTTGTCACATTCCTCCAAATACAAAGCAAGTATGTGCACAGAATTTACACGATCTTGGGTCTTGGGAGTCATCTACATGTGACTTACAATGTCTGGGAGGGTTTGCCTTGATTATATGCAAATCCAATAGCTGTTGTCGTGCAAGAACAGAGTGTCCATGACCCTGATAAATCTGTAGCCCATAAAGGGGGATCTTGAAACCAATTCCTCACGAACACTGAGGGGTAGCTCTATGATATAGATTACTTTTTACATGTTTTATATCAAGAAGATAATTAAGATGACTACTGAGAGAATTCTACACTTAAACAGTTCAAAAGGTGGAGACTTTCCTCAGGGACAGGTGGCCTGTCTGTCACCTTTTCCCATGACCTGCACACCTGCCTAGAATTAGCCCTTAATGTGCATACTTAAGGGACTTTTGAAAGTGCCCAGCTTCTTTGGAAAGCTTATTCTAGATTCTGGAAGCTTCATGGTTGGGTTTTAGTTATCGACAAATGAGAGTGTAAGTAATAAGATGCATAGAGATTAGAGGTTCGTGATGTAGCCAGGCCCCTACTGATCCACCCATCATAACTCAGGGTGAGGCAGGCTTAGTGAGTACTCAGAGCGCGACTCCTGCCCACACAGACAATCCACAGAAAGGTCTTTCCCCACCACTTATAGTTCCTCAGTCTTCTTAACATCAGACTCTTTCACCACCCTCCTGGAAGGACTGGTCCCCCCCCCTTGTGAGCCCCATCAGTGGTGTTTATAAAGTCGTCAGCACAGGGTGCGACCCCTTATCCAGAACAAAAGGGTCAGGAGAATTTCAGGTTTTCTTCCATATCTTTGAATACTTGACTATGCATGAAATGGGTTGCCTTTGGAATTGGGCCCAAGTCCAAACAATTTTTTTTCACTGTTTGAAATAATTTCATGCCAGAAGTAAAAGTTTTATGGCACGGGTGAGATTTCCTACTTGTCACATTGGAGCTCAAAGAGGTTGGGATCTAGGGTGTCTTTGGATTAGGGATGCTCTGTTTGTTTTTCCGCATCTTTCTGTCCTCTATTTTTATCTTGGTAGCAAGATGACCTATCCTAAGCTTCCTCCTCTCACTGGAGCTTGCATGAAGTCCTCCCTTTAAGGGACTGTTATTCTGCTGTCCCTCAACTGCTCCTTCTTCCTAAGGGCCTCCTCAGAGAGGACATCCCCTCCACATCCCCCCTCTAGCTACTCCCCTATTGTACCCTGTCGCACTCTCTGCTAGTGCACTGCCCACTGGAGCTCACTGACATTCTGGTCCACTAGTTTACAACTGGGCCAGCCTTGTTTCCCCTCCCATGTTTTTCTAGCACAAGCCCGTGCACCTGACTATTTGAAATTCATTCAGATTTGATATAATTCCAGTTTCATTATTAAAATGTTCAAGTTTGATTTGGGTATTCAAATGCAATAAAATTCCATTCAAATTCTAATGTCATTTGCTTGAAATATTCAGATAGCTGAGTTCTGTAATCACTTGGCCTCTAAACATCGGGTACAGAGGGGCAGGCTAGAGCTTAGAGGTCAGGCAGTGCTTGCGTGTTTTGTCCTTAGCCCAGACCAATGCCTACGTCTAGGCATTGAGAGCAGATGTCTTATTTGCAGAACCCATGCACAGGGCTGTTGGGAGGGTTGTTCAGGTCACACATAAGAAGCATTCCGCGTGGATCTGCCTCCCACCCCGAATCAGCGACCCCTTGACTCCTTCTACCATGTCCGCCTCTTCCTGAGAGTCTCAGAAGAAAGGGAGGCCTCTATTCGCAGGCAGAACCACACTCCCTTGAGAAAAAAGCCCAAACACAGAGTAAGTGATCTGTCCCTGTGAGTAACTCTCAAAAACTCTTCTGCTCATGCTAGAGAAGTATTGTTGCTACAAGTTAAACAAAACCTCCTAAGAGTTCCCAACCTCAGATGCTCTAGACACCAACATTTTTAAGTGCCCATAATGATGCCACATACCGTAAATCCCATTCCTGATCCCATGGGAAAGACCACAGTGAAAATGTTGGTGCATGCACTAATAATTGTGCACACATTTATTTCTGGGCTGTGCATGTGAGGGAGATAGGAAAGCTAAGCAAATTTTGTGTTTGGATTTGGGTCCCATCCTTAAGATATTTCGTTACATACATGCAAATATAGTTTAAAATCTAAAATCCCAAACAGGGGCTGGAGAGATGGCTCAGTGGTTAAGAGCACTGGCTGTTCTTCCAGAGGTCCTGAGTTCAATCCCCGGCAACCACATGGTGGCTCACAACCATCTGTGATGAAATCTGGTGCCCTCTTCTGGCCTGCAGATGCACATGCAGACAGAACACTGTATACATAATAAATGAATAAATAATTTAAAAATAAATAAATAAAATAAAATCCCAAACATTTATGGATAAGAGAGCTTCAACTTGTACTTTCGGTAATAATAATTTTTACATTAATGACATTAGCTTTAGTATAGTTGATGTTTAATATTTTTTATTCATTTAACTAATACTGGGTTTATTGTCTTGGTGTGTATATTAAATTATTTAATATTATGTCCAGTAGTATTAATAATAGCAATATTATACAGGACAAAAGCTTCCTGAGCCTTTGAATTCAGTAGTACTGAAGAATTTTGTTTGTGTAAATGCCAGTTTGTTTTTTTGTGTGTGTGCTTTCCCATGTATATCTTTCTCATGATATGCAAAGGATGAGTGACAGGCACGTATCCTGTCCCGCATCCGCTGTCACATCTCTATGATGTTTTTCCTCCAAAGTAAGCCATCGTCACTTTGAAATAAATGATATTAGACATCCATAAGTCCACTCAAGCTAGCGATGACCAAGCAAATGAAAGTTCACAGGATGGTATATAAAGCAGAGCTATTTTTGACACAGTGTTCGTGGGTGGCTGTCCTTCAGTTCTAGGATTTCGAGAGTCTGGGCTCTGTGTGTCTGAACAAAAGCTTGAATGTTTCTAGGGCTGCTCATATTCAGAGGCAGCGTTTTTCTTGCAGCTTTTTTTGATTGCCAAAGTCAAGATCCCAGTCCTCAAATCCACAGGAGAAATCAGTTCTAGTCTTACTGGGCCCCCGAGCTTCGATGACTCTGTTTAAGGTCTTGTCTTTCTTGCTGGCCAGGCTCATGATGTGCCAGCAGTTAAACTTTGCGTTGTAGGCAAGTCATTTATTGCTACTGCTAGAGCTACAGCAATCCAGTGGATGCAAACCAGCAGCCAGGACTCGGGGGCTGGACCAGTTTCAGAAAAACCCTCATATTCAATGGCCTCCAGGTGCCTCAGAGGAATGATCATCACACACTCTTGGTGGTTTTGCCATAATCACTTTACCAACTCAATAAAGCATTGAAATGTTGCAAAACATGTGGACAAGAAAGGGCACATGTATTCTGAATATGTGCCCCTGGGAAATATTTTCTAAAGTATTGAGTTCAAATTCAATCCACTCTAGCTAATTGGACCCAGTAACCCTGCATTACCCATGGCCTCTACGTGTCCCTAGGCTCACCCTTCTTTTGATCCATCCAGAGGAGAGGAACATTGAGGTACTCCTGGTACTTCACATACATTTCTTCTTTGTCCTCTCAAAGCCACGGATGGATGCCGCTAGCCTTGTTTTTATCCCCGAGAAAGTAGCACTTCAAAGGATTCTGCCCAACAGGATCACATAGCAACCAGGTGGAGCTGGCAGCTGAGCTTGACCCCAGGTCTGTGTTGCACTGAAGCTCTCTTCTGCCCGCCCAGCTTCCGTGCTACACTGAGTTTGCTTTCAAGTCTGATTGAAGAGAGTGTTGGATATATTTTAAGAAAAGCACAGAAAACCAAACAGTCTTAGAAGCCCTGATCATTGTTACAAGCCAAGTGACTAAAGAAACCTAATTTCCTAATGGAACCCAAAGGTCCTAAACCTTTGAGAAAGACTAAAGCTCGAGCTGGCCTACTTCCCTCTTCCTGGCTCGTGGTGGTTGAGATCCATTTGTTTTATTTCGTTTTATGAGTGCTTTGCCTGAATATGTGTGTATGTGTATGCCTGGTGCCTGTGGGGGCAAGAAGAAGGCATCAGATTCCATGTAAATGAAGCTATGGATGGTTGTGAGCCACCATGTGGAGGCTGGGAACAGAACTGCGGTCCTTTGTAGGAGCAACAAGTGCTCTTAATGGCCGAGCTACCTCTCTAGCTCCATTCTTCCTGACTTTTTGCCATCACTTCAGAGTCTTTGCCAATGCCAGACACAATATATATGCTATGCACATAAGTCCTTGCAGAGTCCTCATGGCTGCAGGGGGGATTCTCTTATCAACCTGAGTTGACAGAAAAGTTGACTCCATTCTAGTCCAAAGATTAGTTGGGAATGGGAGAAGCTGAGGTCTCGGCCCCAGTGCTGTGGCTCTTCTCCCATATGAGCCATCCTTGTCTTACCTTCCCAGCCCCTCCAGGCCTATGTCTACCCCAAGCGTATTCTCTGCATACTGTGCTAATGGCAACTGGCCTCAGTGGTCAGAGGAGCACTTCCCGTGGAAGGCAGTGTTCCCTACTCCACAAGCTTTGGAGTCAATGCTCTGTCCCCTGCTGTCCACAAAGCCCGAGGTGATGGCATAGTGTCACAGAATGGGCTGGGGCCACTGAAAGGAGCATCACTGATTGGGTACAAGGTGGCTTCCCTGTGGGGATCTGGTCAGTGAGGGGCTTCAGTTCCCCACTGGCAGCTAGCCAGGTGGATGCTTGAGGTGTTTTGTGTGCCCATCTTTGCACTGCCACCCAGAAGACAAGGCAGTTAGACTGCATGGGTTCTGAATGTACCGCTTATAGTCCCCTTAGCTCCCCTTTGCTGTCAGAATCCAGGCAGAAGAGTGTCTGCAGAAGGCAAGCTAAGAGTGCTTACATTTGCCTTAGAAAGAAAACTGTAGCACCTGAAATTATTTTTTAAATGTAATTTGTATTGCATTAATAGTGTGTGCATACATGAGTGTGTGTGTGTGTGTGTGTGTGTCATAACACACAATGAATGCATGTGTGGAAGACAACTCGAGGGAGCCAGCTTTTATTTTCCACCATGTGGGTCCTGGGAAATCAAATTTGGCAGCAAGCATTCTTTTCTGCTGTACCATCTTGCCGACCAATGAGAAACTTCCTAATGTAGAGATGGTAAGGACCAGCTTGCTTATAGCTTTTACTTGAGAGCAAAGATTTCCTTAGTGTTTGACACAACTCCCACCCAGCTGCCAGGCTTCCTCGGCGATGCTTACTTAGGGAGGAGATGTGACTATGCAATCTCTTTAAGTGGGCGACAGCGGTGCAGTCCAATGATGGTTGGCAGCTGGCTTGGGCTCCCCTTTGTCATCCCTCTCAGAGCCTAAAGTCAACTATTTTTTTTTTTACTTAAAACAAGTTACTGCTCCTAAATTGTTATTATATATTTTTTTACAGACGCTTAAATAAAATCGTCTGGCAAGCACTGTCCCAAGAGGAAAAAGAGAAGTAAGTCATTCTATTCCACCTCAGTTTCGAAATGCCAGTGAAATTCATGTAACCGAAGCTAGCCATTTTAAAGCATGGGGTCCAGTGGTGTTTAGAGTGTGTAACCCCCCAAACATTCACCACCCCAGAAAAAGACTTCTACGTACCCATGAAGCAGGTGTTCCCTGTCGCTCTCTTCTCCAGCTGCCGCTGACTCCAGTCTGTTCTCTGTTTCTGTGAACCTCTCACATGATATATCATGCGAAAGAAAGAACACACGTGGCACTTGTTTTTGTCTTCTAGTACTTAATATTTAATATTTAATAACTCTAATATTTTCAAAGCCCATGAGAGTTGTAGCATATATGCACATGTGTATACACATGCATGCACTAAGGAAGTTATCTTTACACACACATACGTGCACACACACACACACACACCACTGATTATCTACTCCCACTGATGAACCTTTCAGTTCCAACTTTTTTTGGCTGTTATGAAGAACGCCACTGTGCTCACGTGAGTGGACATTTCTCTATGAACACACTTTTATTTCTCTAGCATATATAGGTTTATCACACTGTAATTCTTGCTTCAGTTTTTGCGAAAGCTCCAGGCTTGCTGCCAGCAGCCATACTACTTCACAGTCCCACCGTCTCGGCACGAGCATTCCCGTTGTCCCTTCCCCGTGTCCTCACCATTGGCTGCTGGATGGGCGTGATGGCGATTGTCCATAATCCTAGTGGTGGGGAGACTCATGAGTTTGAGACCATCCTGGGCTACATAAGAAGATTTTTGACTCAAAGAACAAAACCAAACAACCATAACAACAAAACAAACTACCGGGAATGATAATTACTTACCTCTAGCTGTACAAACTGATAAATGGGTCAGTAGGCAGTTGGCCACCCCCCCCCATGTGAACATAATCTAAGATGGCCATATCACCAGCTGATATAATTGAGGGACCTCCGTCATATAGCAACATGGCTTTATACAGTGCCCAGGCTTGTTTTTCATCCATTCTAAGGATTATTTCTAATTATAACTAATCTTGAAAAGTGGAACCTTTCGGGGCTGGAGAGGTGAACTTCTGATGTCCGTGTCAACAGATGAGTCTAAGGAGATTTATTGAGAAACTGAATACATTTTTCTCTTCTTCTGCTTATCTTTTCATTTCTGTTGCCTTCTTTCTTTGTTTCTCAGATTGGATGCCATCAAGCCCCTACAATACTTGGAAAACAAGGCAGTTTTAAACAAAGCCCTGGAACGCCTGAATTGGCCCATTTCCTTGAAAGAGCTGTCGCTGCTTGAAAATGAAATCTTGGCTGGGAAAATGTACATCCAGCAGGCGATGGAGCTCCAGGAGGCTGCCAGGAAGAACTGCACGAACAAGACCCTGGAGGAGGTGGGTCCCCAAGTTCTCTGTACCCCACCCTCCCTGCTCTCACCATTACTTTCCCTGCCTGGGCCTCCTCTTTCTCCCACCCACCACATACTGATTTTATAAGAGAGAAAAAGGAAATACTATTTGATTTTAACATCTTAGTTTTAGAATAAGGGATCTTTGAGTTGAGACACAACACTGAAAAGTAGCATTGTAGCATTTTGTCCTGATGAGATGCCCGGACTCTGATCCAAACCAGACAGAGTACTCACCTGAGATTTTTTTTTTTAACTACTTAATCTTGATGCTGTCTTGGATAGTGTTTCACATTTCCTTCAACATTCATATTTTTATATCTATAATAAGAGTATTAAAGCCCAGTGGATTACTCTTAGATAAAAAGGATATTTATGTTTTTAGTATTGAAAGCCCACAAAAATGGCATCCGTTTTTCCATTAAGAATTCAAACCTAAAAAGAAACTGGCTCATCACCTCGCTGCCCAGCTAGCACCATGGAGGGTTTCCTGTTGGCCCTTTTTTCTCCTCAGATAAATCTTTTCTCTTTTTTATACTTAGGGAGTTTTTAGTATTTTATAGTCTGCCCTGAACTTAGCATTATCTCATGCAGTCTCTGTGCTTTCTCTGACTCTTCAGACCAACATCTTGGTGGATATATACAGGGTGTATTTAACTCTTCACTGAACTGTCTCCTTCTGGTTTGTTGGGTTTTTACCTTTTTTGGTTGTTTTGTTTTTGCCTCTTTCTCACGCCCTTGTGAATCCCATGGTGCGTACAGTTATTTTGTGAGCATCCTGCCTTAGGAGTGGCATTTGTGAACCACAGAACATGATCACTGGTGCTGGAATACAGTGCTCCTTTCTGACTACATGCAGGTGCTTGTAGATGTGGGTTAGTCCATCCAGAATCCTAGACAGCTTCCATATAGCCATCAAACAAAGGTCTGAAAACCATTCCGGGACTACTGCCATGCAGAATTTCTTTGTTAATTTCAGGATCCTTCAAATGAGGCAGGGTTTGCCTGGCTTTAATTCCTATATCCACTATTTTAGATCTTGCTTTTGCTTTGAATTACTCTTATTCATGTGCATCTGCATGTGGGTTTCTACATGTGCGTGTGGTACCCAACACGGATGCTGGGTACTGAACTCAGGTCTTCTGCCAAAGCAATATATGCTCTCAGCTGCTGAACCATCTCTCCGGTCCCTTTGCTTTTATTGTTTTCCTTCGTTCTTTTTTTTTACTCCATAAATTGCACTTTCCCCTTAATGTGAGAAGCTGTACCTTTTGTGCAGAAAAAAAAATGGTATCGTGAAGCGTTAGGCATCTATTCCTGTTGTTCAAAGAGACTTCCTCGGAAGCATCCACTGCATCCTGGTAAGGCTCCCTCTGGGTACCAGCATTTCTCTGTTGACTGGCGGGTGTCAAAGGATGCCTACGAATCCAGAGGACCAAAAATGAACTCCCTACTTTCCCCTGAGAATGCTCTTCATCTACCTCTTCCTGCCTTCTCATCCCTTCGTTTACTATCTAAAATATTTATGAACATCCCCAAAGTGCTAGGTGTGATGGCAGATGCCAGCTGTGCCTAGAACACACTAAGTCCTGCTCTCATTTGGATGGGGGAGAGAGAGAATTATTGGATCCCAGTAATGGATTTTCTCATTCCAACCTCTTCATACATATGCATAGTCTTCTTTTAGATTCTTTTAGCAAAGGGCAATGACTTGGAACAATGATTATAAGTTAGAGAAGAACAAACTTTCAACTCCTAAGACCCCTGAATTTAATGTGTCAAAGTTTCCTCCCATGGATCTATGAGAAATGTTCACGTGTATTCCGAAGTTTGAGGTCACTCTGCTTGGACCAGCTAGAGTACGTGGTCGAGTTTGGAGACCTACAGCTTTTCCCTACCCTTGCTGCAGTGGCATTGTCATTCACTGTAGCTGTCCCTTGGCTCCTGATTTTGGGGCAGCATCATGACTTTTCTGACGGTAAGGGAAGGAGATGAGCTATAAACACTATGACCGTGGAGTCTGGCCTTGCTCTTCACCTTCAGACTTCCCCTGACCATCCTTGGATGGCAGCAGATGATGGATGGATGGATGGATGGATGGATGGATGGATGGATGACTGAGAACCACCATTCTTACTGATCTGCAAGCATCCTGCATACTCTGTGCTTGAGTGCCTAATGATTTCCCCTGCGATCCATAATCCACCAGTTTTATGACATCCCCAGCTTGCCTCGCTGACCATATAATGAGAAACCTTAAGTCTGAAATGCTTAAAATTCCTCTCACCAGCACCACCTTATTGCCATAATTACAGATTTCACTCTCCCTTGCTAAGCCTGCAGCCCCAAAGCTGGGCTGTGAAGGACATCGGGGAATGATCACTGACTTTCTAGGGGCTCCGTGGGAGCCTGGTCTAGGAAAGCTCAGATGCAGTTCTGAGCATTTTCCTAAGAAATGCAGATTGTTCCCATAGCAAATCCTACAGAATCCACAGCTAGAAAGATCCAAAGCTCTCTTTATCCCCGTGGCCTTGACCACCTGGGGTGATTTGACAGTGTGAAATCTTTTTAAAGCTCTGAGAACCTGTCCTCAACACTCCGGACAAAGCCTCGGGGATGTAGCCACACAGCTGGCGACATGTGTTTGCTTCTCAAAGGCATGGCGAATGAGGAATCTGGAGCCCATGGATTTTATGAATGATGAATTTGGTGTGCTACTTTAGGAAAAACTTCCCAGGGTAGAGTGTTAGGAAAACTCACAAAGGAAAGAGGTGTGAGTGAGTTGGGTAAAGGGCAACTGGGGGAGAGACCATTTGAACCTAGGACCTTATGCCAGGTGGTGACTTGGACACTGTGTGTCAGAGAAATGCTGGGTATGGAGACCTAGAAGAAAACATCTTTGAATTGTATAAAATGAAGCCAGACTATGATTGTGTCTTTGTTCCCAGATAGTAACTGTACCAGTTGTTTTTTGTGCATGACAACCCATTTTGTCTACAGTTTTCAGATTCCCTCTTAAAGAGGGTAAGAGGCATCACACCTTAACTCTGCTTGTGAGCCTTTGTTGTGCCACCGTGAAAACATCTGTCTGCTATGCTAACATCTGGATCTGATGGGATGCTGGTTCCCTAGTGCTGTGAACATTCTCTGATAGTATAAGACCTCTCATGTGGAGATGAGCAGACACATGTCTGGGCTATGCAATAATGACATCGTCATCTGAGAAAAAAAATTAGATGTGAAAACCAGCCACATTATCCCCAGACCACAGTGCAGTACTGAGCTAGGATCTAGAACATGCATAGATGTGATGGCCTAAGTGAGCAAGAATCTTAGACGGACAGACTGAGGGGTGGAAGGGTGGGTGAGAGAGGATAACAAAGAGGACATGCGGCCAGCACTGGAGTGACCACAGCAGATAGAGTTCCCAGCACTGGAGTGACCACAGCAGATAGAGTTCCCAGCACTGGAGTGATCACAGCAGATAGAGTTCCCAGTTCTGGAGTGACCACAGCAGATAGAGTTCCCAGCAGACTATGCTGCCCAGGAACTCCTGTCACTGGAAGAAATCAAAGGAAGAGGAACACACACACATAAATGTGCGTGCACACACACATGTGCATACACACACCACAAATGCCATTGACCAAAAGAAATCCTCTGACTGGTATCTTGTTCCAGAGTAAGATGTCAACTTCGAGGATCCCTAAGGTGGCAAAAGCCACATCCATGTTGTCACTTTCTACTGCAGCTAAAGGTGTCCCCCCCTCAGTGAAGATTCTTACTGGATGGATCCCAGCACTCTCCCACCGCCAAGGTGCTCTTTGTGCAATGCCACAGATGCCGCCCAAGCACCATAAACGAGTCTGGGAATGGTTTTTACCCACTTATCCGGAGTACGAGCACTAAGTGTGGAAAGCATATCAGTGGAACCCAGGCAGGGAACGAAACAATCCATTTAGTCAGTCCACGCGGAGGAGCATCCGTGCAAGGGCTGTATTCAGGTGAGGGATGTCAGGGTCAGCCACAGGAAAGAATAGGAAACCTAGAGCCCAGCAACAGCAAGGGACGGTGGAAACCATAGAAACCAACAACAGGGAAACTGCTGCCCTGATTTTTCTCTCCTTTTCCTTTCTGTTTGCAGTCAGTACCTCCCATAGTCTGCTGCTCCAGAACCAGTAAGAGAAACAGGGTCTGGTCCCTGGTGAGCCGTGGGTACACAGAGCAGGGCCCTCAGAGAAGAGCAGAGAGTATATGTAGGGGGTGAGTAGGTGGGTGGGTGGAGGGAAACTAGCCCAGAGATGCAGATGTCTTGAGAGGTTTTCCTAAAGACCGAGAGTTTATTTGTATAGCATGGAGTTACATGAGAGACATACATCAAACAGGAAACTGGTGTTGGGCCATGCCAGGTGGCACAAAAGGAGCATCAATAACTTCCACGTGGCAGGTCCCCAAGCGTCAGTGACTTTCAGCGTTCAATATTTAAGACATTTGGGGTTTTCCTTTCTGTACTTATTCCCTTTAATAAGCAAACAGGTGTGGTCATTTTTCATGATAGCCCTTGAAGTTGCTAAGAGCAGCAGGCTGGAGGTCTTGCCTTCAGAGATTGTCTCCTCCAGAGCCTAGAGCTGTCCCGGGTGTCAGGGGGGTGGGGCTGGCCAGTCTTCTTCTTTAGGGCTTCATCCCTATAATATTTTCCTAAGCATCATAGTAGCTGTTCACAAAGTGTTGCTAACTGGAATGTGCAAAAGACCAGCCAACTCCCTGTGTATGATCTGCTCAGAAAACAGCACCCCAAAGGGAAGCAGAAGCTGCAGGGAGGTTTGGGGGACCTTCGTGTCCCGTTCACCAAGCATCTGAATGGAGTAATATTATTCATAAAGACAGTTTGCAAAATTTCTGGTCTCATAATTGGGACCCCTAGAGAGAAAGGTCAGAGCACTCTGTCCTGCCATGCATTATCTTAATGACAGCAGTCACAGACCTCCTTGACCGAAGGACAGAGCAGGGGTTACTAAGCAAACTAGGGGTGCTGCTAGAGCAATTTCAGGGTTCCGTGTGGTAGAGTTTGGTGATTCCAGAGAACAGAAACATTTAGGGATAGTTCTTTTGCATAATTTTGAAGTGGAGATTAGTAGCAGTTAAACTGTAGGCATGTGGCTACAGCTGCTGCAGAAGCATGCTGTTACTGAATGGGAAAGTGAAAAGCACAGAATATCTAGGAACCGTGCTGTTCCTACCAATCTAATCCCAAGAACACGAACTGGAAAGAAGCCATGGCATGGCAGGAGGGTGGCATCTCTTGGGATCTTGGGATACATCACCTGGTGACCGAATCTGGAAAAATAAGTCAAGAAGTTCTCTGGATTTTGAAGGCAAGGCTGAAGCTTTTCTCCGTGGCCGCTGCTCTTCTGACTTCCTCTGCGGACCCAGTTACCAGTCTTCTTCGGGGCCTAAGCTTAAGCTTAGAGCTACGCCAGCCAGTATTTTCTGCTCTCTCTGTTTCTTCCAATCTTTGCAGCCTGTGGATGTCTTTGTAGAAGCCAGTGTATGGTTTGTATTTTGAGTGTGTACCTAGGTGAGCTAAGGCAAGAATGAGATAGGCTAAGGTGTTCTTTGTCGTGGACCATGCAGCATCTCTAAAGCCATCAGCACAGCTCAAAAACATCGGCTATCAAGTTTTGGGGAAAAGTTGTCAAAATTCTGGCTGCAGGAACAGCTTGTCTAACAGTCCTGATGATCTGACTTTCTACCCTGGGATGCCCATGTTTTGCTTGTGAGGCACAAATTGTCGTACTGATGCAGGCCCTTGAGATGTGCTTTGTCTGTGAGTCTCGTCCGTCATGCTGAGGTACAAAAATACCACCGAGGAAGCCATGTGAGTGCCCTTTCCATAAAATTACATGCTGTGGAATTGACTAGAAAGGAACGCTTGCCAATGGCAGGAGCAGTTGGAAACCTGAAGAGAAAATGGGAGTCACTGGTACTTCAGTGTTAGTCATGTCTCTGAACAGTTTGAAGGGAACAATACTCTCAGCCATTTAGAAAGGCCTTAGTGGCATTAAAATGACAGCCAGCCCTCTCTCCACTGGGGCCTGCCCATTGTTGACACCCATGTGGAGGAAGATCTCCATAGAGTTAAAGACTGATGCACACCAGATGAACTGACAAGGGAAGAATTACAATGGGGCAAAAAAAGAGAAAACTTGGTATTTTAGGCAACTGATTTCATAGATCTGTACTCTGAATCCATTTTAAAAACATAAAAGAAAAATTAATCCATGGCCTTCTGCTTGGAACATTAAGAAATTGGGATTCAAAGGTAAAAAGAATCGAGTTAAATGAATGTTGATAGTCTAACTGTGAGCCTGAAGAAAGACTTCAGACATGGGTTCTAATGAGCAACTTGCCACAACAGCCTCTCTGGAACTGCTGTGCAGGTCTGTCCGGAGGCAGGCAAAGTCCCCGGCAGCCAACTTGGTCTTAGATGTGAACATGGGTGTCAAGAAGCACAGAGATTGTAAACTTTATATCAATGTGGAGGGTTTTTGTTGTTGTTGTTGTTTTTGTTTTGCCATCACTGATTTGACTCGATATGTTCCAGTCTCTCAATTTTCCCAGTGACTGGAATATTCTACAAGGATGCTTACAGTGAATTTTGCCTGCAAGATATTTCGGCTGAGAAATCTATAGAACTCATATTCTCAGTTCTGGCACTGAAAATATGAGAACACATAGGTATCCGTGTCCTGGTACACTTGAGGCTTAGCTGTCTCCTAGACTGCAGAAGCAGATCCTTCCAGACAGAAACAGAAAGCTAAAGGATGGCTGAGAGCATGTGGTTTTCTAGGAAGGTCAAGAGATGCTGCCCAATCATTCTACCAGGCAGGCAGCACGCGGAGATGTGGTGTCTGTGTCCTGGTCCAGACTCATCCTCCAGAGGCCATTTGTAGGCTATACTTTTGTCTGTATTTAAATGATTTTTGTATGCTTTAGGTTTACATATGTGTGTATGTATGCATATCTGTATGTATTTCCAGGATTCCTATGTCCTTACCCTTCACCCCCAAGATTTCCTGCTGGTCTGACTGCACACAGCTATTCCCTGGAGATTTCTCTCCCTGCTCTTGGACTGAATGCTGCCTCCTAGAGTTTCTTGTTGCTCTTGCTTGCTTTGCTCCTTCTTTTTGCTGGAGTACATTTCCAAGTAGCTTCCTAAGACAGGATGAACTGAAGGGAGATGTTTCCACTTAGGGAGATGCCTTTGATTTGATTCATGGGTCACTGGTATTTAGAATTCTAGATTGGGGTTTACTTCCAGAACTTGGAAAAGGGTGGCCCATTGCCTTCTCGTAGCATGGTTTGCCCAGAAGGGGAAGTGAGGGCTTGGATAATCTAGTCCACAGCCCATGCATTTCTTTACTGGGAGGTAGCGTTTCTAAGGGTTTCTCGTTGCCATGGAGGGGTGGGGTAGGCCACTGTGTTTCTGTAAACCCCTGTGTTTGCACACTTGCTTCTCAGAGATGCTGGCTGTGGCTGACTTCTCTGTTGAAAGCATAATCTCCTCATAGTTCTGGGAAGGCAGCAGCTTGGGCCATGGTTCTCAAGTGGTCTGCATCCAGCCGTGACGCCATCTAGAATCTTAGGAATTCTAGTTGTGTGTACAATTTTTGAAAAGTTTCTTTTTTCTTCAATTAGTTGTTCAATTCTTTCACTCTAAACTAAATTATATATATCTTATTATATGTTATATATAATTACTATACATATAATTATATATCTGCAACAATAGATAACATCTACATAATATATTATTATATATGATATGTATATATCACATATAACATTTGCATTTATATAATATATAATTATATATTATATGTAATTATATATAACATAAAATAAAATATATATAATTTAATTTAGATTGAAGAAATTGGATAACTAATTGATGAAAAGAGAAAATATATATATTGCATAAATTATATATTATATAAAATACATGCACATCATTATATATAATTATATAACATATATAAATAAATTTTAGTTTAGAGTGAAATACTACATATATATATGAGAGAGAGAGAGAGAGAGAGAGAGAGAGAGAGAGAGAGAGAGAAACAGAAAGAGAGAGCCCCAAAGTTACCTGTGTGGGAACTGTAGCCAGTTAATGCAGGACAGAGGTGTCCAGATGAGCATGTGGTACACACGATGAACAGTGGAGGCTACCAGGCTCCTTCTAGTCAATACTGTCTGCACTGCCTTTTGCTCATCACTTCCTACTGTTGGTCTTTTTCAGCAGCAGAAATCACAAGGGTGTCCAACAAAGAAAACCAAATCAAGGAAAGTAGATCCCCTCAAAGGCCAGAAGGTCATTGCCAGATGTGAGGAGAATGGCTTCTATTTTCCAGGTACATTTTTCGGACTCTTTTGCTAAGCAACCTGATGCTGGGGAGTAGAGGGCTCAACCCGAACTTTCCCTAGAACACTGGCGTTTCGTGAGCTTGACTAAAGATATTTTGGTTCTCAAGTAAAAAATAGTTCTTTCTCATGAGTGGGGCAAAAGAGTGGTAGAAAATAACATTTCCTTTAATCTCTCCTTTGTGTAGAGAACACATTTCTGTTACAACCTACTGTGTTGCATATGTGTATAATATTCTAAACATGCCAATCTACATTTATTTTATTTGGGGGGGATGGACATATGTGCCATGGCATGTGTGTGTCGGGAAGGAGTCAGAGAACAACTTGTAACAATCGGTTTCTTGCTTCTACCATATGGGTTCCGGGGACCAAACTCAGGTCATCAGGCACCTCAACCTCCCGAGCTACCTCACCAGCCCTGGAAGTACTATGGTGGACAGATACATGGATATTCTTGTCTCCAGGGATGTTGTTTCTTACCAAGGGACACAGGGGCGCCACCAGATAAACAATAAAAATACTTAACATGTTAGATATAGTACCATAAGGGGAAAACCAAGCCACAAAGAGAGCTTTGTCACAAAGAAGGTCGCAATTCTAAATACAGTGCTTACAGAAAGGCTCCTGGGGAGCATGACATGATAAGGACATAGAGAAGGCTGTGCCACCATTAGATTATCTGGGAGAAAGACTCAAGGCTCGAATGCAAGAGACACATTTCAGGGGAAGCAGACTAGCACAGTTGACTGGAGAGATGTTCCCAAGACATCCTGTGAGATGTGATTCCTGAAGGAACCAGCTGGATACACTCAGCGGGGAATGGAGGCGTGAAAAGGGCTTTGTAGACAGCAGAAATAATACCTGGCAAGAGCTAGGGAGTAAAGATACTGTGTCTGGAGATAGAAAAGCGACTCGCCAGCACCGGGAACACCGGAGAGCAGTGAGAAATAATAAAGCTTTCTTAGTTAGGGTTACTGTTGCTGTGATGAAACACCATGGCCAAAGCAAGTTGGAGAGGAAAGGGTTTATTTGGCTCACACTTATATATCACTGTTCATGGTTTAAGGAAGTCAGGACTGAAACTCAAACAGGGCAGGAACCTGGAGGCAGGAGCTGATGCAGAGGCCACAGAAGAATGCTGCTTACTGGCTTGCTCTTCTTGGCTTGTTCGCCCTGCTTTCTCATAGTACCCAGGACTACCAGTCCAGAGGTGGCCACACCCATATGAACTGGGCCCTCCCACATCAATCACTAATGAAGAAGATGCCTACAGCCTGATCCTATGGAGGCATTTTCTCAGTAGAGGTTCCCTCGTCTCAGATAGTTCCTCTAGCTTCTGTCAAGTTGACGTAAAACTAGCCAGTACAAAAGCTTTCCAGGTCAGTAAGCCTGGGGTCGCTCACAGTAGGCACTTCTGAGCAGTTTGCACTTTGCTCTCAGGACATCAGAAAGTCACTTTTAAAGCCAGGAGAGGGGCTGGAGAGACAACCCTGCGGCCTGGATGGAAAGACAGGGGTATGTGCTTAGGATATGCACTGAGAGTGCCTGCGAGATGCCCAGCAGAAAACGTCAGAGAAACCTCTGGAGTGAGTCTGGAAAGGGACTCTGGAGACAGAGCTTCTGGAAACATCAACGCAGGGAATGCCAGTGAAACATGGGAAGGGTGAGCAGGCGAAAGATGACCCTGGAGAAGCCTAGAAGGAACAGCCAATTAAAATGCAGAAGCCTCGCCATTCATGAAGTGAATTCAGCAAAGCATTTGGCTTCCAGTCAGCATGTGACTAGAACTATGGACTAAGATGTCTTTGAAATCTGGAAAATGAACTTGGAGTTGATTGGACAGAAGGAAATAGAGCCAGGTTCTGAAATAGCTCACAGGCAAAGCATGAAAGTGCAGTGCCAGATCAGTGGACCGGGTGGGGGTGGGAAGATCCCCTTGCTTGGGGCTGAGAGGGGGTCACAGGAGGCCCCTTCTGGGGAGGCATCGTGACTTTCTGAAGTTAAGCCATGGAGAGGATCCTAAGTGAATCTGCCGTTTAAGTGGAACATACAAAGGACTGCATTCCAGATGGGTGGCTTATAGAGGAGGGTTTGATGGCTGGCCAGGACTCTAGGAAGATGAAGAACGGCTCAGACTTCCCAGCATCACTGCTGTGTGTGTCCGGGCTGGGGGAACAGAGAGACAGGGTTAACGTCATAGCCACCTAAAGTCCCTGAGACCGTATGGTATTTTGTTCTTAAGCGTGTCATCGGAGCCAGTAAGCATCCTCATAACTGCATGTGAGCTGCCTGACAGAAACATTTAAATTTGTTGCAGCTGTGATTGAATTCAAATATGTTGATGTGGAGGAAGTAAACATTTGAATTTAGTTACAGAACCAGTCATTTTGATCTGTGGCTTGTCAGTAAACATTAACGCCACCAAATTCCATGTCAGTCTGTGGGGCTGGTCGGTGGGTAAAGCACGTGCCGTGCAAGCGTGGGGACCTGACTTGAGGTCCCCAGAACTGCCACTAAGTCAGTTGCAACAGTGCCCATCTGGGATGCTGGCACTCCCACAGGGAGATAGGAGACAGAGGAGAAGCTCATGGCGCAGCTCCCCTGGCATGAATGGTGGTGAGCAAGAGGCTCTCCAACAGGGGATAAGGAGTGCACATTGTTAGCGCTTGGCGTTGAGGTCACAGCCTGGTGGATGAACTCACAAGTGTAGGTAGTGTGCTAAACGAGTAGCAAGGGTTTGATAACAGCCCGCCCTGTCCAGGGAGAGGAGTTTGCAAGGGATAAGGAGAAGAGCTCCTGAGGGTGCCCTCAGACCTCTCCACATGCACCAAGGCACGTGTGCACCGGCACTCACCCACACAAACAAGCGCAGTGCGCGGGAGAGCTGGAAATCACGGACTCTGTGCCTTTCCACCCTTCAGAGTCAACGGATCTTTTTAAAATTGTAGAGACTGTAACTTCCCCTCCAGAGTCTGTTTTTCTTTTTAAAAATAAATAAATAAATAAACAAATAAACAGTAGAAAAGTTACAAGGAAAATGGAGAATTCTTAAGTTCCCTTTACCCAGATTCACTAATTTTTATCATTTTGTCACATTTTATGCAGTGAGTCTTTTACTTTATCACATTTTCACTTTCCTTTCCTACACGCAGACACATACACATACATACAGAGAGACACACACTCAGACACACACATATAGAGACACACACACATACAGAGACACACATACACAGACATACACACACCTTTTCTGAACTGTTAGAGGTTAGGCAGCGCTCATCACAACTCTACTCGAAACGGCAGGCACTCGCCTAGTAGAATCACCATAAACATGACCTTCTGGGACGCTGACATCACCGTACACCTTCATGTGCTTCTGCCTTTGTCACTTGCCAGCCAATGCCTTCCACTTTTTCTTTAGTGCAGATCCAAATCCAGAGCCACATGTTACATTTGGCTAACATGAACCCTTAGTGATTTCTTTTTTTAAATAGGGTCTCACTATGTAGTTCTGGCTGGCTTAGAACTTGCTTTGTAGACCAGACTGACCTCAAACTCACAGAGATCTGCCGCCTCTGTCTCCCGAGAGCTGGGATTAAAGGTGTGCACAGCCACCACACAACACTCCTAAATCTAGAATTTTGCTTTAACCTTTTCTGTAAACATTCATGATGCTAATGTTAAAAGCAAGGGAAGTTGTGGATGGCCTGACTCAGTTTGGTTTAGCTCAGAGTCAGTAGGTACATTCTTTCCTACAAGACAACCTGGGTAATGTCACTCAGGTGCTGTTCTGTCCAGAGGCACATGATGTCCATCTGTCCTCTTAGTGGTAGTAATTTGGACCATATGGTTGGTATGAGTTTGCAATGTCTCTTTAAAAAAAAAAAGGCAAATTGGTTTTAATAGACAACTTATTGGTGACTCTTTCTGGTGCTGTTGTTCTAAACCTCTTAATCTTTCCTCAAGAAAAGGTCTGATTTAAATTCTGTCAGCAGAAGGCATCATTGCAATAATGAGCTGGGTGCCCATTGCCTGAAGTCAGATCTACACTGGTGCACACTCAGCCTGGCTGGCTGTTACTGCGAGCCTCAAGATCATGCAGGGATCATAGGGGTGCGCTGACTTAAACAGGCACATGGGGTGACTCAGCACAGACCACAGGGTGGAGCAAGCCTGCTGCCATCATCAGGTGTTGTTTCTCTTGATTCCTCCAGGGGTTGTGAAGAAATGTTTGAACTCCACCCATGCACTGGTAGACTTCAGGTACGGAGAAACCAAGGTGGTGCCCATCTCCTTCATCACACCAGTTGGGGGCGCCACGCCCTGCCCGCAACTTCAGGTACCTACTCTCTGGTCCCTTCTAGGACCCTTTTATACAAGTGGTTCTCAAGCTGTGGGTCACAGCCCCTTTGGGGGTGAACAAACCTTTCACAGGGGTTGCCAAAGACCATCGGAAAACCCAGATATTTATATTATTTTATTTATATTTATATATATTTATATTATTCATAACAGTCGCAAAATTACAGTTATGAAGTAACAATGAAAATAATTTTATGGTTGGGGGGTCACCACAGCATGAGGAACTGTAAATTAAATGGTCACAGAATTAGGAAGGTTGAGAACCACTGCTTTATACTGTCCACAGGGTTTTGGATTACAGAGGATGGCAGAGGTCCCTATGTGGCCCTCTTGGGCTCCTGTAGGGAGCCTGTGTTTGAGCAGGAAGAGCAGCAGCCAGTTTCTTTTCCCCATCACTTGGCAATTTCTCTGTGGCTGATTGCCAGGTCCCTCTTACTGAGCTGGTCACTGTGTATAGTGGCTTATATAATATCTTGTGATACTTGTCACAAGGGGGAAGGAAATTGTGTGGCTCCTAGTGTTCCTGAAGCTTTCTCTGCAGAAGACTGCATTATCTAATATGTATCAAAGACAGAACTAGAAATTTCTGTGACCCTGCAGTCAGCCGCCGCCAACCTGTGATGTCATAACGCAGTTCTCCCCAAGTGTGCTTGCCACAAATGAGACAGACAAATATGTCCTCATCTGATTATAAATGAACAAGCACTACACCGTGTCTGGGTCATCCACCAGCCACTGTCTTGACACCAAGATGGGGCAGAGGGCCAGGCACAAAAGGAAAGCCTTTCAAAGCCTCAGGGCTGCTGTTCCTTACATGGCAAAAGCTAAGGAGGGATCAGAGAGGTTAGCCTTGGTCTGTTCCGACTTCCTGGGCCAGACCCACAGTACACCTCCTACTCCCTTCTCCTGATGACTGACAGGTACCGGGCAGCCTCACTGAGCCCTTTGGCAGAGCCATCTACACCTCTGGGTGACCTTTCCTGTGGACTCCACGTCTGTGCTGGGACTGATGGTCACCAAACCCATTCTTTCCTTTTGTCTGGGGGACAGACACCCTTCTAACACTGAGGACACACTCCCCATGTCTTTATAGCAACCCCCTAGATGCTCCTTCAGCCCCAGTCATTGTTTGTACCAATTTCTTTGAGTTTCAGAACCCTAATTAGCTTGCTGACTGTCCCAGGACTCTTGTCAATTGCCAAACTCCTACCAAAGCTGGGTTTTTAAAAATTGCAAGTGTAGCTCAATAAACTCAGAGAATTCTGGAACCCTTTCTTACCTGATTTTTTTAAAGCTCTATATCAGAATTTTATCACCAGTACCTGCCAGTAATCAGGAGTTATTGTGAAACAAGCTTATATTAAATTATGTATGAGTTCTGTAAACAAATTATTTGCTGTGAAACGTGTTTTCTGCTACAGGTTGGGGATTATGTGTTTGCCAAAATCAAGACAAACAAAGGATTTGAGTTCTATGTCCCCGCCATCGTCATAGCACTTCCAAATCGGGATGTGGCTTCAGAGAAATTCTACACAGTTTTAAAGTGTAACAACCGCAGAGTGAGTGTCTGCCCAGACAACTGCCTTCTCGCTAGGCCAATGGGTAGGAGCTGAGGGAACTCAGCTGTCTACTCTGCTACTCATGCATCCCTTGTGGTCTGGACCCTGCTCCTGCTGAGAGCACTGTGGTCTCCTTGCTTCTATATGGGAGAGTCATTTGGTTTTCCTTGTCAGCTTCAATTGACAGCTAGACAGGTTTACTCTGGGTGTTCTCTCTCTCTCTCTCTCTCTCTCTCTCACTCTTTCTGGGTGTGTGTGTCTGTCTGTCTCTCTCTCTCTCTCATGGTATATATGTGTCTGTATGCATGGTCAGATGTTTGGAAGCCAAGGGTTACCATCAAGTATATTCCTCCATCACCCTCCCACTTTATTTACTGAGGCTGGGTCTATTGCTAATTCTGGTACTCACCCATTCAGCTAGTCTGGCTAGCCAGGGATCCTGTCTCTGCCCTTGAAGTGCTGGGATCAGAGATGGGCTGCCATGCCTTTGCAGCTTTTACATGGGTACTAGGGATCTAAACTCCGCTTATGTTTGCATGATAATCTATTTACCCACTCAGTCACCTCCGCAGGCTCAGTACCACTCTCTGTGTGTGTGTGACCTCTCGTTCCTGCCTGTGCTCCTCTGCAAGCGCTGTAGATACAGGCATCTCCTGGGCCTTTCTCAGCCTTGTCTTCCTCTGCCACCTCATGATCTGACTGTTGGATGAGCATCCCCAGCTCATAGTGCTGCTTGAGAATATCTACAGGGGAAAAAGCAAGTCGGGGGGGGGTGTGTGTGTGGAGAGATGGCTCAGAGATTAAGAGCATTGCCTGCTCTTCCAAAGGTCCTGAGTTCAATTCCCAGCAACCACATGGTGGCTCACAACCATCTGTAATGGGGTCTGGTGCCCTCTTCTGGCCTGCAGACATACACACAGACAGAATATTGTATACATAATAAATAAATATATATATATATATATATATATATATATATATATATATATTTTAAAAAAAGCAAGTCGGGGGCACAGTGAAGTGATGTCCTGAGGCATGGCTCAGGGACGAGGAGACATACACAGCAGATAGTCTGGGGTCCCTAAAGAAAGGCCTCAGCTTCCAGAGATTGACTTTGTTGTTGACCCTCAGGGCAGGAAGTCCCTGGAGGGCCAGGATGCTGTAGTCAGGGGAAAGGACATTGAAGATTCTCATAAAGATTCTGGGAAACCTCACAAGAAAAAACAGGGTTTTCAGCAACAGGGTCATGGCCACAGCTATCTAAAAGCAAGATACCCGAGGTTGCAAACAAAGATGGAAAGATGTGTGCGTGCGCGCGTGTGTGCGTGCATGTACATGTGTGACTGACCTGGGTAGACTTGGCAGTTGATGTAGAATTTAGATGAATGAATGACTGAGGACTTAACAATGACTTATTCAGCAAAGAATTATAAAGCAATGTGAATTTAGCCTGCTCTCTTGAGTGGCACTCCGAATGGGATAATCACTACTAGCTCTGATAATGGCTTGAGCTGGAATAAACTTGTTCGTGACTTGGGGGCTTCTTGGGTTCATTGACTTTTTTTTTTTTTTTTTTTTTTTTTTTTTGGTGTGATTACAGGAATTTTGCCCTCGGAGTGCACTTATAAAGATCAGCCAAAACAAGTATGCTCTCTCTTGCTCTCATATAAATGCGTCCCAGGTTGAGAAGGACCAAGCAATGTGAGTACACCCAGCTCCTACTGAAAAGCTTTTGGCACCTGATAATCCTCTCCTTCAACACAATAATCCAGATCAGACCAAATCAAACCAAATTAGGGAAAACCCAGGTTTAATGGATACCAGCACTCCGGGGTGGCCTTTTAGCATACCTCAAAGAGGAGATGGGGAAGAAAGACCAGAAAACAATGTGTTTGTTTTTTGGGGGGCGGGGGGGGGCTGGCAGTTTAAATACCCTGTGGGAGTGGTCTTGAGCATCTCTAGGAATGGGTGATTATTTGGCTGGCTTTCTTGGAGATGGAGTCTGGACTTAGGCAACTCCTAGGGGAGTGGGCTTGGGCTGGAACTTCCTCCCAAACATTCCAGACTCTTTGGGTATATGAATGCCAGGAGCTGGGGTGACGCTTCTACCCAAACGCCTACCTCTTAAATATCAATTTAGATCTTTGCACCTTTATTCTGTTGCTGAGATCTAAACCTTCTGAGTACTAGTAGAGATGGAAGCCTCGGTTCTGTGAGCATTAGCCAATCCATCTCCTTCCACTGAACTGCTGTTTGTCACTCCATCTGGCTCTAATCTCAGAGCCAACATTTTTTTTCCACTGGCCATTCATAAACATATTCAACCCTGCCATGAAGAAGAGGTGATCATGCCACTTTTGTGTGTAAGAATTCAAGGCCTTCTATTTAAGCCTTACTTGGGAACTGTCCCCTAAGTGTTCCTTCCATACAGGTGCATATAAGAGGGAGAAGGGAGGTTCTGAAGTGGCTTACCAGAGGAGTGTGTTGGGGTGATTTGGGGTTCCCAGGGTCTACACTGAGGTGAACAAATCTCCACCAGAAGCAGTAGAGTTACTGAGAAATGTGCAGGCCAACTGGCCCAGTGTCAACAGGAAAAGACTTGAGGCCTGAAGAGCAGGCAAAACCCATGTCCGTGGAGCCAGCAAGAGCAAGGGTTACAGGCACATGTAGTTATGTTCGACTTCTATGTAGTTGCCAGGAATTTGAACTTGTCTGCTTGTTTCCACAATAAACCATTTCCCTAGCTTCCCACTGACTCTTTGCACCTGCCATCATTCCAACTCAATGCATACAGGCCGAGCTGGATCCTCAAGCCTGCTCCCAACCCCGGGCCCCTTGTCTCTGCTCCTCCTCTTCCCATGAGCCATCGAATTGTGCAAGCAGACATCTGCTAGTCAGTTACCCATTCCATCTGTCTCCATGTTATTGCGATCCAGCCTTGGAGATGGTTTGCAGCCCTGTTGAGGCTCAGTGCTTTAGGCAGGAACTCCTAGTTGCTCCCATCTAGGCCTGCCAACCCAGGCATATTCCCTGGGGGCTTGACTGATTTTCTTTGAATGCAAATGGTTTTTGTACCATCTCCCTCACTTAAAAACCCTCAGACCTCACCACCATCTGGGTCCCTCAGATCCTATCTTACCCTCTCCTATGTGTGGTGTAGCCTGTCACCCAACCCTCCAGGGCATACTAACTTCTTCCCAATGCCATGCTTTCTCCGGTCTCCGTACTTTGCATAAACTGTGTGCTACTGTTCCAGAACACTATTCCTTAGCCTCCTGGGAAATCCTAAGATCCGACACCAGCATCCCTCTCTTAAAGGGGCCAAGTCCCCAATGACCTAATTGTTTCCTACTGGGACTCACCTTTTAAAGGCTCCATCATCACCTCTCTGTATGGCTATACTAAAGATCAGCCCTACATACAGCGTATAAACCTTTGGAGAGAAATATTTTTAAATTCTAGCCATGATAAAGAAATATGAATATTATTCTAGGTATTGACTATTTTCACTGAACTTGACATTATCATTAATCATTTTTTAATTAAAATCCATTTCTTTCTGTATGAAGGAAAAACCCTTGTCTCTCACATTCCCTGGGCCTTATTTAAATCTCTTAGCTGCTAATTATCTACTCTCACCTCTAGGACTTCACACAGGAGATATGTTCATTGACTCTGTAATTTCCTTTTTCTTTTTTTCACTCTCAATGCCTTCCTCGGAGCAACAAGCTATGTTTAATTTTCCCAAGCAGGAGCCATCTTCAACCTGCTAATTCCAGAGTTTAATGAGTCTCTGCTTCCATAACCAGGACTGAATACAAGAGTGCAATATAGCTGTTTTCTAGTCTCTGCCTTCCTTCAGGTCCCTGGTACTCAATTCCCACCTACCTCCTGTACCATCTCCTTGTGGATGTCTGTGTGAGTCTTCCAGCCTTTATACCAAGGAGGCCATTATTGAGAATCCTGATCCTCGTGTGTATGTGTCATTAAAGAAATGTACCCCAGGTCATGATTCTGACAGGACTTTCGTTTCGGGTATTGACTCAGTTGTGCCTATCAATCCAGGGGTGATCAGCCAGGGTGTGTCACCTCCAGACACCTGGGTAGACCAGCATGAACGACATGCTGGTGCCTGTCATCTCACCCTCTCTTCTTCCTTCTGGGGGCCTTCAGCTGCTGCCCTTCAGCTGCTGCTAACAGAGTATTTCCTACAGATAGATCCCTCTCCTGGTCCCCGATGGAGAGTATAACCAGTGAAAGATGTGGTGGAAACTGGTCAGAGGGATACTGAGATCAAAAGGGATCAGCTAGAGTCCGTGCAATCTTCTGTTTTCAACCAGTCTGGTCACCTCTTTTAGGGTCCTGTTCCTTTTTGTCAGAAGTCTGTAGCCTCTGATTGCTGCAGGGGAAGGGGACATCTGCTGGGTTCGATGCTCTGGCTTCTGGACGTCTCCCCTGAGGGAAATCCCCTCAGCCAGGTGTCACAAAGCTAGCTCCAGACCTGGGCGTCTGGCAGGTCTGAGCAGAATCCACACACCTGGTGCCCCTTAGCTGGCTGCAAACCCTTCCAGCAGAACTGGAGTCTACCTGCCCACTCGACAGAGCCAGGCCTGGGCAAGTCAGCCCTCTAGAAAGATGTTCTCTTAAGAGGCTTTATGATTTCTTAGTTATAATAACAATAATAACAGTAGTGACAATATTCCAAATGTGATTGTGGGAAAACAAGTGGGACTAAACCATTTTCCTTGGGCTCCAGAAAAATCCATATGATGGGAATTAAAAATCAGGCACCTGAAGGGAAGGGCTCGTCTTCCCTTGCTGCTCGATTGGCGCTTTGGGGTCTTGGGGACACTCTAGTGTGTGAGACTGCCGAAAGGAAGGCTTTCCCAGGCCTTGGAGGTGGTCGTTTGAGTCTGTGGTCAGCTCGCTATTCCCTGTTGCACACAACATTAGCATCCCATTGTCTGTCCTCTGAGCAGCCTGGTGACTTCCCATGGCTTTAGGCATATGTTTCCGTGGGAGGGCCGATTCCCAAGCGACTTAGCCTCCTTCCTGGACAGCGCAGAAGAGCCTCACACTGCCTTCCCACAGCGGTGGAATGAGCTCGTTGATGAAACATCAAGGCCCAGCGCTGCTTCTGGCATTGCATGAACACATCACTTCCCTTGCTCTGACGTAGTCGCTCCTGACAGAGCTTCCCTGGGAGCCAGCTGGGCATTTGACATTGGCGAGTCTGTGCATCTCATTATCCCTTTATGTCTGTAGTCAGATGAGAGCAAAAACTGTTCATGTCCTCTGCTGTCCGTAAGTACAAAGGTCATTCCCTACTTTCAAGAGAATGCTAGGGTGTCTTCAAGAATCAGAGACTTTCAGACCAATGGTATCAGCCTCTTGATCTTCCTCTCCTTCCGTTGTCAATTCGGAGGCCTTCTGATCCCATGAGACATCTGTCTGGTGCCTATTCCTGAGCAAAAGAGACAATGTAGAAAAGAGGCCTCTGGGGGCCAGCAAGAGAGTCAGGGTGTTGGCAAATCTTGATCAACTGAATAGGTGAATTTTGAACCAAAAAAAAAAAAATGTGTTGGCAAATCTTGATCAACTGAATAGGTGAATTTTGAACCAAAAAAAAAAAAATGTATCATGATTTCCCAGTACTTTCTCCCTAGAAATGAGTCCTGAACCAGTTAAGACACGGTGCCTGGCTCCTCACTCTATCCCACTATGTGTATTCTGATCCTGTTTATTGAACTGCATATTGTATATTATCCCTAATCCCCAAATCCAAAATCCAACATGCTCACTGTCTTAAGGTTTTATTGCTGTAAAGAGACACCATGACCCAGAAAACTCTTATAAAGGAAAGCATTTCACTGGGGCTGGCTGACAGTTCAGAGGTCTAGTCCGTTGTCATCACGGTGGGAAGACACAGCGGTGCTGGAGAGGTAGCTGAGTGTTCTGGATCGGCAGGCAGCAGGAGTGAATGCTGCACTGGACCTGGCTTGAGCATTTTAGACTTCACGTCCCCCAACAACACCACACCTATCAATAGTGCCCGGCCCTGTGAGCCTGTGGGGTGCTTCCCGTTCAAACTGCCACACTCAGAAAGAACAAACAGGATGCCATGAGTGGAAAGCTTCACACCTGGTTCAGGTGTCAGGTGACAGCGACAGTTCAGAGCCAGCAAAGGTATAGTATGCATCGGCTTACAGAAGATGCATAGGGGTGTGTGGGAAACAGAACCGAACATCATGCTAGGACTCAGGTTCCATCTGCCATTGCTTCTTGACTCCCCCCTCTTCTCCAGCTCCTGCAGACAGGTAGACAGATCTCTCTGCTTATGCTTGGAGTGCTTTTTAACACATCTGGAAAACCCCTGCTACCCTTTCCTTGGTGCTTATCTTCCTAAGAAGCCGTAGGTTATAAAAACAATCAATTCTAATGGAGAAAAACAAAATAGAACCAACTTAGCTTCAAGGGAAGCAGCCCCGTGAGCAACAGTGGACCTGGAGTAGAAGAGCTCAGATTTCACAGGCAGGTGTTCTTGGTGCAGTCTTGAGGTGTGGTCTCCATATCTCGAGGCACATGTTCTCCCAGAGAGCTGGCATCTACGCAAGCACAGACCTCACATAAGATAGTTTGTGGGGGGATCCAGGAAAGCCTTTTTATTCCGTGTACTGCTACTGCTTGGGCCTTTTTTTTGTTTTTGCCTCTCTTGGGAATTCCCTTCTGAGTCTTGTGCTAGTCTTTGAAAAAGAACCACATATGATACAATCTTGATCCATTACAGAGTAATTTGAATAATGGGATTTTTCTGTTTGAAAATAACTAAGGGCCTTTTCCCAGCTCATATTTTCCTCTGACATTTTTTCAGAAGAATTGGAAACAGTAATGATTCAAAGTTATTCAGGACAAACCCCAAACCCAAATGTTTCTGAGTGGGGGCAAGGGTGGTCAAGACGACCCATGTAGAAATATGAAACAAA
This sequence comes from Chionomys nivalis, assembly GCF_950005125.1. Taxonomy (NCBI): domain Eukaryota; kingdom Metazoa; phylum Chordata; class Mammalia; order Rodentia; family Cricetidae; genus Chionomys; species Chionomys nivalis. The sequence continues at coordinate 31,954,401 of NC_080104.1, forward strand.
AGCAGGGTTTAAACCCAGGTATTTAGTGCTCTTAACACAGCCCGGAGGTTCTGAAAAAAGTGAAATTGACGAATCAGTGGGCCACGATGAGTGGGCTAGAATGAAGTCATGGCGTTCCCAAGATGCTTTCTTGGAAGAAAAGCCAACATTCCTTGATAAACAAGCTTTGTCTGGTACATTTTCTAAATAAGTCTCTATCTATGACATCATAGGCAGGCCTGTGCTTTTCCTATTAAATGTAATAAAAAGTCACAGCGCTACTGGCATTTGGGAGTTTCTGATGTTGCACTTTGAGCCAAGTAGTTTGAGAAACCTCAGGGGTGGTAGAGCTGGCCTGGCGCATCCATGGTAGCCAGTGGGCGGTGCTGAAGTGTGTGCTGGGGGCATCTGAGCTTGAACATGCTGTTTATTTACTGACTGGGTAAGGACTGGGTACATGTGGTTAGGTTTTCCCTGTTGTGTGGGACTCCTACTTACTGGCATGAACCGATTGGAGTTTAAGTCTAAAGTATCCAACACCTAGGGCAGGGGGCAAGGCTTAGAGACTTGTGCAGGCTGAGCTGGAGATCTCGGCAGACACAGTGTAGCAGTCAAGCCCAGCGTGAGCTGGAGATCTCGGCAGACACACTGTAGCAGTCAAGCCCAAGGTGTCTAAAATCAGCCTCAAGCTCTCCTCTGTCTCTCTAGGAAAGAAGTTGAAGCAAGGAAACCTTCCCCACTCTGGACAGTGATTGAAGAAGACACTGGAAATTTAAAACAGTTGAGACAAGAGAACCTTAAAAAAAAGAAAAAGAAGCCCACCAAGAGGTCACCTTTCCGGGAGATGATGTCCTCGGATTCAGATGGCTCTTCCCATGGCACCAGGTCCCCAGAGTCTAACCCCCAAAACCTTCCATGAGCCCAGGGTGGGAGATTGGGAGGCACCCTGAACCTGCATGACATTTTAAAACCTCTTTCGAGAATAATGTATGTGGGATCACTCCCCAGTTTCTGGGCCAGCGTAGGTCCCGGCACAACAAAACAACCCCTCCACCGCCCCCCGAGTCATGCTAACATCCACTTTCCCAGAGAAGGCTCTCCGCTCGAGGCCTAAGACACTGCCAACCTCGCCTCTGCTGCTACACCGGCACCAGGAGCAGCCCTGCCCTGACAGATTCCAGCCACCCACAGCGCAAGGGGTTGAGGACCCATCGCTGAGGAACCCTAAGGCGTATACCCTAGTGGCAGCTAACTTTAAGCAAGCCACTGTTCCTCCAGGGCTGCTCAGATCCTAGCCTCTGGACCCTGTGGATCAAGCCTCTCTGGTGAGGTAAGGCTTGCCTTCATTTCACTCAACGCCTTCCCTGTTGATGAGAACCAGCCCCCAACCTGCTATTTGTGCTTAGGATTTTTCTGGCCATTCCATATCCTACTTTTTCCCCAACACCACAAATTGTTCTCAGTCTTTTGATACACTCTATATACGTAGCAGCACTAGTGTGATAAGCTACTATCAGAATGTTCTCAGGGGAGTCCGTTTAGTTGGGCCCCACACCTACGATCTTGTTTTAAATTGGTTCTTCCTTGTGAGTTAAGAATTTTGTCACCCAACATGAAGAGCGAAATTAAGACCTGGTTGGTAGCTTGCCTGAGATCTGTAAGCCTGAGCATTCTCTGTGTTACTGTTTTCTGAACATTTCTATTGAGCCCTTCCTAATTGGTTGTGTCTGTAGTCTGTTGTAGGTACCTCTAATTGAGTGCAGAAGCTGAATAAAATCTTACATTGGAAACATTGCTCTGGCTGCTCTTTTGCTACTGTATTCTTTGAACGTATAGTGCCAATGCAAAAGCATTCAGCTCTGCTCACTAACTTCAGGGCTGAAATAGCTCTCTCAAAGTCTCCTTTGTCCAGGCGGTACCAGTCCTCGGACTATAAAAAACAAGCAAGCAAGCAAAAATCAGTACAGCTTATTAATAAGAAACATATTGGAGACCTTTGGAAAATAGAAAAGATAAGAAGAGTTCTGATATTTAAAGAGTAAACAAGCTAGTTAAACATGGTGTTCACATTCCTGAAAGCTAACGTTGGAGAAATGAGAGGAGGAACCCACTTCCAAAATCATGGAAGAATGAGAAACATCAGCTTCTGCTTAAGCTGAATACCACTAGGAAATGAGGGTGGTGATGGAGACTGAAGTCTGAGTGAAAGTGGGAAGCAGGCGGGGAGCCTGTGGGAGGCCTGTTGCACCTCCCCGCCCCAGCCCCAAAGACAAAACTCAAGCCCTTGTTAGCAGGGCCGCTCTGAAGCAACTTTCCTCTTCAGTCTCCAGAGGGATGTGTGGTAGGTCCCTACATGGGGAGCTCTGGTAGGGAGAAGGGACATCCTTCAGTCCCTGAAAGCACGGACACCCTCATGCATTTATTTAGTCACTCAACTGGAAGCTGAGTGTTGGCAATGAGCCAGGCTTTAGGACAGCCGGTAGACACAGGAGGATGGTCACCTCCTCTATATTCTATGCCCTCAACTCAATGTTCTTTTCTTCTCCTCCTCTTCCTTCTGCTGTGGTGCAATGGTTTGTACGCTGTCAACTGTATTTTAATAAAATGCTGATTGGCCAGTAGCCAAGCAAGAAGTAGAGGAGGGGTGACCAGGCAGGAAGTGGAGGCAGGGCGAGGAGAATGCAAGAATCCTGGGAACAGGAGTCAGTCTGCAATCATCACTCAGACACAGAGGAAGCCAGACACAGAGCAAGCAAGCTGTGACTCCCTCGCCAACAAAGGTACCTAGCCACGTGGCTAACACAGACAAGTATTATGGGCTAATATAAGTCATAAAAGAGTTAAGAAGCCTGAGCTACTAGGCTAACCAGTTTATAGTTAATGTAGACCTCTGTGTGATTTCTTTGGGACTTAACAACTGTGGGAACTGGTCAGGACAGAAACCTCAGTCAACAGAATGGTATCCAGCGTGACACCAGTCAACATCCTTCTTTCTTATCAAACTTTGTTTTAATGGGTCACACAAAAAAAATTTAAAAAATAAAAAAAAATAAAGCCTCCAGAGAAGATACTGACCCTGTGTCAGGGAAGTCAACCAACCCCTACTGGTTATATAAGCCAGAGAGGGTCTCAGCTCCTCTATAGGTTGAATATCTAATATTTCTCTTAAACATTCCCTTTGATCCCTTTTCCTTAAATGTATAACCTGTCAACCCATATCACATTTCTCAATCTAGACTGGAAGCAAGAACAATAGACACTCCAGGGGGAATTTTCCATGGGAAGATGGCTATCAATAAGGCCACTTGGATTAGAACAGCCATGTTGTCATTTACCACATGGAACGGGAATCAAAGTCCCTGACATTTAGAAAATACCAAATACCGAAAACAAGGAAACATCTACAAGAACTCAGAGAGAGACGGCACCAACCTCCTCTTTCTCTTTCGCATGTCTGTCACGCTTCATCTAGAGAGTGAGAACAGAAGCCAGGCAGCCCAGAGCATGACAGAGCAGAAACAAAAGCAGAGAAATGTTGAGTGAAGGAGTGACTAGAGAGGAAGACCATTCTCTTTCAGAAACAGACCTGGAGATGCCTGCCAGACGGAGCAGGCATTGGCCCTGAAGAGGTGGCATCTCTAGCTGCCAGCTTGAGCAGGTGTCTAGCACCTGACAACCAATTCCTTGGCTTCCAGTTGAAATCTGACCCAAGACTGATCTCTAGCCTGCTACAGTTTCATGTGAGCTTCCCAGGTCTGTCTGTCTTAAAAATGTCAACTCCTCCTGGTAGCTGGCCAGTGATGGAAGCACATGGCTGGGAAAACATTAAGTCCTCCCAGCACCCAGCAAACATATCATGTAACATAGTGTGTCAAAAGCCAAAGAATCTACTGTGGAGGTCTGACATTGCCTCCTTGGTTTGATAAAGGGAATTCATTGACTCTATTGACCTTATCACAGGCAATAGAGTCTCTCCCTATTTCCACAATCCCATTAAGCATCTAGGAAAGGAAAAAGAAAAGATAGGAGAAGATGGGATGTGTGACTGAATGTCTGTGTCACACAAGATTCTAAGTGGCAGTCCCCTAAGGACTCAGTTGTACTGATAAGTTTTATATCACCATTTTTGTGATTGCCTTAACCAAGATGATGGTGAAGTTACATGGTCATCGTCATCTTAATGATGTCACTAACCAAGATGGTGGCCAAGTCACGTAGTTTCCACCATGTTGTTGATACCTCTAGCCGGAATGGTAGCAAAGTCACATGATTACTCTCTGCCAATTGTGAGCTCAGCTCCATGATAAATTGAGCCCATTCGCCCACAAGTATATAATTTCCTGTGGGATTCAGGTTTCTCACAAATTGCGTGTGGACACTCATCCCCTTTCTCTGAAAAACAGAACAAGACACCCGAGTTAGCATAGCACGGAGAGAGCAGGCAATGGTGCAACCGGCCAGGAGAAAATGCTGCCGGAGTGTAGGCCCCAAATGGCAAAGCAGAAAAATGGAGGAGGGAGGAATTCCATGGTGTCCCAAGGAAGGAGAGTCCATGTGCCTTGCCAGCATTGTAATTGGGACTATCAAATGATGCCACCTTGATCTTGTTTTGATCTAGGTAACAAGACGCTAGAAAAGCATTTCCTAAAGGGAAGTGAGAGACTAAGAAACTGTGCCAAGACCCATATAGGTGGCGCTGTTGCTTTGAGACAGCCATAGCATGGAGTAACGGAAGGAGAGTGTAACCTTGATCCTCACTTTGTTCTACCTGAGCATGGGGACTGAAAACAGATCTGGCACCACCCACTGCCACCCCCTTTCCCCATGTTAACAGAAATTCACATCCCTTAGAGATAAGCTTGTTACAAATAGTCACTCGTGATTTAAAACGCTACCCAGTTAGAAAAGCATCTGCCGGGGGACCATGCAATCCCCACAGAGCTGGTGCCCACCTGACCTTACGGTGGGACACATGGGCCTAACCACAACAAATTCCTGTGTGTTTCCCTCCCTTCCAGCATACCTGACCCAAAATCTCCCAGATTCTCTGAGGGAACAATGGTGGAGAGAGAGTCCTGTGCCCAGAAGATTATGTCCAACACACTAAAAGCCTGAACAAAGTTTATCTAAAACTGTTTCTCAGAGTGTCAGTCTCAAGGCACTTCAGTGCTAAACGTCCGGGGATTTTCTTTTCTTTAATTCTGTTTTGATTTAATGTGCTATGTCTGTGTATGTTTGTCTGCGTATGTGTACATGTGCACCTACGGAGGAGGCCAGAAGGCAGCACCGGATCCCCTGGAACAGGAGTTACAGACAGCTGTGAGCCTCCATGTGGGTAATGGAACCTGAACGTGGGTCCTCTACGAGATCAACAAATCCTCTGTGCCATTTCTCCAGCCTCAACTTTAGGGATATCACAGTCAATGAAATCAGTTCAATAAGAAGCACAAAAGACCTCCACCAGAGCAGGCCTGAGTGAGAGACCTCTGTGGAACCAGGCCCAAGTCAATGACCTCTGCTGAAGCATGCCTAAGCCTCTACAGGAGCAGGTATGAGGGAGTGACCTCTGTGGGACCACTTGCAATATTAAAAATGCCAAGTACTTTACCTATTGAGCCATCTTGCTGGCTCCAAATAAACCATGTTTAATGGAGATACTTTAAAAAGGAGATACTTGATTAGCCACAAGTGCCTAAAGAACTGGCCCACTCCATTGGTCATCAGGGAATTTGTGGCAGGCATCAGGAAAGAACCTATGTTACAATATGACTGGGCTACTATACCCAGCTATTTAAACACGGGTCTAAGTGCTATTGTGAGACTATAGGTCATAACCAGGAAGGAAGGAAGAGCCCTAGGTAATCTAAACAGGTCTGGTTAAATCAGTTGAAAGGACTCAGAAGAGCAGAGAATGTATGGATGAAGGTAAAATCCTGTGGATAGCAGCTCTCACCCTGTATCCTGAAGCCCTTGACCTGCCCTGCCCTTCTTGACTGGCCCCGGGAACATGAAGATGAAGGCTGGGGAGGAGATCCCTGGCAGCCTCAGGAGGCCTGAGAGGAGACAGCTCTGTGTGTGAAGATGGCTATATTGCCATCTTCTGACCTCCAGGAAGACAGGAAATACACATGCCATACACTATGGGGCTGCCCTGTAAAACTCCTGGGACATTAAACTCCCCAGGTTCTAAGGACAGGCTACACTGAGCCATTCGGAGGACAGGGACCATCAAAAGGGCCAGATGACCAGCGTTACACATTTGTTTTTACCTCACATACCCCCAGCTTCTGGGGTGGCCCCTGACTCACTGAGAGAAGAGCACTCACTTCCCCAGGGACTAGGACTTCATTTGGAGTTGTGTGATCCAGTAATTTACAATCCCAGGACTGTGGGGGGGGGGGGTGCATGGCATAATTGAGTAAAGCCTCCCTTCCCCTTTCTTTTCCACCTCCCCCTGTAGCTATCCTAAACCTTATGTCTGTTTTGCTGTTTTTCTGTGACTGAGATCCAGAAAAAACAAACGGTAAACACACACACACACACACACATGCATACACATGCACACATGTGCACAAATCAAATCCTTCCAACACTTAATTCCCAAAGCGCAACGTATCTCTCTTCCCTGGGCACTAACCTGCCTGCAGTCTAATTTCTGCATGATTATTTGTGTTTGTGTGGTTCCAGATACTTCTGGGAAGGCCTCCAGATTTTTCTGCTCACTTCCATCTTAGCTTGGATGCCCCAGCAAACTGGGACTTTTCTCAGCACTTTGTGTTATGAGGGGTATGGTGGTTTGAAAGAAAATTGCCCCCAAAGGGAGTGGCACTGTTAGGAGGTGTGGCCTTGTTTGAGGAAGTGTCACTGTGGAGGTGGGCTTTGAGGTCTCATATATGCTCAAGTCATAGCTAGTGTCTCAGTCTACTTCCTGTTGTCTGCTGATCAACATGTAGCAGCTCCTCCAGCACCACGTCTGCCTGCACGCTGCCATGCTCCCCTCCATGATGAAAATGAAGTAAACCTCTGAAAATGTAAGCCACCCCACTTAAATGCTTTTATAAGAGTTGCCATGGTCATGACGTCTCTTCCTAGCAATAGAAACCCTAAGACAAGGACTTTCCCTGAAATTGGCAAGTATAAAACTGGAAACCTTTGCTTTTGCTGCAAAGGCCAGGTATCTCACGCTCAGGTGGGTTTTCCATGATAGATGAACATCCTTGCTAGCATTAACAGCCCAGAACCACCAAGGAGAGAAAGAATCTCAACTGAGTAGTTGTCTTTATCAGGTTGGTCTGTGTACATGTCAATGTATGTGAAGACTCCAGCCACTAGGCATGTGGTCCTGGGATATGTAAGAGAGTTTGTTAAGCATGAGCAGGTTGGTGAGTAACCCCACAAACAGTGTTCCTCCATGGTTCCTGATTCCAGGTTCCTGGCGTCTCTTCTTACACTTCTCCCCCTCCACCCCACAATTGCTTTTTGTCAGAGTATTTATCACAGCAACAGAAAGGAAACTAAAATAATTATGGTAGAAATGTATAACAATTCACCATCTTACCATTTTCATTGTTTCATATTAAAATGAATCATCCTTGTAAGTTCAAACTCTAGGTCACAGGGATGCAGGGAGTTAGGCAGTCATGCGTAGCATGATGGGAGTGCTGGGGACAGACCCAGGTCCTCTGCCAAGACAAGTGCTTTTAACTGCTGAGCCATCTCTCCAGCTCCCGGGCTCTTGTGTTTAGGTTTGTCTAAAATCTATCACAATTTACTTTCCCTTCATAAGTAAGACAGGGCTCGGCATTGACTTTTATCTATACATACCCTGTCATTTTAGAATCTTTTCTTAAAGATAAATTCCCTTTCCCTAATGATTTATGTTCTAGCTTCCTTCTGATTCTGTGAAAAATACCACTATCAAAAGTAACTTGTGGAGGAAGAGGTTTATTCGGCTGACAGGTTACAATCCATCATCGGGGGAAGCCAAGGCACAAACTGAAGCAGGGGTCATGGAGGAATGATACAGGCTTGCTTCCCTGGCTTGCTCAACTGCATGTCTTATAGAGCCCAGGGCCACCTGCCCAGGGATGGCACCACCCACGGTGGGCTGGGCCCTCTCACCTTAATCAGCAATCAAGAAAATGCCCCCACAGGCATGCCCACGAGGCCAATCTGAGACAGCTCCCCAGGTGAGAGTCCCTCTTCTCAGGTATGTGTCTAGGTTTATGTCGAGTTTGCAAAAGGCTGTCACCTTTTATCAAAGGATCTTTATCATAATCAGCTGAACATATATAAAAGGATCTCTTTTCTAAAATTTCTGTTTGGCTTGCCTCTTTCTTTCCTTCCTTCCTTCCTTCCTTCCTTCCTTCCTTCCTTCCTTCCTTCCTTCCTTCCTTCCTTCCTTCTTTCTTTCTTTCTTTCTTTCTTTCTTTCTTTCTTTCTTTTTCGAGGCAGGGTTTCTTTGTGTAGCCCTGGCTATCCTGGACCCAATCTGTAGACACAGAGATCCTCCTGCCTCCCGAGTGCTGGAATTAAACGTGTGGTCCACCACTGCTCCCCCTACTAACCTGTTTCTTAAGACAATACCACCCAGTTTGGATTATTGTAGTTTCAATCAAAATCTTGAAATCAGACAGTATAAACCTTTCAGCTGTCTGCCCTTCAGATGGTTTTTGTGTAATCTGTCTCCTTTGATTCTGCATGACATTTGTGGATATTTCTTTGGAAACACTTGCTGAGCTTTTGACTGGGATTGCATGGAATCAGCAGGTCAGAGTGGAAGAAAGACATCGGTAAGTTTCTGAGACTTCACAATGTCCTCTGCAACCATATTACATTCCATCCAGAGTAAGTGCCGGATTTACTCTTAGGTGCTTGGTCCTGTGAAAATGGTATTTTTTAAGTTTCCCTTTCTATTGTCGACTGTGTAGCACAACCGAGATGTATATATTAACTGTTTGGTGAAATTCCCTGACTGGTTCCCACATGCATGAATGTGCTGTCTGCCAATAACCAGTTGTCTTCTCGCCTCAGGGTCTTTGCTTTCTCTCTGTACTGTGCTTGCTAGGAATTTCAGTGCCGAGTTAAGCAGAGGTATTGAAAGAGAACACCCTTGCCTTGCTCCTAATCTGGCCCCAAAGCAATCATGATTTTAACATCCTGAATGACTTTGATCAAGTTGAAGATGTTCCTTCTATTCTTAATTTTTTGAGTTTAGAAACACACACACACAGGTATTAACTTTGTGAAATAAACTATACAACCAAAAAGCCTAAGCTGCCATTTAAGAAAAAAAAGGCTCCTGGGCTGGAGAGGTGACTCACCAGCTGAAAGCATTTGCTGCTCTTGTAGAAGACCCAGGTTCAGTTCCCAGCATCCACACAGCAGTTTACAGCCACCTGTATCTCCAGTTCCAAGGGATCCATCACCCTCCCTAGGCTTCCAAGGGCTCTGCATGCATTGGTGTACTTCCACAAACTCAGGCAAAACACTCACATACATAAAATAAATCTCTTTAATAAAAGGAAAACATAGTTTCTGACTCTTCCTTATGTAAAACAAAACAAAAAAAAAGTTCTGGCCTATGAGTGTGTATCACTTTGGGCCTGATCAAGAGACAGAAACTACACCATGATTCAGATTAGTATAAAATTATTTTTTTTAGTCACTATGAGAGCTAAGAACCCTTCATGGCACCCTAGAACTGGGAAAAGTAGCCCACAGACTTGGAGCAGGACCTTTCCTAGAAGCTAACACAGACTTCAGTGCAACAGGCGACATGGCAGCCCAATGGACCAGAGAAGAGAGATGCTTCGCACAGACGAGCCAGCAGGGGGCAGCAGTCAAGCAAGCCCCAGCCTTGGCCAACCACCCAAGCATACAGAGACTAAAGTCAGTGTGAATAGGACACCTGCGGCTGTGGCCTTTACATCGGAAGGTTTGCAGTTCTAAAGGATCAGGAGACAAACCTGAGGAGGGGTCACCTGGAAGCAGAGGGATTTGAGACTCTGGAGCAGGTAGGAGCTACAGCTTTCAATGTTTTCATTACAACAGCTGCAGAGGTAATGAGCCTAAAGTGGGGTTGAGCACCATCAAGGGACTGTGCCTTCCAGCCATGTGACCAGGACAGAGCACCACTGGTTATCCTTATTCCTGCTTTCTCACCAGTGATGCCGCCCCAGAAACATCAGGGGAACCCCTTTCTGCTCAGTGTCACTTCATTGTCCTCTACCAAGAAACTTCAACACCATAAGGAAGAAATTCTGCCCATTGCTATGGGGTAGATATTGAAGGGAGAACCTGGAGCCAAGAAACAATAAACAGGTACCTGACAACGTACAATTAAGGAATGGGGTGTCCTAAGCCATCAAATAGTTGACCTTCCCAGAATTCTCTTTGAAGAATATGGAATAGAAGTAGATTATTATTATTATTATCATTATTATTATTATTATTATTATTATTATTATTATTTTATTATCATCTATATAGGGAACCTGAATCTCACATTAAATTTAACTTTACTCAAATTTAAAGAAATTTCAAGTTAAGTTTTGTAGGTTTTATATCAAAGTAAATCCAATTATATTAAAGAATATTAAATTGTAAAAGGAATAAAAACAGAAGAGCACCAAAGAAAGAGTAGGCATCATATAGTCAGTAGAATTACACATTTCTAGGCTTTCAATGGGTGAACTAAAGAGGAGAAACATAAAATGTACTCAAATCTCAAGAACAATTATCAGGACTCAAGCAGATGGGAGCAGGGTGATAGTTTCCTAAAAGAAACAACAACAACAAAAGCCTGCTAGTATGACATTAAAATCTCACAAAAATGGATGGATAATATCAAAACTTGGATGTTAGTGGGAAAGCGACATGAACAGAAGACTCACAAAGTATTAACTGACAAAGAAGTAGACAAGAATATGCTCAACTTCTTCCTCTTATTGTGATGCAAATTATAACCGTCGTAGGCTAATTCATGCAGTAAATTTGAAAATAAGATAGATGTTAGTATGAATATTTGTATTTAAACTGGGAAGGGACGGATGTTCATAGAAATTGCTAGAACATCTAAGTTTGGATGTTTATGTCCTAGGGGTGATTCCACCGCTGAGGAATAAATAGAAGATGCTATGCCTGTCTCTAAGAGCTGCGAAGAGTGGTGGAAATAGCGAATAATGCAAACAAATATTTAAAATAAACAGTAGTTGGGCTAGAAATGGCTCAACAGTTTAAGGGCTTTTCCTCTTGCAGGGACCAAAGTTCAAGTTGCCAGCACCTACTTCTGACAGACTATAAGCACCTATAACTCTAGCTCTAGGGAATCTGATGCCCTCTTCTGGTCTCTACAGACACCCAAACACACACACACACACACACACACACACACTTAAAATAAATTTTTAAAAATCAACCACTGTTTATGTTGTTCTTTATGTGATTCATTTGAACACAGTCATGATAAATTGGTCAGATAAACTATGGCTAAAACTCAAGGGAAGCTGGTGTCACAAGATAGGCTATCTATCAAGGTAGAAGAGATAATTAAATTTGAGCAGCAAAGTATATTTATATCATTGTTGCTCTCGTCGTGGATGACTGTGTGAAGAAGCATTAGAAGGTAGGACACTGATCTATTACATCTGTGTTTCCTTTTTGAGACAGGATTTCATTACGTAGCTCAGGCCTGCCTGGAAATCCTTCGGAGCCCTCCTAGCCTCAGACTCAAAACCATGTCCAGTAGGATGTGGCCAAAGGCCTTTAGAGTGCTAGGATGACCTAGCTGGAAAGTTGTTTATTAAAGTTCCATGATTACTAACAATGCTGCTTGTGTGTATGTGCATACGTGTGTGTGTGTGTGTACATATATATGTATGTCTTGCTTTGTTGAGACAGGGTCTCTCTCTCTCTATAGTCCTGACTGCCCTGGTACTCATTAAGCAGACCAATCTGTCCTTGAACTCATAGAAATCCTCCTGCCTCTGCCTCCCAAGTGCTGAGGGTCCATGTCTGGTGTGGAAAATCCTTCTGTCTATGTGTTGCTTTCATTGGTTAATAAATAAAGAACTGCTTTGAGCCTATGGCAAGGGAAGAACAGAACTAGGCGTGGGGGGGGCAGGGAGCTAGGCTGTATGCTGGGAGAAAGAAGGGCGGAGTCAGAGAGACGCCATGGAGCCGCTGGAGATAGACGTGCTGAAACTTTGCTGGTAGGCCATGACCTCATGGTGATATACAGGTTAATAGAACTGGGTTAAATTAATATATGGGTTATCCATTAAGAAGCTAGAGCTAATGGGCCAAGCAGTGATTTAATCAATAGTTTCTATATGATTATTTCAGGTCTAAGCTAGTCAGGCAGCCGGGAACCAACAAGCAGCCCTCCTCCCTCCTCCACGTGTCTAGCTATACAACACGTTTTCTAAATGAAGCAATTGAAAAGAGAACGATTCGGGTATGTTTACAAGAAAGCAGCTGGGCCAGGATTAGCTCTTTCCTGTGTGAGATGTCTGTCTTATGGCAGCCTTCTTTCTCACTAGCCTTCGGTAGTTCTTTGAAGAGATGTCACAATGCTTACATCTCACTGAGTGAGGCTGGCTAACCTTAATCTCTTCTTCCAACATTAGGGGCTGTCATTTGAACCCTCACATTTGTTCCTTTTACCTCATTTCTTGGTTTACACAGTCAGCTCATCATTGAAGGTACTCAGAAGGTTTGGAGTCTTGATGTATAGTCTTTACTCACTGTATTTCATAGATGGCGTGCTAACTGTGCTTCCTCTCCCTATTAAAATGTGCAACCTAAACCAGCTGTGGAGGTGCACACCTATAATCAATCCCATCACTGTGCAGCCAGCCAGGGCTACCCAGTGAGACTCTATCTCACACATGTAACAGGAGCTGGAGGAATGGCTCAGTGGCTAAAACATTTGCTGAACAGGTGTGAGGACCTGAGTTCAAATCCCCAGAACGCATGGAAAGCCAGGCATGGGAGCATGAGCCTCCAATTGCAGTGCAATTCCTGTGATGAGTTGAGGGGCAAAGAAGGGAGAATGCTTTAGAATGCCTGGTGTATGCAAACAGTGACACAAGAAAGAGACCCTGCCTCAAGCAAGGGGGAAGGTGAGGATAGGCAAGAGAGATTTCCCTGTGAGTTCTATATATGTACCATGGCAAGCATGTCCCCCTCCACATCATCTATACACAGAATGTGCAACAGACTCCACATGTTTCTTCACGGCCATGGTGAACTGCTGAGCCGGGCTGAGCGCATCACATGTTGAGTGAGAACGCTGCTGACACCCACAAGACAAAACACGTCTGCATCCATTACACGCTTGTCAACTCTAACACTTAGCAAAGGGAGTTTTCCTTCACTGGGAAGACAATAAAGGTTTGAGGCTCAGAGAAAAGCTCTGGAGACATTCCCGGGTTTGGTTGTGTTGGGGATAACACTCGTTCAGTATTCAGTATCTTTCATCAGGACCTTTGCACATTCTAACCCTACTTACTCCTTGACGTGGCAGGCACAATGCCCCATCCTCACCTGTGTCACCATCGAACACCCTCCTCAGCTTTTCTAATCAAGACGTCCAGATTCTTTAACCACATTGTGTCTCCTAGAGGCATTTGCATTTTTAAATGAATCAAAATAGGAAAAGAAATGATGGCTTTGGTGGTAGGGTTTTCTGGCTTCGGGGGTCAGATACTAGAATTTTGGGTGGGGTGGGAGGGCTGATGTTGGAGCCTTATGCTCTCTTACTGGCCGCTGGGTGCTGTGGGACAATGGTTTTACCCTGTAAAGATTTGTTTCTTGTACTTCTTTAATAAAACGCTGATTGGCCAGTAGCCAGGCAGGAAGTAGAGGCAGGGCAATGAGAACAGGAGAATTCTGGGAAGAGGAAAGATGCAGCCTGCAGTCGTCACCCAGATGTAGAGGATGCAGATGAGAATGCCTCGCTGATGAAAGGTACCAAGTCACGTGGCTAACACAGCCAGAGCATTCCCTGGAGATGAGGCAGATTAGCTCCCATGGCCCCACAGTCCTCCCCAGACCCTTCATGACACGGATGGAATTTTAACTCTTTCAATCTCATTAATTGCATTTGCCTTCTGTCTTTCAAATTGCCAGTTAAGTGCGAGAAATAGACACTATCACCGTTGCTGCCTGGGAAAGGAGTGGACAAATGGACTTTTTAAAGGATAAAGCTTCTGCCCATCAGGGATCCTTTCTCCTGCAGCCACGTTTGCACTGACTGGGAATTTCCACAGTGGGAACTGACATACTGCCACGTCTCCTAAAACCCTTGATTTCACAAGCTGTCTTATGACTAGCCAAGAACCCAGACCCTCTATTCAGATAAGCCCTATCTGCTTCTTGGGCCACACTTCTTCTGTTCATCTGGTTTATCCTCTTACCAGAGTATGATTTCCTCAACTCAGCCAGAGGGCCATAAAGCTCCCAGCAGAAATACCTATGCTTTTGCCCACCTTGGAGAACAATTTAGGTACTTTTGAATGAATCTTCACCTGTAAATCTCAGGTCTTTGGCACATCTAAATTTGTTTGAACTAAAAATTTTTTACATAATTTGAGTGGTAAAACACTAATTCTTCTGTTGCTTTTTGAAAGCAATATATATTACATATATATATATATTACATATATATATACTTGTGGATATGTGTCTATTTGGATGGATATATATATATATATATATATATATATATATATACGTACACACACATATCACAGAATAAGTAATGAATTATAAATGAGAAGAAAGGCAAATTGCCTGCTGCACACATATGAGGACCCCAGTTTGGATCTCTAGCACCTGTGCAAAAGTTGGGGACAGCAGCTCACACTGTAGCCCAGCACTGGAAGGGCAGAGCCAGTGGATTCCCAGAAATTGCTGACCAGCCAGTCCAGCCAAAGAGTGAGCTCTAGGTTCAGTGAGATGCTTTGTTCCAAACATAAAGTGGACAGTGATAGAGGAAGACACCTAGCATCAACCTCTGTCTCCATACACGCAAGGGCAGGCATGGGCACCCGTGTACACACATATTACACATATGTGTACACACAAGCATACAACACACACACATTTATTAACACAGTAAAACTGAATAAATGATAGCTGCATGAAATACCTCTGAATCTTACCAACTTAATATTGATTGACAAAAGCAAATCTCAGAAGACAGCACAGACCTTCATATTTACCCCAAATTTCAAAAGTCTATAATCAACAAGATGTCCCTTACGTCACTCATGTGCAGATCTGACCCGAGCCCTCTGGGCGTGGCCAGGGTTCATCCTTTCAATTCTAAAGCACCTAACTCGCAGGTGGAGAGAACCAGTCACATCAGGGGTCCTGGTTCTAGTTTCCCTCTGACATGGCCTGCCTGAGGCTCAAATTTCTCAGGGTCCTCCTAGTCCCTGTCTCCCCTGTCCAGTCCCACTGCCCTGTCAGAAAAAGGATATGGAGATTTCTCCATGGTTCCCTGCTCACAGCCGTCTATTTTAAAACTCAACTTGGAGTTTCTGAAGATTTCCCTCCTTGGTCTCCTTGTGCCATATGGGGCAGTTGGACCATGCCATTAACTCTCCTGGGGTTGCTTGGTACTGACTGTATCCTACTTGTCGACCAAAGATTGGCATTTTTTCCCTAACTGAGCCAGGCCCAGCTGTTCCTTCTTCTCTGTGTCATTCCTCAGGTAAAGCTTTAGCAATATCACAGGTCCCCAGAGAGCATTCCACTTGAGTGTATTGTGAGCGAAATCTAGACCTTTTATGTCTTAGGACCTTGCTCCTGGCTGCCTTTTGCAGAGACATTCACAGAAAGACCCCTTCAGACTTTTTCTAATCATTCCCTGTCCCAGGTTATCTGCTCCTAAGTTCTTCAGAGATAACTACTGCTACACCCATCAATGCCTAAGGGTCAATTGCACGCCCAGACGTGTCCCAAGTGCTCTGTCTCACTCCATCAGATATAGTCTATCTGTCCATTCTGGAAGGTCTTCCCCGACACAGAGTCCATTTCAAAAGCCAGCAGATGAGGGGGCTTTCATTTTGCAGGATGGTGTCTGAAGTTACACCGTGGTAACCACTGCATTTTCCAAAATGGGGCTTTAAGATTCTTTTAGAGCTCTGCTATGTGTCCAGACAACAGAAGACACCCATCTGCTTCCTGTCTTTTCCCGAGGACAGGCCAATGGAGAACAGCTTTAATTTGTAACATAAATTGCTGGTATTAGAGGAAATGAGTTGTTTCCCGATGGCAAAGACAGAACAATTGCACATGATAACTGAGATGCGTCAGAGAGTCTCTGGAATGCAAACTCTAAGCAAGTG
Organism: Chionomys nivalis; assembly: GCF_950005125.1. NCBI lineage: Eukaryota > Metazoa > Chordata > Mammalia > Rodentia > Cricetidae > Chionomys > Chionomys nivalis. The sequence continues at coordinate 31,970,738 of NC_080104.1, forward strand.
CCTTGATGAAACCAAGTCTTACAAATTTATGTTTTCTCGTGTGTTGAATTAGTTTCAAGCTCCTTCTTGGAGCATAAATAGTAAAACAAGTGCCCTCTGCTCCACCCTTTCATGGCTTTGATTTGAATGAATTTTGTTCATTTGGTTGATTTTTTTTTTTTTGGCTTGGTTTTGTTTTGTTTGTTCTTGTCATTTGTTTTCTGGTATTTTGAAACACAATGACCAGGGTTTGTGTTAGAACTCAATGTGCAGCACAGGCTGCCCTTGAGCTTCAGATCCTCAGGCCATCTAAGGACTGGGGTTATAGGCATGTACCTCCACGTTGGGCTTCAGCTCCATTTTGTTCATTTACATCTTTGCTTATTTTTTTTATCTGAATCTCTTGAATCTAAACAAGACTGAGGTGTCTTCAGAGGATTTTTCCTGAGCTTTGTTTTCCATTTTTATGACGTGTGTATGAGGGCACACATGTGAATACACTCATCTATTTTCCTAATTCCTAGTTTTCAAGAACCTCAATGTTTTGTTTTGTTGTATGGTGTGAGTTTAAGTCCTATGCCATCTGAAGAAAAGAAAATTTAGTAAGCATTTTCAGGAAATTTCATAGAAGCTCCTTGGAGAAGTTCCAGCATGCTGGTTGCTGTAGAATCTGCTTTTGAGGGTTTGGGGTTTTGTTTTATTTTGTTTTGCTTTTTCCTTTGTGATATATTGGCCACGAGAACCTGAAACTTAGGAGATTGTCCAGTCCTTGTCAGACAAGCAGGCACAGTTTGCCCCTGGGACTTGCTCTAGGGCTTCAGAGCCAGAGGTGGCTGCTGCAGCGATGGAGAGGAGGTGGGATTCAATCTTTCCTCCTCCTCCCCTTCCTCTTCCTTCTTCTCTTCTCCTTCCTCCTCCTTTTCCCAGCTAGTGGTTGAACCTGTGTGATACACAGACTAGGCTGGTGTTCTACCCTGTAAGTAACCACTCTTGGCAACATTGTCCTGTACACCTGCACCCACTGTATATAAATCAAATTTGGGGAGCTGCAAAGTTCTTATTTTCAAGGAGAGTTCCTACAAAGTAGGAAATACTAGCTGGGTTGGTGGGTTTAAAATTTTGGTTCTGTGAGTGTAGAAGGAAACAAAATGTGCAAGAATATACATCTCAAGACAAACTTGTTTCTAAAAGCCTCATTAAGATTGTAGATGAGTGTAACACACACACACACACCACACTTAAACTTCAAGCTGCCACATCCTTGCTGTCCTTACTCAGTACAGACTCCTTAGAGGCTGTCCGCCGTGTCCACTCGAGAGCAGGAGAGTCCAAAGTTGACAGCTGGACTTTGTTTTCTTGCTTCCTGCCACCCCCTCGTCCTTTGGAGGAGACCTAGATTCAAGCGAGTGGCTTCTGCCCTTTTTTGTGACTTCTTTTGAATCTCAAGCGCCTCAGCTGACTCTCCCAGTCAAAGGAGGCAACAGGGGTTACTCTGCCCACTGGCCCCACAGGAGGGTCCTAGGGCTGAGGAGCTGCTGCCCAGAGCCCAGAGGGAGTGAGGAGACATTCTTCCAGAACCAGGCGTGCCGAGAAGCTCAAACTTTGACGGGGTAAGGATTAAGAGGGATTTAGCTGAAAGTTGCTGGGGCGTTTCTGGGTTGCTGGGTTGAGCTGAAAGCACTGGGAACGCAGAGTCCGGGGCTGGATCCAGAACCGGGACGCCAAGCCCATGGGTCGGCGTGGCGCTGTCCGCAGCCTACGGTGCTGAAACGGATTCCGTCCCGGTGGAGAAACAACCTCTTGAAAGACTGTGCGGACACAGGGGCACCCCACATCTCTCCAGTATGCTGGGAACAAAAGAAAGGATCCTCGATGCTCCTCATAGCACCCCAGTTCCTGCAGACTCGCTGAGCTAAGCCCGATAAACCGTCAAGGAGCCAAGCAGAAATTACTGGGCTGGCTCTATTAGGACAAGACTGGGTCCAACCGTGAGTTCTCCCGTGACACCTCCAGCCACACTGTACCCAGAGGCAGCATGTTCACTAAATCAGGAAGGGGCTCAAGATCCACCTTGTCCCTCTGGCTCAACTGATTAGAGTCTCCCAGCGCCAGCACTGCTCTGGGGACACCTGTTTGGGAGACTTGGAAGGAGTCACCCTGAGGCAGCAGATAAGAAAGAGGATGGGAGCCATCTCTTCCAAACCCTACTCAGCCTAGAAAGACAAAGAGACAGGTGAAAGGAGGAACGGGTGGGGAATTCATTTAAGAAGGAAGCATATTTTCTGATGTTAATGATAAAATTATACCCGACTTAGCCATGGGGTCAGAGGGCTTAGGGGCTAGAGTACAAAGAAGGAATAGTGGCCACTGATCCCCTCAAAATCTGCTTATCTGCTAAGATGTCTGGTTCTGTCCTCAGGATTTCCTCCACCGCTCAGCACCTCCCTTTCTCTTCCACCCCTTCCTCCACTCCTCGCTCATCACTGGCACCCACTGGTTGGTGATCTGCTGGCCACCCTCTACTGGGACTGGGGGCTAGAAAGTGGGGAGAGTTGATCCAGTTTTCTTTCTACTGTTGTTGGGATTTCAATCCCAGACCCTCCTAGGCACAGCTTGCATCCTGAAAGAAGGGAACTTAAGCAGAGTGCCGTGGAGCCTGCAGCCTTGATTAGCTGTTGGTGAGATCTACTTGCTCAGGATTCTCCCTGTAGCTCTGCCCTGGATAACTTCTCCCGCAAAGTTAGACTGCCCCATGTGGGTGCTCATTATCAATTCTTACTCTGGGCTGAGCCTGGAAACTGCTGCACCACCCCCAGTCCCTCAAAGCTTTAGACAGTGGTCCACCGTCCGGGTTCAAACGTCCTCCCGTAGCAGGCGGCTCAGATCCCTGCCAACATTCTCTACCGACCATCTTCTCCCACCACCATACAATATCGCTCATTAAAACAACCAGTGCTATAGTTACCTGGTCATAGCCCTCACTAATTGCAGTGTGCTCTGGTTCCCCACCTCTTAAGTTGAGAATTCATGGGAAAGGGGGCCCGTAGAAAGTTGAATCCAGACAGGGATGTCATGCATATCATGACAAACCCAATCTTCTATGCCAACATTCCGGCTGTAGGAAATTTAGTCTCCTCCTTGTTAAGATTTCTACTGAGTTTTGGGAGATCCCCTGGTGTGAGTGGAGATGGATATGAAGTCTGCTCTGCTTCACACCAATGTCCAAACACACTCTTCCTCTTCTACCTCTTTTCTACCCCTAAGGAGATTTTCCATGGTCCTGGATGCCAAAAGGGAGTGGTTGCTCTCTAATGGCTGACTGGATGGCACCAGATCTCAGTCACTTTCTCTGGGACCTTGGCCAGGACTTTGTGTGCCTCTTGCCTTTGGTGCACCTGTTCTTATGCCTTTTCTGTTCTCATTCACTGTCTGATGGAGGATGTGCTTCTGGTTAAGAATGAGGTTGCCATGGTGACCAGTCTCGGGTTGCCATAGCATCCAGAGGTAAACAGTTGGAAGCTGCACTGCCTCTTCTCTAGTTCTGGAAGATGGCTCTGACTGCCGGCTTCCCGCAGGAGTTGAAAGACAATTGCCAGATCCCAGCACCTTGCTCTGACCTACCCCCAGCATGCTGACCTACCCCCAGCATGCTGCCCACCTGAAACCCTCACTACTCCCACCCCACAAAGCCTCGAGGTTGAGATGGGTCAGTCTTTTTCTCTACACCACTCCCCCCATCGCACACCCTGGCACTGGGGACAGAGAATGGCTTTCCCTCTGGCTTCACTTCATTGTACCCCAATGATTCCTGACTACAAGGCAAAGTTCAGTGGGAGAAACAGAATTAAATTAATTAATCAGGCACAGTCTCTGCCCTGCGGGACTTCTCTGTAGTGTGAGAGACGAGGCGTACAGCACCTGTGAGTGGCCTGTTTTCTGGACTGGAGTGGACATAATAGCAGCCCTGAGGTTAAAGAGATGCTGAGGGTTCTTGCTGGCAGAAGGCCTCTCAGGAAAGGTCACCTTGAGACTAACTGCAAGTTTAAGTTGAAGAAGAGCAAAGGACTCTCTTGGGCGGAAGTGCCAGCAGGAGCAAAGGTGTGCAACTGATCAGGGCACGGCAGGCCTGGACACACAAAGCCACAGCGTGGCAGTGGTTTAGCCTGCGGCTCATGCAGCACTGATGCTCTGAGGCACTGGGATCCTGCACCATGGGCTCCTAAGAGATAGAAATTATTAGAGCTATTTTTCAGAAAGACTCTGTAACTACTCTTAGAGATTCACTCATTCATTCATTCATTCATCTATCCCATACTCATTGAGAATCTTCCTATCTTAAGAACCAGACTCTAGTTCAGTGGTTCTCAACCTGTGGGTTATGATTCCTTTGTCAAACCTCTATCTTCAAAAAATATATAGTTACATTGTATTTATAACAGTAGCAAAATTACAGTTCTGAAGTAGCAAGGAGAATAATTTTATGGTTGGGGGTCACCATGACATGAGTAACTGTATTAAAGGGTTGCAGCATTAGGAAGGTTGAGAAGCCCTGGTCTAGATGGATTTCATGAGAGAAATATTAAGAGTAGAAGGCATTCCAACACTCTTAGAGAGAGGGACGGGAGCCTGCACCAAGGTGGGGCTCAGATGGAAGTGGCTAGAAGCTGCCTCTATTTGGTTCTCAACTATATGCCTGCTGCCTGGATGAGCCCTTAGAAAGTAACTAGTTCTCAGGCCATTTCTGAATTAATGGATGGTGAAGAAGACAGAACGTATCTTTGGTTAGTTTGTGGTAACTGAATGGACTTGGGAATGCTGCATCTGAGGCTGTAAGGAAGAACAAGAACGAAGGCTCACAGCCATAGCTGAATGGCCAGCTGACTCTGTATCAACCAAAACACAGCTTGAGAGCATGCCTCGAGCCATGACAACAGAGAGTGTGCCCCCAGGAAATCTTCCTAGGTAAGCTTCACTCTTCACAGTGCCCATGCGTACCCTAGGTGGCAGTGAACTCCCAGGACCTCCTCTGCCATCTGCAGGGCTTGCATCTTTCACTACAATGCTACCGTGAAGGGGTTAGTCAGCCACAAAAACCTCCTGTAGTTGCCTGGCAAAGTCATCATTGGAGTTAAATCACTCCACTGTAGTATTGTGCTTCTGCTCATGCCCTAGCTCTGCCTCAGGCTGACTTGGAATAAGTTATGTAACCATTCTGCACCTCTCCTTCTGCAAATCTTAATACTTTCATTTGACTGTTGGGGGAAGGGAGGCTGTTCTTTCCTTCTCACACGTGAGTCCTGGAAGTCAAACTCAGGACGTCAGACTTGGCAGCAACCATCTTTACCCACTGAGCCATCTCCCTGTCATGGAGTGGATGCTTTGTGACAGTTCCTGAACTCGTTAGATAGAACAATGAGTATTTCCAACCATGGTAAAGTATTGCTTTCATCATCATGTTCCAAAGGTTAATTAGCAACAAATATCTTCTGCAGTTGCATGGTGATGTCATCGTTAGAGAAGGAGTTCCTGGCCTGGCCTCATTAGCACATGGTACGGGGCAGGAAGGAGAGTAGTTCTCAAGAGGGCAGCAATGGGATGGCTGCAGGAATGCAGGCTCCCTAGCTCTAGTAAGGGCTGGGGACCATTTTCATCCTCTTGTAATGCCAAGCCAAACAGCTGGCTCTTATTACAAAGCCTCGTGGGTAGACTTGGACCTGAAGAATCCAGGGCCCTGGTAGCTCCACTCACCCCTGGAGAAGATCAAGGCACTTCCTAAGCATAAGACAGGCCTCTGCCTCCCCTGCTAATAACTGTAATTGGCAATCGTGTTCTTGGTTCAGAACATTCTCTTTGATCCCCAGTCTCTTCCTGTTCCTGGAAACAGTGTTCAGTTTTCTTCTCGGGCAGGAATTGAAGATTTGCAGCTGGTGTCTGGGAGCCTCTTGCTTGTGTTATGAAAATGTGTAGAGTTTAGAAGAGGAACGATCCCACTCACCACTTCTTCCTCGGAAAACAACTGAGCTCTCCCAATTCTGATAATAGCACACTCCCTCCATCTTCTTTCAGGGGCATCTTGGCTCCGGGTGTCTATACACTCTACAGAGACATCCCTCACCTTCCACTTCAGCCCCCAACATACCCCAGTACACCTTGCTACATGTTATCTAAGACCTGAGATGATGTTTGGGACCCTGTGAGCAGGAAGAGCATGTAGTGATAGTGACTGGCCCCAGAAACTGCCCTCGGGTCTTGATAATCTGGGATTAAACCCTGAAGTCTCACCGGCATGTTATTGCTGGCTAATGAGAGAGTCCTGCTGTCTGAATTCTTTGCCTCAGATCACTGATCTGCAAAGTAAATAGCACTGATACTACCTCATAGGGTTATTGGTAGGATTAAATTAGTCAATTCAAATAAAAGTTTATAGTGCAATGCCTAACATAATCCTCAAATTGACTTGGTGGAGGTGGTGGAGGTGGAAGTGGTGGAGATGGAGGTGGTGATGGTGGTGGAGGTGGTGGTGGAGGTGATGGTGGAGGTGGTGGAGGTGGTGATGGTGGAGGTGGTGGAGATGGAGGTGGTGGTGGAGGTGGTGGTGGAGATGGTGGAGGTGGAGGTGGTGATGATGGTGGAGGTGGTGGAGGTGGAGGTGGTGGAGGTGGTAGTGGTGGTGGTAGAGGTGGCAGTGGCAGCAATGGTGATGATGAATGTGTTATTTTGGCACATGTCCCTTTAATCATGTTCATATTTTGTTTTGTATATTGTATTTATATTGTGTTCTGCCAGTTAAACCAAGCAGATATTGTGAATTCTGCATTTTAGGGTATTTTAATTTTAGGTTGAACATTCAACATTCACATACTGTTCACATCTACACAGATTACCCACTTAAAGTATTGAATTTTTAGTACATTGGCAGTTTTAGGACCATCACAATATAATTTTAGGACTTTTAAGCAGCACCTCCTCCGAGACACCATATACCTATTAACATCGTTCTTCTTTCTTTCTTTTTTTTTTATAATATTTATTTATTTATTATGTATACAGTATTCTTCCTATGTGTATGCCTGAAGACCAGAAGAGGCCACCAGACCTCACTACAGATGGTTGTGAGCCACCATGTGGTTGCTGGGAATTGAACTCAGGACCTTTGGAAGAGCAAGGCAATGCTCTTAACCGCTGAGCCATCTCTCCAGCCCCCATCGTTCTTCTTTCTAACCTCCCTACTCTAACCCTACGCTGTCTTCTTTCTGTCTTCACGGGCTTATATGTTCTGTGAGTTTCCATGAAATCACAGTCTTCCATGACTGGCTTTTTCCACTCAGCATAGACAAAGATGAACTCCATGGTATCAGATTCTCAGTCAAATCCTTGAAGGTGCCCAGCATGATGGCTAACAGGTGGCCGGTGTTAGTGAGATTGTGTTGTTTGGAGGAACCCTACCTGGTCCTTAAGGCAGGGTTAGGGTTTTCTCCCCTATCCACAAGCCACTCCATTCTCCCCTGCCCCGTATCAAAACTTCTAGCACTATGCCCTTCCCACTGTTTTACACATTTGTTCTACACACTTGCATGCACACACTCAATCACTGAATTTTGTCATCTCAGAATAGAGACCTTCACCTTCATAGTCCTCAGGGATAGGTCAAGTTCCTAGTTTCTGGGACATACTAGCAAGAAGTCAATAAAAGGGTTGGAGTAGGGACCAGAGAAGAACACAGGCCATATTTAGTCATATTATAAAGAAGATAGAAGTGATCTGAAATTGTGTGTTTTTAGTTCTCTGGTCAGGTTGTGGAACACACACATGCATTTGGGAGATGGCTCACAAACCATTTCTAGGCTCCTACCTATGAGTATACTTCAAGGTCACCTTCAAAGCCAGCGGGATGCATCTTTTTTCTGTTTTGGAAAATAACGTTATGTTTGCATGTTGCTAATCCCTTATTGTGTGGATGGCAAACAAAAGAAGTCCTTATGTGGACTTCAGAGCCAGCCAGAACCAAGTGTCCCTTTTCTCCATGGCAACATCAGTATCTCTACGACCTCATGGGGCTCTGAGGACTAGCAGCTGCAAACATGGCAGCCATGGCCCCTAGGGCCTCTCCAGGATGGCAATTTCCATTTCAACAGAGCCTCAGGGCCACTGACCTCTCTTGTAGAACTCCTTGAAAGTTTTGGATTCAGGAGATGGGACAATATCACTCTCTCGATACTATGTTACTAGATAATATACCATGACTGAAGAACTGGTAAATAAAGAGAAAGAAAAGAGCCCCTATGCTACCCTCCTTCTGTGAAATGTACACAGATCAAGAAGCTAAAATGTTAGTATTTTTCTCTTTTAAGAACATCTCAGTTCATTGAGGAAGAATGGTAGAGAATCGTGGCCTAGCAACCTCTAAGGAGTTGATGAGTGCTTAGTGCCCATCACCCAGAGGCAACCGTCAGGTTCAACAGGGCTTCTGAATGCAGTCCCCAACCCACCCCCCTCGTGAAGTCACCTTACCAAACGATAAAACTGGATTCCGAATTTGACCACCCCTCAGTGAGAATACCAGCAAGCAAGGTGTGGCTTAGAGTTGGAACTGGCAAGAGTCTGTAGCATAGGTTCATCAGTCATTCAGAATATAAGGACCTTATTTAAATTCTGATACTTTTTACCTTTTTATAAAGATGATCATTTATGACACTTAAAAACCAATAAGAGCAAAATCTTATGAGTTGTATTTCCCCATAATTATATATATATCCCCATCCATCCCTAAAGATAAACCTAAAAGAGAAATTAGGTTTACCTGGGTCTCTTAATAACACACTTTATATATGTTTAAATATCTATCTTAGTGGCGATAATCCCCTCCCCCAAAGTCAAAACAACCTAACATGTAGGTGGTCTATTGGGGAGTGATTGAAGGAAGGGCAGTAGGGGCCTTGGACAAAGACAAAAGGGAGGAGAAGAAAGCCAAGGCAATGTACATCACCAAATAGATCACAGCTCAATCAGCAGGGCCTCTCCAAAGAGCCTACAGAGTGTTCTTCAGGATTCTCTTCCTGAGAGATGGAAGACTACACACCCTCTGAGCCCTGATCCAATTAATCAAGTGTTGTCCAAGGGGAATAAAGTCTGTTAAGTGCCACTGGGTTTGTGCATATGCCAGAATAGCTGAAGTGTTTCAAGGAGGTGTTCCTCAAGGGAAGAAAATGGAAGGTGAATAGCCCACAGCACAGCTGAGGTATTACCAGGCTACCCAACATGATCTAGTTACCATAGCAACAGTGAACCTGAAAGATGGGCAGGAAAGATGTGAAGTAGAGGATCATGGATGCCTATTGTTCAGGCACAGTTAGCACATTGTGAAGTTAGAAACGCCTCAGCTCCCTACTTTGACAAATACTCTTTCATCTTGAGACTAAGCTTCAGACTGTGACAGCAGGGTGACATCTGATTCTTAGCCTCATCCATGACCTACCCTGTTCTCTTCCCAGCCCTGGGTCACAAAGGTCCTTAAACACATGCATGTGGGCACTCTGCCCAAACGTCCACACTCCATTCCCTCATCCCTCTGAGACAACTGCCCTTGGCCACAGGTGGACCTAAAGAAGTGCACATTAGAGCCATGCCCAGGAAGATAGGAGTACTACTGTGCTTTCTGTTGCTCTGATAAAACATTCTGACCAAAAGCAACTTGAGGCAGAAAGGATTTATTTGGCGTATGTGTCCAGGTCATAGTCCAATACTGAGAGAAGTCAGAGCAGGAACTCAAGTAGGAAAATGGATGCAGGAACAAAAGCAGAACCTATGGAAGAGTTCTGTTTCCTGGCTAGTTCTGGGCATCCATAACAGTCGGGATCAGAGTTCTAGGTACCCATAACAGTCTTGATCAGAGTTCTAGGCACCCATGACAGTCTAGATCAGAGTTCTAGACATTCATAACAGTCTAGATCAGAGTTCTGTGCATCCATAACAGTCTGGATCAGAGTTTTAGGCACCCATAACAGTCTAGATGAGAGTTCTAGACATTCATAACAGTCTAAATCAAAGTTCTATGCAACCATAGCAGTCTGGATCTGAGTTCTAGGTGGGTATGTCCCCTTGACATCTGGGGTGAGGTGTGGTCAGAGGAGGGACAACTGTGGCTTAGAGCAGGGGTCCCTGCTGCTCAGACCTAAGAACTGCACTATTCTTTGCTGCTGTAAACTTTACCTGTGGGGTTCTGGAGTCAGTTGGCTCTGCAGCAGATCCTGGGCAGCCTGGCATAAGCAGCTAATCTTATGTATCTGCTCGGTGCTGGGTTTCTTAGTTTGTAAAACAGGAAGGGGAAATTGTTTGGAAACTCTAGTAAGAAAGTGTCCATAGCATCTTCCCACGACTTCACGGACAGAAAGCAGGCCTGTGAGCAGACAAAGTGCTATCTCCTCAGGGGTACCGAACAGGGTTTGTGCCTAGAAAGGAGGGTAAAGCTGAGGAGCAGAGGGGAGGAACACAGGCTTGAGACAGGGTCCTTTATTTGATGCATTTGCTGGCACCCAAAAGACAAAGGAGAGTCACTTGGCTGTTTTTCTTTTGAGTTCCCCAAACTGATTTAAAGCTTGCTGTGGCCCACACTGGGCTGTAAACTCCTTCCACAGAGAACAGAGAACATCTGGAGTTTATCATTTAGTATTCTCTGATAAATCCCAGCTTCTGGAGTGTCCTCTGACACCATCGTAGGTGCTCAGTTAAACACGTAGAAGGGGCAGTTTAAAGTGAGTTTATTGCTTGCAACCAACCTCATATGTTGGCCGAGACGTTTTCAGGTATGGTCGTCTGAATGAGAAATGTCTCCCAAAGTCACTCCTTTGAACACTTGGTCCCCAGCTGATGGTGATGTCTGGGAAAGATTAGGTGGTACAGCCTTACTAGAGGAAATCACGAGGCTTTGAGATTAAGAGCCTTGAACTGTTTCCAGCTGGCTCTCTGCTTTGAGCTTTGCATTTGCAGTCGTGAGTTCTCCGTTTCCTGTTTCTGCTGCCACGCCTGCCACTCGCTGCCCTGCTTCGTCGCCGTGATGGACTCTTACCCCTCTGGAACCCTAAGTCCAAATAAACTCTTTATTGTATACATTGCCCTGGCCACGGCATCTTCCAACAGCACCAGAAAAGTGACGGCTAGACCAGGTATCTCCAGCTGGAATCATTCTCTTCTTAAGCCTGTTTCCTCCCACCACCCCCACCCTGCTCCCCGCCCCCCTCTCCGCTCCCCTCTTGTGTTCTCAGCCCTGCTCCGGAAGCCTGCTGTCATGACATCATCCTCACCCCCTCCTCTTCACTAGTCCTTCTCCTCACTGACGCTGCGTCCTGGTGATTCTACCCATCCCCTGGTTTTTAGCCAATTCATTATCGAGGCCAGGTGGTTGTTTAGCTCAGCCTACTGTTCTCTCTCCTGAGATCTTGAAGCAGATTTTAGCTGCTCTCCTCGCTCCCACTCGGGTCCCTAAGAATAGCTCTCGCCCTGGTGCAGCCAGAGTGACCTTTATACCTCTGTCACATCCTCATTGGACTTCAGTGTTAAGCCCAAGTTCCTTGGCACCACCTGTGAAGCCCCGTTGTACCAGCTGCCTCTCTGAATCACAGGTTCTTGAAAAATCTGTCTTGATAAGATTTTGTCAACCTGACACAAGCTAAAGCTATCTGGGAAAAGGACTCTCAATTGAGAAAATGTCTCCAATCAGATTGACCTGTGGTCAAGCCTGTGATTGATGATTGATGTGGGTGGTGCTACCCCTTGGTAGGTGGTGTTGGAATGTATAAGAAAACAAACCGAGCAAGCCAGGAAGAGCAAGCCAGTAAGCACAGCTCCTTCATGGTCTCTACATCAGCTCCTGACTCCAGGTTCCTGACTTGAGTTCCCGCCTTGACTACAAGCTGGAGGTGAAATAAACCCTGTCTTCCCCAAGTTTCCTTTAGTCATGGTCTTTTATCACAGAAGAGAGAGAGAGAGAGAGAGAGAGAGAGAGAAGAAAGGAAGGAAGAAAGAAAGCTAACCAAAACAACAGACTTTGTCTTACCTTTTTTTAGAAATTATAAAATTTAAAATTGCAGGTTGAAAGTATGAACACCAGAGATCAGTCAGGCCCCAGCTGAGCCAGGGCTGCCCTAAGTAGTTGAGGGTTCTGACCTTGACTGTAGGGCCACAGCTGCTTTACGCAGTGTCTTGGGCAATTGGAATTGACCTTCCTTTGGAAATAGAATTTAATTAATTCCATGAGTCACTGGGATATTTCTAGAAATTGCCATCTTTCCCTGAAGTGACCTCTACTGACATTGGATACGCTTGGGCTATGGGGCTCCTCCAGAGAGCCTGTGTTGGCCTGTCTTGGTGACCCCAACCTCATGGGACTGTCTGGAAGCTGGATGACTTCTCCAGTAGTTATAAACATGGCCTCGTGGCAGCTGTGCCCTCATATCAGCTTCCTTGTCTCCCCGACCGTAGGAACACCCTCCACTGTTGGCCGCAACAAAATGCACACGCCACTTGTGGCTGGTGAACAGGCCGCAGTGTAGGCTTTATCTATTATTTTGACTGGACATGCTCCTTCACCTCTCTGAGACAGTTTGGCCATTTATAAGCGGGGATAACGGTTACAGAAAGCTCACTGTGAATGTTAAAGGAAATGTGTCTTGCATTTGACACCACTTTTTTTTTTTTAATCTCACTGTGTAGCGTTGGCTGGCCTGAAACTTACTGCTCTGAGCTCTGCCTCTGTCTCCTGAGTGCTGAGGGGACAGGTTTGTACCACCACACTGTGCTGCGGCATCACCTTTTGTAAGGGTCTTATGAATATAAAATATTGTTATTTTCTTTCACATGCTAAGTCCAGAATCAGTTTTCTCGGTGCTAGTGTTCAAATTCGGGACCCGGCATATGCTGGGTGTGAGAAACAGGGTTTCATAACAAGAGGCTCAGAGTGGCAACAGTGAAGCAGTTTTGCAACCTCGCCAAACCAGACATTAGTGATTGAGCACAGAGAGAATCGTTTCTCATAGCTCTGACTCAGGCCCTGCCCTCCCTTTTCCCATTGGCTGAGCAATCAGGAGAGTGCACTCTTCAGCACCATCTGGGTCTTTTCTTTCTCTCCACTGATTATATTCATTATTTTTTTTGTCAACAAAAACCATATGTGTGTTTTTTTTTTTTAATCTCTGTTTTATAGCCCATTTCCTTTAGAGCTGACAGGTACATGATTGTTATGTCTGCAGATTGTCAAGAAAGCTTGACTCAGTGATGTTCTAGTCTCAGCTTCTGACAAGAGTCAGGTGGGGTAGCTAGATCAGCAGGCTCCCAGTGTCTGTAATTGGAGCTATGCTCCGACAATGACTAAGGCATTTTATTTTGAAACAAAACCCTTCAATTTTGTTACTTACACAAGGCTAATGCAGTCTACCGCTGAGTTGAACAGCCAGCTTTAAAAGGTATATTGAGAGCCAGGAGGTGGTGGCACACACCTTTAATCTCAGCACTTGGGAAGCAGAGGCAGGCGGATCTCTGTGAGTTCGAGGCCAGCCTGGTCTACAAGAGCTAGTTCCAAGACAGAAATAAAAGGGTATATTGAGGCTGGAGAGATAGCTAAGTGATTAAGATAGCTTGCTGCTCTTGCAAGGGACCCATATAGTGGCTCTAAGCCGTGGCTCCAATTCCTGGGGACCTATCTTCTGGCATCCATGGACACTAACCACACACATGATGTGCAGACATACATGCAGACAAAACATTCATACATACAAAAATGAAAATAAATCTTTAAAAAAGTAGAGTGCTTTAAGAACTATAAAAATGAAAATAAAAAGTTGTAGCCCAGGCTGACCCCCCAAAATCATGACCCTCCTGCCTCTGCCTATGTAGCTGGTTGTTTTCCTGCACAGGCCACCATGATCCACCACACTTTGCTAGGAAACAGAACTCAGGAGAGCTGCTGAAATACGTATCAAAGGACAAGATGAATATCGGGAAATGAGAAAAGGTAGAGCCAAAGGGGGTGGCGCATTGCCCTGGAGAATCCCAATGCTTGGGCTTCTTTGCGTCAGAAACCACCAGCTACTTACTCATTCACATATTCATTAGCTACTCGTTTAGCCCTGAACTCGGAGCAGCTCTTCAGCCCGTCGGGATGTGTAGAAGACAGGAGGTGGAGGGGCGGGAGAAGTACATGTGTCCGAGCCCTCCTGAGGATGCCACACAGAGTATCTCTACTGTCCTCAGCATTTGCTCTCCTTTGTCTATCAGAAGTTGGCGTTGCAGGTGTCCTAACAATGTATCTGCTTTGTGTTCACATTTTAGCAGCACCTTGGGGCTGAGTGTGACCAGTGTGAAGATGGCCAAGGTCAACACCCAGTGTTCCCAGCCCTCCCCAACCCGCTGTTCAGTCAAGACCACAGACAGAGATCTCGAATCACAGAATAGCTTCGGCAGGTAAAATGGGCTTTTTGTTTCGTGTGAGTTCATGCATTGTTCCCATGGCTGAGATTAGGGAGAAAAGCGGCTTAGTGTTAGCCAGCCACAGGATGGCGCCCAGGGCATTCACAGTTCATTGTACTGGCTTAGTTTCCTCTCCTGTTCTTGGGATCAAATGTTCTGACCAAAGCCACTTAAGGGAGAAAAGGGTTGTTGTGGCTCATGGACCAAGGGTACAGTCCATCACAGTGGGGAAGCCAGGGCAGTGGGACCTTGGAGTAGCAGGTCGCATCACATCCACGGTCGGAAAGCAGACAGCAATGACTGATGCTGCCCACTCATACCCTCTACCCCAGATCCCAGCCAGGGAATGGTGCCATCCACAGGGGGCATGTCTTCCCCTCAGTTACACAAGGTACTCCCAGAGGATTCTAGATCCTGTCAGGGTGACAGTCATCACATAGATCCTCACAGTCCCAATTCATTCTTATTTTAGAACAGTCCCTTATTTAAATGCTTGATTTCCAAGTTTAGAATGAAATGGAAGATGGGGCTCATATTGCTACATTACAGAAGGAAGGGGTTAGTTCAGTCTGGTAAAGTGCTTGCCTTACAAGCATGAAGATATCAGTCTCAGCCTGGCATACGCTTGTAATCCCAGGTCTGGGGAGGCAGACACAGGAGAGCCCTGGGGTTTACTGCCTTACTGGTAGCTCTAGGCCAGTGAGAGACAAGAGGTGGACATTGTTCCTAAGGATGATACCCTAAGTTGTCCTCCAGATTCTACACACAGTGTACTCATGCACGCAAGCACGTCCGTGTGCATGCTATGCCCAAATCCGCGCTGCAAAAATGTTATTCCTAAATCCGTGAAGTCCCCCAAAAGCCAACAAGGAGAACGAGTCCCATATGTAAAAGCAAAGAGCCTTTATTTTATGCAAGTTTGCAAACTTGGTCTCTCCACATGTCCAACATATTGAAATAAATGGAGAGCCCCCGAGCTCAGTTAGAGTTGGGTTTTTATAGTAGTAAGGGTGGGAGTGAGGGGTTTCTGAGGTTCAGGACCCCTGATTGGCTAAAATTTGTCTAAGGGTATCCTGGTGAGTGTGTGCTGGCAGGTGGTCCTAGCTATCTACAATGGTTGGAACGTTAGGCATTTCCTTTGGATGGTCTGTTCTTGGGTGGTGCTCAAGTAATTTTAGTTCGTGGTCCTTTCTGCAACCAGGTATTGCTTCAGGGTAAACTACTGCGACTCAGGCCTCTATTAAACTTATTGATGGCTGAGTCCTACACTGGATTGGAAGTAAAGAACTTCCTTTGGGTGATCTATTCCTATTTAGCTTTTCATGACTGGCTTCTATAGTGTGTGTGTTAAAAAACAGTTTGGTTACTTTGAGAAGGTGAGCAATGAAGACCCAAGTGAAACCAAGTGTGATTCTGTCATAAATATGTAGTATCCGGGCTACCACACAAACCCAGGGATGTATGAACAGAGTACTGGACTGTCATTCTGTCCCAAGCACAGGGAACCCTATAGGTCAGGTGTCCCGCCCCTCATCTCTAAAGCAAGGTCAGGAAGCAGGCAGTGACCTGGGCCTTTGTGGGGACTGAGTATCCACTTCCCAGTCAAGCTGTCAGGCACATCGGTGACATTCAGACATAGTGGCCATATGAACACCGAGGACTTACTAGTAAATTCTGAAGAGATCTTCATGCCTTGGTGTTTGCATTTGGAAAGTCAAACAGCATTTTCCCCTCAGTTCTGGGGTCTAAGAACACAGGAGAAAACCTATTGGGTGACTGCTATATTTATTAATCTCTTATTTTATTTTATGATTATTGGGGTACATACAGTGCACAGGTGGAGGTCAGAGGACAACTTTCAGGAGTTGGCTCTCTCCTCCCACCATGGGGGTTCCAGGAATCAACCTCAACTTTTCAGATTTGCATGACAAATGCCTTCACCCTCCAGGGCATCTCTCTAGTCCATAGCTCTTAGATTCTTGCTGAGAAGATTGAGTTGAACCATGGAAAACTTTCTCAGACTTGCCATTTTGTCCTACCATGATAGAATTGCTTAACCTATATAAAACTAGAAATTTCTCCCTGCTCTCGAGATGCCTGGTAACTGATGACTCCAAACAGGTCCCTCACTTCCCCATCCCCCATCCATCGTTTCTTCTCACTTGGCAAGCCTCCCTTCCTTTTTTTCAGATGCGTGCTTGCTCTTTTCTTTGTCTAGGCTCTTAGTCCTCAGGTCCAGAGCGAACTTCTAACAAATGCAGTGGTTGGTATTGGTAGGCAACTTAGCAGGTTTGTCACCTAGGAGACAAACTTCTGAGCATGTCCTTCGGGTGTAGACCACCTTGACGGGTTACTTTGTCTAGGGTTTGTAACCCGCCTGGCTGGTCAGTTATTCCAGGGTCACGGAGAGGCACCACCTGAAAGACATAGGCTGATAAGGGGAAGGAGGCTAGGCAGATTTGTCGAAGCCTCCGTTTATTAGAGTCATGGTTACAGCTTATATAGCCCCTGGATGAGGAGCTTGGGGGGCTGGGGCACGGGATCATGCCACGTGGTCCATGCCCGTCATGTAGACCAAGAGGTTACGATCGGTCAGGTCACGATTCCTTGGTCAGGAAGTCACAAGGTGACACACCTAGTTGTCTAGATAGTCTGAAATGTGAGGCAGGTTCCGTTAACAGATAGCTCTCTATTAACAGTTAATTTGGGTGTGAGATAGGCTTGGTCAAAATTCCTCACAGCGGTGCTTCCTATAATAATTTGGGGGGACACGGCTCCTGACATTCGGGGGTGGGGGGAGCTTCCAGATTAGGTTAACTGGGGTGCACAAGAGAGGATATGTATAGATTTTATGATAATTCTACAATCTTATGTAATGAACTTGGGCGTCTGAAGATGAGGGTATTGTCTGGAGTGGGGATCCTGGGGTATCTCCTAAGGACAGCTATGTATCAATCAGTCATCATCTAATGTGTTTACTTCTTAGGCTCAGATGTCTGTGTGTCAGGTTGTCTCAAAGTGTCATCTCCATTCCAGGATGGGAATGTAGCCCAGTTGGTTGAATTCTTGCCTAGCTAGCATACACGAAGCCCCAGGTTTGGTTCCCAGCATCACATAAACCCAGCCACGGTGGCACAGCCCCTGAGAGGTGGAGGCAGGAATTGAAGGGCATCCTTTACTGCAATAGAGAGTTCGAGGTCAGCCTGGGTCTATGAGATTCTATTTCAAACCAGTCAAGAAGGGAGATCTGTTGCATGGGCTGGGTTCCAGACCAAAGGGGAATGCTGGTGGGGCATCAGTATTCATCTCTCTGCAGTGTGAACAACTGCCTCATGATGGGCCATACTCTCAAACTGAGAGCCCAGATAAACCCTTCCTCCTTATGCCGCTTTATCTCAGACGCTTTGCACAGCAGTGGGGAAAGTAACTAACACAAGAAGTCAGCAACTTCCAAATACCCATCCCTATTATTCCAAACCTACATCCTTCTAAGACACCAGGAAGGGAAGGAACATTTCAAATCCCAGGAGCCCAATGTTACTGCTGGGCCCTGTGCGGTAGCTCTTGGTGCTGCAGCTCTTCCTAAACTTCTAAACCCGGCATAGATGTTCCCTACAGGGACAATTTATTAGCTGATACTGGTGTCCCACCCCTGGGGACCAATTCCTGTGGCTTGAGTCATTGCTTCTTATCTCCAAGAAAGACGAACACCATTAGAACATGCCTACTGCTAAGACTTTTGCATGCAAAAACAGCTTCTTTCTCATGACCACCTTAGAAAGGTCCTTGAGAGGTCTTCCGTGTCAGGTTTGGGTGTGTAGGAGAGAGAGCTGCAGCACAGGGCCCAGCACTAGCGTTAGGCTCCTGGGACTTTGGGTTCAGTGGAAGAACACAGAGATTGTCAGAGACAAATAGAACTCACCCCACTGCCTCTTTTGCCTACAGTGGGTCTTGACAAGAGCTTCTCGAGGAGCTTCCAGGTTCTCTGGGCAGAGAGCACAGCCACGGGGTCTCCATCTGTTTCTCTTCCCTGAGATAAACCGCAGAGAAAGGCAGACCCATTGGAGATAGCTAGCTGCAGCATTAACCCAAATGTTTGCCTAACCAGAAACTACTGTGGACCTTATACTGACTCTGCATTGACCTACCATTGCTTCTGACTTGTGGGGCCATGAGAGCTCTTGATGATCTTCTGCCAAATGCCATCGCACAAAGCCATGCCAACTCCCTCCCATGGGTGTCTGGCTCCTAGCAGTCTTGCTGCAGCCTGTCTCTATATTCTGAGCAGGCAAGTATCATACACAAGCTGATGGTGTTAGCATCATGGTTAAGGGATCTGGACTGATGCCCTTTGAAAAGTACCACTTTGCCATTCTAGATTTGGGTCTTGACTATCACCGAAAGGCCCAAGAGTTAATGGTTTATGGGTGGCGCTGCTTGGAGGAGGCAGAGCCTTTAAGAGGTAGACTTTGTGCAAGCACCTAAAGTCTTTGGATGCATAGCTCCAAAGGAAGCTGTGGGATTCAGGCCCTCTATTTTTGGCTCCACTCTGTATGATGGACTGCCATCATATGGTCATTGGCCAGTCATTGGCCCAAAGCAACAGAGCTGGTCTGTTGTGGACTAGAGTCTCCAAAACTATGAACCAAAATGTACCTGTTTTGCTTATAAGTTGATTATCTCAGGTATTTCCTTATGACAGAAAGATGGGTCACCCGCCCCCTTTCCTGCCTGTCCCACTTTCCATAGTCAGCATGATTCAGGTCAGACAGCCCGAATCTAAACACTGGCTCTGCAGTTGCTTAGTTCTGGTAAGTTGTCCAAATGCACCAAGCCTCCATTTCCTCATCCAGGGAAGGAGTCAGTCTAGTGTTGACTTTCTGACTTGTGGTGAGGTTAAAACTGCCAGTGAACACAATGCTCTTGGCATGGTCCTTGATGCATATGGCGAAGTAGTCCGTCATTTTCTTGGTTACATTTAGGGCTCACCCTTCCTTCTGGTGAGTCCTCCCTGGTCTCTCACATGAGAAGTCATCTCTTCTCTTGTCCTCAGATCTCGCGGGTGGCCAAGCATCTAGAAGTAGTCCTTCCTTGCCTGTGCCCAGGTAGTGCTTTCTCAGCCTGCCCACACACTGAGTCTCACTGAGGCCCCTTGTGTCCTCTCTGACCATCCATACAGTGAACACTTGGCAACAGATGACTACAAGTCCCAGGGGTCAAACAGAGCTTTCCACAGAACAGGAAGAATGCATCCTTTGGGGGGGAGAGAGATGCTCTCTCTTATATAAGCAGTCAGCTCAAAGAAGAGAAAGCTCTAGGATACCAACGAGGACACCAAGACAGAGGCGGTTCCTTGAGGCTTTAAGATTTACGAAATGCCATGAGCAGAAAAACAAATAGACAGCAGCTCAGCAGGGGTTCTGGAGAAAGGAAACCAGGGCCCATGGAGTTGAGGCATCAGTCTCTTGTACCTTTCTGAGGATGGGGGAGATTTTGCAGTTCAAGCTTGCTGCCAGATCCTCTGATTCCCAGGCAGGAGACGGAGAAGGGGGTTGGGAGCAGGATCTGTGTCCACCAATACCCACTTGTGTTGACTGAGTTTTCTGTCCTGCCCTGTTCCCGCAGTCGTTAAGTCCCAAATAAATCACACAGAGGTCCACATTAATCATAAACTGATTGGCCCATTAGCTCAGGCTTCTTGTTAACTCTTATAACTTAGCCATTATTCTTATCTGTGTTAGCCACATGGCTCAGTACCTTTTTCAGCAGCGTAGTCACATTTTGCTTCTTCTGTGTCTGGACAGGACTGCAGAGGGAGCTTCCTTCTTCCCAGAATTCTCCTGTTCTCGTTGACCCACCTCTACTTCCTGTCTGGTTGTCCCACCTATACTTCCTGCTTGGCCACTGGCCAATCAGCGTTTGTTTAAAACGTAATTTACAGAATATAGACAATTGTCCCGTACTACACTCGGATGTAAACTCACTTCCCAGGTGAGAGATTCCCCACACAGGGATGCCTGTTATCTGGAGACTGGTGGGGTCTTGGCAAGCACCTGTTAGAGAGGAAGAAGAGTACCGGGAGGGGCCGTGGCCTGAGCAGCCATTGTGTTCTAACATTGCATAGATACAGGAAATTCCAGAATGTTCCCTGGGATCAGCAAGGAGGACCCAGCATGTGTGCAGGATAAAAGTAAAGCTGTCTTGAGGACTTAGGCACAGTCTATATCCATCCAGGGCTTTTCAACCCATCCTCACATTTATTTATTCTCTCTGCGATTGAACAAATGGGGCTGGGAAGGTGGTTCAGCGGCTAAGAGTACTGGCTGTTCTTCCAGAAGATCAGGGTTCAATTCCCAGCTCCCACATGGTGGCTCACAATGATTTGTAACTCCAGACCCAGAGTGTCTGATGCCCTCTTCTGGCCTCTCAGGCACCAGGCACATGTGTAGTGCACGGACACACACACAGGGAAAGCACCCATGTGTATAGGATTTTTAAAGCAGATTTTAAAAGGACTCTGGCTTATAACAAAACATCGTGAGTCTAAACACAATGATTTTTATGGGGAGAAATTGTGTTTAGACAGATCACATCATCACATTCAAATCCCAGTCCTTTGGGGGAGCTTTTGGAATAAATAATTGAGACTTTGTGGACTGAAATAGAAGGCATTGTTTGTTCCCAATCAGAGAATGGGCTTTCCAGTCCCTGTGTGCCACCAGTCCTTCCCTAAATGCCCCTAGGAAGACAGAACTCCAATGCTTTGTCTCTGGAGACAGCCTTGCCAGCAGATCTCTCACCACATTGGGGGCCCGGTTTTTCCTTTCTCTTTATTAAGTTATCAAAGTTAATTTCCCAAGGGAACATCATAAGAAAGGATGAAAATGCTTCCTTCAAATGAAAAAAAAAAATACATCTTGAAAGTACCAGAAGTAAAAATGTCTCAACCTTAGCACATGCCTACAGCCTCAGTATTGGAAACCAGAGAAATGCAAACAAGTTCAAGGCCAACCTAGCCCACATGAGAAAACATGACTCCCAAAGCCTTGAACTTTTCTTTTCTACTTAGTTGTTTGACTCAATTATCTAGGAGCCATCCAACATATTTTTTAAGATACCACACTAGCAAAAGACTTCAGAGTGTGCTACAGAGAATTACAATGAGGTCTGAGGGCACCCCAAATCCCAAACCGTTTCCTGGTGTAGCTATTTTGAGAGAGCTTTGGGGCACAGAGGTCTGTGTCTTACAGAAAAGAGGCTTTCGTTATACTGCTGTCTGTGCAGAGCCCAAAGCAATTATCACCAAAGAAAACCATTTTCACCCTGCTTCTCAAGGACCAAAGACTTAAAAACGCACTGCCTTCCAGTCCCTGGTCACATGTGCCTAGTAGCACTGGAGTCATTCGGAGTCCTCAGGGCTTGAGAAGAAGAAGAGTGTCATGTTCTCTAGCCTTGTGCCAGAAGGTCATGTGTGTTTGCTCTCCTGTCCCCATGTCACCTGAGCAAGACAAGATGTTACACAGAGCGCAAAGTCAGTTACTAGCTCTGATGTTTATGGCACCTCTGCCCTCACTCAGTGACAAGTGACATCGGAAACCGTCCCAACACTGGCTTCCCTCTACACACCGCTTTGGAGGTCGAATGTCACAGTTGGAAGCATCTCTCATGTTTTAAAAATCATTTCAGTGTTTCGTACTGGTTGGCATTGTCCTTGTTGACTTCAGAGAGCCTCTCACACCGGGAGAAGGAGAGACTGACACCTGGTACCAGCAGTCAGAGGGGAACTGATCTCCTCAGAACAGATTTACAGGTGGTCAACAATTCAGCAGGCCAACTTGGTGGAGACACTGGAACCCAGGCAAAGATGGGATAACGACAGTCAGGACCATGTCATGACCAAAATGTCTTACCTTTGTATGCATCTGGCCTTCTATGTAAACTTCACTTTAGGATCCCAAAGATGGACTTGGGGAGTAATTTGGACCTCTTTATCCCTCTTCCCAATATGGCAATATTAAATAAATCTTTTTCTGCTATTAAATTGTCTCTTTAAATAGTAATTAGCTTATTTAGGGCAAGTGGCTGAGGTTGGCTTGTCGGAGACGCCAGGGTCTAGCCTGACCCTGTTAAAGTCCAGTAAGCATTTGTGCTTGGAAGACAGCATCACACCTGAAGTTGTTGCCAGACTTGGTGTCAGGCTGTTCCCTAGCAGCCCTCTGTCTTCTGCCACTCAGTTTCTTGGAAGGTTCTAGATCTCCATCATCTCACTAACTACCTTGTTTATCCTCATCAGTACCTGTGTCTTCCTGGAGGCTCAAATTCACCTAGAATTCTCAGTTCCTCTTTTCTTTGTCCATCTCTCTTTGATGTGCTTGCTAAGATAAGGTTCTCTGAGAAGTAATGACAATCACGCAGTTGACAGTGAGGATACCTTCCTGGAAGTCTGTTGTCGGGGAATGTCACAGTGGTGTGGCCATAGGCTGTGTGTTGTTAGTTGGTGGGAATTCCTCAGTCCATTGTAATCTGATAAGACCACCGTGGTATGTACACATTCCCTAGTTGAGCTGAGCATCTTTGGAGAGAGAGTGTGGGCTATAATTAGATTTGCTATACAAATGTTCCCAGATATTTCCCAAGGTTAGAGGCCAATGCAAGACATAATCAGGAGCAGAATTTCATGAAGCAAGGCAGGAGACACAATAGGAAGAAAAGCCCTCTTTGGATCCCCTGCATTCATATCGTAGAAGGTTCTCCTCACTCTTTGGGGATTACGTGTGCCTATCAGGGCTGGACTATTGGAGCAATACTCAAATCAGCAGGGGGTTGCACATTTTTCTTTCTTTATGAAGATCATAAACTTAAGTTATGAGAGGATGAGTGATCAGCCCTCAGGTTACCCACCGGACAGGTGCTGGAATAAGAAATTAAATCCAGCCTCCTGCCTGTTCACCCTACCACCTACCCTGATCGCAGCAGTGAGACAGTCTGTATGCAGCGTCTCACTGCTCTGCCTTGCCCACCTCACATATCATAACTTTAGTTCCTTCGCTAAACATGCCAGGAGGTCTGGCACTAGGCAATGAACAGATGAGAGACTGAGTAGAAATACTGGCTGGGCCTCATGGAGCCTAGTGCT
Source organism: Chionomys nivalis (assembly GCF_950005125.1). Taxonomy (NCBI): domain Eukaryota; kingdom Metazoa; phylum Chordata; class Mammalia; order Rodentia; family Cricetidae; genus Chionomys; species Chionomys nivalis. The sequence goes on from NC_080104.1 coordinate 31,994,313, forward strand.
GGAAGAGCGGATGGTGAGTCAGAACACTTCTGTCCTTTGAGCTGCCTCTGGATCTTCCAGACACACACACTCTGACAGAGCCCTCAACATTAGCGACTACCCACCTCCCAGGGCATGCTAACTTCTTGGATCCAAGGACTCAAGATAGACATGCTTTGTCCCTGACTGTACCTCCTAAAACTGACCAAGGCACCGTGGGATCTACCTCCTGCCTTGACTGTCTGCAGAATGTCAGGAGGGCAACCTTGGCAGCTGCAGTAACAGCAGGGCCCCTGGCAGTGCCTCTTCCGGGTACACTGGGAAGCCGTGAGTTGACTCTCAAGGGTACAAAGGGACACTCGTATCCAGCGGTTTGAAAATTGAGCCCTACCCATGGAAGGCAGCCAGGCGAGCCAGAGCCGTGTCTCTGACAGCATGCTGCAGGAATTCATCCTCAGCCATATTCTATTCAACTTTGTTTGCATTTACATTGTCAGTTGAAACACAGGGGGCAGATCCATGGATATGATGAGGGCAGCCTTTGAAACGGAGTGGAAGGACATCAGAATTGCCCCTTTGTCATTTGGCCTCGTGACCCCAGGGAAGTTACATAAGCCCTCTGGACTTTCATTTCCCCCTCTCTCCCAGCATCCTTGCATAGATATGTGGTAAACTGGTTGCAGCTGATACACCGTAAGCTGTCAATCAATGGTGTGCAATTTGTTGTATTTGCAATCATGTTGGGAGATGACACAAGAATGATTCCTTCGTACCCCAAAGACCCCAAACATCACATAAACATCACATGAGTCAGATAGATGGGGAGGCCTGATATTCAACTCTTAAAAAAAAAAAAAAATCAGTCACACATATGCAACTTAAGGACATTGGAGTTACCAGCCACTTGCATTGTAAGGCTTTTGGACTTGGCTTATAGCTACCAACAACATACAAACACATACTTCCTTGGACTGGCCCCAGTAATCATCAGGTGCTCTTGTTTTCCCTGCATGGCCAAGCTAGACCTCAGGAACGTGGTCATATTGAGTTGGCTGTTATAAGGGAAGACTTGAACTTGAGGAAGAATGAATGGGAGCCAGACACTGTACAGGTCCCCATCACTGAAGATGGCCAACACCATAGGCTGTCTAACTCCATGTGGTTCCTGCTTAAAAGTGACCTTGCTGGGAGGAAGCTGGGAGAAGGGGCTGTGTGGCCATTTGGCTATCCAAAGACATCCTAGATCGGACATGAGCCCTCAGCCCACTCCACATCCCATCCCTGCGGGGGGCTTGCTGCTAGAGGGGACTCAGCACCTGGCATCCGAGGACTCTAATCTCTCAACCTGGGGAGTGACGCTTTCCCCAGACTTAATGTTTGCCTCTTCAACCACCCTGTTAAGAAAGCCGATTAGTCTGGAATAGGCCACGTGATAGAATTAATTTGTCTTGCTGGGTTTCCTCCAAGAGTCACCGAGTGAAGTGGGGGGGGGGGACACACACACACTGCCTGGCTGACTTTTAATCAGGCTGGTCAGATTCAGCCTTAGGAGGTTTTTTAAAAGAAAGAGAAATGCTCCCGGACACACTCTTGGTCTTAGTCGAGGTGTTCGTCAGATACCAGGCTCCATTACCAGCGTGGTCACCTGCCCTATGGACACACGGGCTGTCCTCCCTGCATGCACGGCTGGAGAGGCTCCCCTTTACTGCATTGCTGGGGACAGGGACAGGGTTTAGCAAAGGGTGAGTGAATTTGCTCTTGACAACTCTGCTCAAAATGTTTTAATTCTGCTTAGAGGGGGAGGCCAAACCCATGCAAGGGTCCAGAGTTGTAGGAAGGCTACCAGAGAAGTGTGTAACTGTCAAGAAAATGTGTCTACAGCACACAGAGTAGGAAGGAGGCTTCTGGAAGGAGGTAGACCAGATACAGAAGTCTGTGATGTGTTGGAAGTAAAAATCTTTGTTCCAGAAGCATTGCATGGAAACATCGGCTATGGTCCAAGATGGCAGGCACTGGGACTTCTCCTGACCCCAATCTCTGTTGGATATCATGCTGGCACCTGTTACTTATCCCCTCAGCCTTCACTTAACTCATATACAGTAACTGATTACAATCTCTCCTTGGTCGGAATTGCTGTAAAGAAAGTACGTCTTAGAGCTGACAATATGGCTCAGTGAGTAAAGGTGCTTGCTGCCAAGGCTGAGAACCTGAGTTCAACCCCTGGGACACACACGTGGAAGGACAGGACATACTCCCACAAGTTGTCACCCTGATCTTCACACTTGCATGGTAGGTACATGCACCTGCACACATACACACCATATAAATAAATGTAAAAGAAAGGATCATTTTCATCTCAGGGGTCCAGGTTTGTGATGGGCAGAAGTAGGGGACCTTTGGTTTGAGAATCTGCAACGGTGTCTTTCCTCCTGCTGCGGGCATCCGCCCATCTCACTCCTGACTCTCTGGGAGATGGATGAGCTGGAAATCAATTAGCATGCTGCATATTTGATTTGCTAAGTCTCACTTACCATGTGAGGAGACATCTTCCACACTGCAGCCAGGGATCGCCATGGAGACCCAGGGACTGGCTGGATCGGCACGGAGCTTCTTCACGAGTCAGGGGCCAGCCAGGTAAAGGACCCTGCACAATCTTTACTTTGGGAAAAGAGAGAGTGAGGCAGAAAGAATGTGGAGATGCCTTGGAAGGTGTATTAGATATGGTTGAAGATTTGCAGAACAGGCAAGGATCCGAGCACCCGAAAATCTATCAGTCACTAACTTCTATCCTCTTGAGCCAGATGTTCCGAGCCCAGACAAGCCAAAGAAAAATAGCTTTAGTTTGGAAATTACTTTAATAAAAATAGTATTGAGTGCTTCTCAGTCCTGGGAGGACTCAGAACAAGTCCAAAAGAGGCCATGTAAGAGTGGGTCACCGTGAGAGGACCCTGAATGGACACAGTGATGTGCCGAGGATGGTGTTTTCTGAAGTAACTCTGGAAGGTTTCTAGGTTTCTCAGTACATCTAGACTCTGTAGCGTGCATCCTTGCAAAAGCGCCGGGCAGATTAGCAAATCTCTAAGCACTACCTCCCTTTGGAAAAATCTGTACCTGGCTTTAACAGCAGTACACATAAGGAAAGTCACCCTACTTTTCCGAGCCTTATCTGAAAACGCTTCTAACAACGCTGGCTCCGTGGAGTTGTACCATTCCCGGCAGCCATCCATGGCTCCACAGATGCTGGGTTCATTACTTTCTAGCTATTTTCTTAAGCCAACAGTTTTACAGCTGTGCATCTATAGTGTTAGTTAAACCGATTGTCAAGTAAATAGATATTTATTCATTCCTCGTATTTATTTATCTATTTATTCATTGTATTCTTAATTGTAGAAAATGATATTCTACTCCGGAAGGGTGTGCGTGGGAGAAAGAGAGAGAGAGAGTCTTTCTCAGTTGCTGTCCACCTTAAATCTCTTACTGAATTTGAAGGTCACTGGTCAGCCACTGCTCTCCAGAGCTCCTCTCGTCTCTGTCCTGAAATCGGGGTCCTTGAGCTTGCACGGCCAGAACTTTATGTACTAAGCCGTCCTCAGTCCCTCTATCATGGTTTTTAAGGAGCTGGCTGTAGCTGGGTATTGAAATGGTTTCCAGTGTTGTGTATTAATAAAACAAGTGTCCGGCTGCAGAGAAGAAGAGTGTCTTCAAGTCAGTGGAAATGAAAAGGACCTCAGGTAAACAGGACAGGGCACTGTTTCAGGACAGCCATGTGGTCTGAGGAGGTGAAGATGGAGCCAAGGAGGCGGAGGAGGGGGCTGGGAAGCAGCTGTCATTTGCTTCCTTATGCTGTAGGTTTTCACGGGCTTTGTGCCTCCTTCTACATGTCCCACTTATTTCTGGCTCTCTTTGATCACACAGTCATTAGGCACAGGGCTGAGAATGGCCTTGAGTGAAACACCCAGCTCCAGCGCCATGGAGCTGTCCAGTTGTTCAGCAGCAGGGGTGATGCACTGTGGGCCCCTTGTCTGATCCTGCTGGCTGGAACTGGAGGGAGTGGGGGGAATGACCTTCCTCCTATTCCCTTAGCAGAGGATAGGCAGGGACAGTGTCCAGAGCCGAGAGCAACTCCCACAAGACCCCTCAAAATATGTCTACGCAAACCAATCCCAGCATCGTGTGAGGGTTGCTTTCTTGCTTCAATATTGCAAGCGTATAATTAGGGTCAAGGTATTTAGCATTTCATGACTTGATAGCAAGTTGCTTAGGGCTGATTGTATTAGGAACACCATCTGTGGAAGTCTCTATAGATAATATGCAAAGGAAACCAGAAAAAGCAAAAGCAGAGAAACAGAGGCAGAGGGAAGGAGGGCTTGAGAAATGGCTCAATGTTAAGTAAGAATACCAACTGCTCTTACAAAGTACCCAGGCTCAGGTCCCAGAACTCACATCGGCTGTCTCACAACAGCCTTATATGGTGTGCACATAAGCAGGTGCATGCGTGTGCACACACACACACACACCCCACACACAAATGCTAAGAATTAAAGTCTAAAAGCAGAGAAATGAGGTTGAGTATATCTTCTCCTTCTCTAGAGGAAACACAGGAGGTGGGAGGCAAGGCAGGGGCAGGCTTCTCAAAGAATGTCCCAGCTATGATAAGCTCTAGAAGCATGGACTGTGGTCTCAGGGACTGACCCCATAGCCCGCTCCTAGCAGGGTCTCGTATTAGGATAGGGATTAGACATGTTGGGAAGGTACTTCTGCACCAGCCTGAATGCGGTACTGGAGCTTATGAGAAAAAATTAATAGATTTGTGGAGGGGGTGGACTCACACTCTATGGATGCTTGTTCCTTTACTCTTTGCTCTAAATTCAACCTTATTTGAGGATTATCTTCATTATATCATCCGTTGTCTGAGCGGATACCTGACAAGAAGCCACTTAAGGGAAGAGGGTTTATTATGACTTACAGTTCCATCACAGCAAAAGTGGCACGGGGTTGGGGGAGATGAACACTGTATAAGCAGTTGGGAAGCAGAAAGCAAAGGGAAGTGGGGCTGGGCATAAAACATCAATGCCTGCCTCCAGTAAGGCTTTCTCTAGCGTGACTCTACTTGCCAACAGTCGCCCAATCTTTCCAAACAGTGTTACCAGCTGGAGACCTAGTGCTCAAACACATGAACCTATGGGGGCATTTCACATTTAAACCCCAAGGAGTGTATGCTTTCACTGTTCCTATGCCTAGCAATATTTTTCAAAGGTTTCATTTTTTAATTTTATGTGTACGAGCATCTTGCCTGGCATGTATGTACTGTGCCATGTGAGTGTCTTGTGCCCATAGAATTCAGACGAGGGCATCAGATTCCTTAGAAATGGAATCACAAATGTTGTCAGCTGTTTGGAACCAAACCCAGATCCGCTTCAAGAGCAGCAAGGGCCCTTAACTGATGAACTTTCCAATTCTCATTTAGCAACCCTAACAAGAGATCTGCTTTGGGCAAAAGGAATAATGAGTAGAAATGCTTGCTGCTGCCCCACTGGAGGGAGCGTGGCTGTGGGAGAGCTGAAAGGGCAAAGCCGTAATAAAGAGACAGCATCATTTATCAATGAGGCTCTGCCCCAGGCTGGAGAGGGAACGGGAAAAGTGAAGGAAAGGGCGTAGGAGAGACAGAAGCCTGAGCCACAGGCCCCCAGCCTCACCTCCGCTGGTCACCTCTGCTTCTCTAATCACTGTCTGTCCTTTCCCTTCCCAGGGTGTCACGCCTCATCATCTCACTTCGTACGTGGGCTGCCAGGCACTTACATCATGAGGACCAGAGACCTGATGCCTTCTTGGATCGATTCCATGGAACTGAGCTGAATGAGGTGTCCAGCAGGGAAAGCAATGCCCAACCCAACCCAGGTGGACAGGAACCACCAGACAGAGGGTAAGAAACAGAAAAATGAAGAGGGCTATCTGCACACCAACTACACACCAGCTGCACACCAGCTGCACACCAGCTGCACACCAAATGTACACCACCTGCACACCAACTACATACCACCTGCACACCAGCTGCACACCACCTGCACACCAACTACACACCACCTGCACACCAAATGTACACCACCTTCATACCACCTGCACACCAAATGTACACCACCTGCACACCAACTACATACCACCTGCACACCAGCTGAGACAGCAAAGAAGCACATGGGTCCAGCTTGATGCCCTGAGGAGACCCCAATCACCATCCCTGTGAGTCACTTTTTAAAGAAAGCATGTGTCCTTCAGGGAATACTACATGCCCTAACATTCCCCATCCAGAGTCCAGGAAGCCCCTGAACCAGAGTTCCCAGCCTCATGTAATCCTGACCCCACCCTGCATAAAGCGACTTTTTTTTTCTGCTACTGCTGAATCAGAAAAACTTCTCTTAAAGGAGCTATAGCAAAGCAAGCAAAGCCCATTAGAAAAAAAAAATGAGACTAAACTTAACTTTTTAGTGTCTAGAATTCCTTTGCAAGTCCTCTCAGGTTTTACATGGATTTAGTTGGCCACGTGGGTGCCAATTTGTTGAAATAAATCCACTTGTTGGTTCCCACTGCTCAGTCCCAAAATAATCACACAGAAATTATATTATTTAAATCACTGCTTGGCCCATTAGCTCTAGCTTCTATTTGCTAACTCTTAACATTTTAATTTAACCCATTTCTAGTAGTCTGTGTATCACCACATGGCTGTGGTTTACTGGGTAAAGTTTCATCTGGCTCTGGCAGGACTGCATGGCTTCTCCCTGACTCCACCTTCCTTTCTCCTAGCATTCAGCTTAGTTTTTTCCCTGCCTACCTATATTCTGCCCTGCGCAGGCCCACATCAGTCCTTTATTAACCAATGGTACTCACAGCACACAGAGGGGAATCCCACATCACACCAGCACTACATGTACACCATACACACATACATGCAGGCGAAACACCTGCACACATAAATAAAGACAAAGGAAACAAAGAAACAAAAAGATTAATGGTGTGTGATACTTGAGAAATGACACTGAGGTTGTCTTCTGATTCTTTCTCACACACACACACACACACACACACATCACACAAGTATTCAGGGACTTTTCTTTTCTGTGGATACTGCAGTAAAGCCAGATTCAGTCTTATGTGCTGAAGAAACTGAAGAAAGGTACCTTCAGTGTTCTGTTGTTATAAAGAGACACCATGACCAAGGCAACTCTTATAAAAGAAAGCATTTAGCCAGGTGGTGGTTTATGCCTATTATCCCAGCATTTGGGAGGCAGAGGCAGGCAGATCTCTCTGAATTAGAGGCCAGCCTGGTCTACAAGAGCTAGTTCCAGGACAGGCTCCAAAGCTACAGAGAAACCCTGCCTCGAAAAACAAACAAAAAAACATTTAATTGGGGGTTTGACTACAGGCTCAGAGGATAGGTCTATTATCATCATGGCAGGGGGCATGATGATAGGGAACATGGTAGCAGGCAGGTGTGGTGCTGGAGAGATAGTTGAGAGCTACTTCCTGGTCTATAGCCTGAAAGAGAGACTGTGGGCCTGGGGTGTGCTTTTAAAACCTCAAAGCCCACGCCCAGTGACACACTTCCTCTCATTTCTTCCAACAAGGCCACGCCTCTTAATCTTACTAATCCTATCAAAAGTTCAGCTTTCTGGTGCCAAGCATTCAAATATATGAGCTCATGAGGGCCATTCTTACTCAAACCATCGCAAAAGGTGTCAAGGTCCCCAGCTGAGATTCAAGGACTCACTGGAGAGGCGTGTTCACGTGTGAGGATCTACACAGGCTGCAGCTACAAACCCTTGTGGTTCCTGGGTACCGGCTAGGACAGGAGCAGAACAGTCATTGAAGACCCTGATTGTAGGGAGACAGAGAAACAGGAGAGATGACAAACAGGTCGGGAAGAGGAGACCTGAGGGATGGGGATGGTTTTTTTTTGGGAAGGGCAGGGTCTCATACTCTACCCTTCACATTTGAGCCTCAAGCTCTATATTGTTGAGGACGACCTTGAGTTTCTGATCCTCCTGCCTCCACCTGGACAGCGCTGGAGTTTCCAGTATGCATGGCCACACTGGGTTTTTGCAGTGCTGAAGATCAAACCAAGGGCTTTGTGTATGCTCAGCAAACTCTCTATAAACTGAGCTATACCCCAGCCCAGAAAAGAATTGCTAGCCTTTTGTTTGTCCCTGAGCAGGATGGTGATCTGGGCACTACAACAGGCCCAGAAAGGACACAGTGGGACCACTGCCCTCTGCACTTGTTTGCTTCTCAGGTAAAGGCAGTCTGGAACTTTCTATAACTAGCTTGGGTGGCTCAGTTTGTTTTGAGTAAACAAAGACTTCCTTAGATAATCTGATTAAATTATCCTCTTGCAACCTTAGGCAAATGGAGATGGATGTTGTACTTAATACATAACCCCAGTGTGACCAAAGAAGTGGAGGACTGGGTGAGAACCACTCAGGGCTAGACCGGGTGCTACCTGGCCACTCACGGAAGGCTAAGGGTGGCAGATGAATGTGATGATGCATGGGGGTGGGGCTTCATAGAGGGGGAGGGGCTTTGAATTTTGGGGGACCAAGTCCCAACTGCAAAGCAAAACATCTACTGAGATACTTCCTCTGTGTGGACCTGTCATTATGGAAGTAGGGGTACACTTTCTTGGTGGGCCTATCATTGTAGAAGTAGGGCCACTGTCCCCCAGGCTGTTCTCTCCACCATCTCCCAGGAGTTGCAAGGCACTGAGGACTTTTCAGATGAGGAGAACAACCCAGAAACAAGCAGCCAAGGCCACATCTTAAACGGGGAGAGGAAGTCTCAGGCAACGATAGCCAGAATAGCATAGAGAAAGCCCATTTAGTCAGGCTGAGGTATCACTGGCCACTGACCCCCGCTGTAGTCTCCTATGAGCAATCTACAGAGAACGCTGGTAGGCAAGAGACCTTTTTAAGGCTCTATGAGGCCCCTTGACTTTCTTAACTCTTGTGTCAAAAGCTTCTCCTGGCAGCAGTCACTTGAGAATAACACCTGTAGAATGCCGTGACAGGGAGTATCTAATATGTGACAAACCAGTCCCTACCTTCTACCATATTCCTGGGGAGATCACAGATGGGGCCATAGGGTTGGGAGCAGAGGGGACATAAGCCTATAAGCATGGAGATGTGTTTGCCATTGGTCAACTTTCTAGTCTGTTGATTAGAAGAAAGAAGTTACTGTGACTAAATTTTCAAGAAACAGTGCTCTGGGGAGCCACATCTGGTCTGTGCAGACAAGAACAGCAAGCAGCTGCTCCTTGGGTAGTGTGTGCCCTTCCCCCACCCACAATGTACAAGGTTCCAGACTCCGTTCACCTGAGAAACGTGGAAGCACATGCATAGGTCCCACCGAGTCCTGTATTGATAAAGGCTCTCCACCCTGCTCAGGGCTGAATAGAAGGAAATTGGGTAGAATTGGAGACTCAGAAACTGGATGGTATTCAAACCATTAATCCTTGTTACCCAGAAGCCTGGATTTAACCAGATGCTTTTCCTCTCTTCCCGCAAACGTTTTCCCAGACCTAAGTATGTGTGTGTATATATATACACACACACACACACACAATCACTTTGTTCCTGACTTTAACAATACCCTATGAGCAAACAGTTGTGAACAGAAAGGCTGGAGAGAAGTGGGTAGGGTTGCTGGCATAGTCGCCTCAGGCAAAATGGACCTGAGTCATTGAACCCATTCCCATTGGCCTAACCCATGGCCAGAAATGATGCCAAGACTTGTAACGGCTCACAGGCGGGGTAAGTACCCAAGCCCCAGCCAAGCATACTATACTGGCTTTCAATTCCTCTAATCCCAGGAGCCACCCCACCCACCACCACCACCCCACCCCTGCACAGAACCCCACTTTGCCTCTCCCTTCTACTCCTGATCACCACCTCCAAACACTAGAAACCCATTCTAGCATCCTTCCTTTTGTGGAAACCCAGGGCAGAGGGGCAGAAGGGACAAGTCTGGATGATTTCTCTATGGAGCTCTTATTACTTGTTCTTTGTCTCCCTCATCTAGGAAACCAAGGGCTTCCAGGGGATGAATCTTTTCAGCTTTGACACCCTCTATCACTACATATGAAGGGTGCAGATTTGGAATGCCTTTGCAGAGCAGTGGGTGGTCTCCTTGGCTAGAAGCATACATTTTCCATGCTACAACTGCAAAGTCCTGGGAACCAGGGAAATGCCTCTGTTTTAAGGCTAACCTAAGCTAATCTTGAGGGAACCATCAGAGTGACCTAAGGAGAAAACTTCCTCCCTCAAAGGGTGACCAGCCTCTTGAATGGGTGACATGCTGTGACTAGGTTCTGCCACAGATCCTGAGCTGGCAGATGAGTTCGGTGTGTGAGCATCAAAATGCCACACAAGAGCCCTGGGGCTGTGTGAGTAGGAGTGAGATTGCCCACGAGTGACAGAGGTCATGCATGGGCACACTGGTCTGCAGCTTCTGCCTCTTAGAAATGTCCTCACTGACGATGTAGGCGAGCCATCGGCATCAGAAAGAAATGCCAATTGCTTGACATGCCATTGACAAAGGGCCAGAGGTTGGCACTTACTTTCTTCCCACTCCGTTCTTTGAGTAGAACTTTAGTTCCTTCAGACCACAGATAACAGCTTCCTCTGGGCCTCTTGATTCCTGTTTCTTTCCCATTTCTAGAATTGTCATTTGGTCCCTAAACATGGTATAACTTCTCCCTTTCAGAACAAACTGCTCTCGGTTCAAACCAGCAGTATTCTGTGAGTCTATATCTTTATGGCATTTGGGGGGCAGTGATGGGTAGATCTAGGGGTTCCGTTGGTTGGTGCTGGGCTAGGTTCTCAACCATTGCATAGCAGAGATTTTGAAAAGTTAAAGCCTGTACTTCAAAGCCTGACCAAAACAAGCCGAGGCGCTGTGCAGCATCAAGTGGGCCCAATAAGCTTGTGGGCAGTGCCCTCTGCTGGTGACACTCATTAAGACGCTGCAGGCCGACAAAACACTCCAGTAGATAAAGGGGACAGAGCTGCTTGTCTTTTGTGCTTCTTGGTTAACAGATTGAAGAACTCTTTGTTCCTATCCATTATCAAAAGATAAGGTAATTTTTAATATCTCAATTCTATTTCATCCACAATTCTGTAATCAGGTGTCCCCCAAAGCAAACGGAATCTCAGAGCTGTAGCGTGGAGCAATTAGGCAGCGTTTATGGCCAGGGATGAGGTACGGTGGCAACTTGTTGGCTGGACCTTGGCACTTTGTCTTGTTCATGTCTGGTGGCCAATGTGTAATTTGCTAGATGAAGCTTCCTATGACTCCTGCTCTGAAGTCGGTTATAGAACTCCTTTGTGAAACCATCCTCAGGTTAAGCTGAATTTAAAACTGGTATTTATTGACAAAACTTTAATAACATTGAGGATGGAAATGCCGCTAGAAACTAAGAAATGGCACAGTTGCTCCTGTTGCGGTGCCTTTTCCTTTTTTTTCTCTTTCTTTTTCTTTTCTTTCTTTTTTGTTTGTTTTTCAAGACAGGGTTTCTCTGTGTAGCTTTGGAGCCTGTCCTGGAACTCACTCTGTAGACCAGGCTGGCCTCGAACTCACAGAGATCCACCTGTCTCTGCATCCCAAGTGCTGGGATTAACAATGTATGCCACCACTGCCTGGCCCTTCTTCCTCTTCTTAATAAACCTAGGCCCATCAGCCTAGGGACGGTGCCACCCATAGTGGGCCAGCTCTCCCACCCACATATGTGACCACAGGCCAGCTTGATCCTGGCAATCCCTCAATCCTGCCTTTTTTATACACCAGGCCCATCAGCTTAGGGATGGTGCTGCCCACAGTGGGCTGTGGACACATCAATCATCAGTCGAGATAGTTTCTCACAGATGTGGCAGCAGGTCTGCACACCACAATTCAGACTCCCTCAAATGACTCTGGGCTATCAAGTTAACAAGTAACCCTAACTAGGACAGCAGATTCCAAGAGTTTAAACAGCAGACACTACTTTTCTTCTTCCTTCTTTACCTCCTCCTTTTCCTTGCATGTGTACACATATGTCTGTGTCTGTGTGGGTGCACACATTTGTACATGCAGAAACCTGAAATTGACTCAGATGCCTTCCTTCATCACTCGCCTGTATTTTCTGAAGCAGGGTCTCTCACTGAACCCAGAGTTCACGAATTCTAAACCGCCTTGCTCCAGGCTTGCCCTGTCTCTACCTCCCATGCGCTGGGATTACAGGCAGTCACCCCAACTGTGACATGGGTTCTAAGTATCCAAACTCTGGTCTTTATGCTTGTGCAGCAAGCAGTTTGCCCAACCAGCCAGCTCCACAGCCCCAGCACAGTATCGTAAAGCTAGGAGTCGCCATATGTTACAGCCAGCAAGAACACGGGAACGGAAGACCTACAGGGGCAGGGAACCAAGTCCTGACAACCCTAAAAACAAGCAGCAGGAAACCTGGCTCCACTAAAACATCCAGAAAAGATCACAGCTCTGTTTGACTTGTTTCTGGTGAGACCCATTCTTGACTTTCCATCTACAGCTCTGCAAGATAACAGGTTCATCTTTTAAAGCACGGGTTCTGATAGCAGTATACACAAAACAAATTCACGTATGATCTAAAACCCCTTAATGTCTGCTTGTCTTGGTTTGGTTTGCTCTGGCTTGTCAGACAGGGTCCCAGTTAGCTTCAGCTGTCAACCTGTCACAGCTGAGCGTCATCCGAGGGAGTCTGAACTGGGGGATTGGCTAGATCAATTAGCCCCACTGCCACATCTGTGAGGGACTGTCTTGATTAATGACTGATGTCTAAAGATCCAGCCCACTGTGGGCGGCACTATCCCTATGCTGGTGGGCCTGGGTGCGTGAGAAAGCTAGCTGAGCAAGAGAGAGAGAGAGAGAGAGAGAGAGAGAGAGAGAGAGAGAGAGAGAGAGAGAGAACTATTCCTATGGTTTCTGCTCCAGGTTCCTGCCCTGACCTGGAAGTGTAAGCAGAAATAAACTCCTTTCCCCCAAAATTGCATTAGGCAATGATATTTATCACAGAAGCAGAAAGCAAACTAGAATAGACAGGGTGTCCTATGTAGTGAAGGCTGATCTTAAGCTTAATCCTCCTGCCTCAGCTTCCCAAGTGCTAAGTTACAGGAAGGGGCCCTCCATTCATAACAATTGCAGTTAGCTTCTTAACACCACCTACTCAGCCAGTTGGCATGCCATGTCCTTGCATGACATTTCTGCTTTGTATGTGGATTTCAGTTTATAACCCAATGCTTCAAAAATGTCTCGATCCTCAGACTGGATGTAACTAACTTTCAGGGGCCAGTGGAAGTGAATAATAAATTGTAAAACATTAGCCTGAGCCACTAATTTCTCAATGGAGAGGTTTGCCTCAGACCTCTAGAGTAATAGAAAGTCATAATGAAATAAGTAACTCCATCTTATCACAGATGCAGGGAGAGTTAGAGTGGGCCCCGGGACACTCCAGGGCTCCCAAGTTCAGTCTTGCAGAACTGCCTCAGAGACACTGGGTGCTAACACACACACTTCCAGCTTCAGTTATGCGGAAGGCGTGGGTGGTCCCTAGAAACTGGCATTGCCACAAAGCTTGGCCAACATTCCGTTGATCCCTTGCCAGCACTCAGCCACAGTGCCACACTGACTTTTCATTCCCAGATGAAGGACAAGAAGGATGCCACAGGGTGTATGGAAACAAACATCACCATCAAGATTTTATGGTCAGTTATAGAGGTTGAGCCCAGAGGGAGAGACCTCCAAGTCCAGCCTGGCTCCCAGCCTGTCTTCCCCACAGAGGTATCCATATGACCCCCTGGAACTGAGAAGATCCTGTTGTGACCCCCACTTCTTCAGATTCAACCTAAAATTGCTCTCAGGTTCCTGAGATAAGATCTTTAGGTACCAAAGGCTTCCCACACATAGTGCTGTATGTCTGTGTTCCCAGAAGGAAGAAGGATGCCATTGTGGTAGACCCTTCTAGCAACATCTACTACCGTTGGCTGACTGTCATCGCCCTGCCGGTCTTCTATAACTGGTGTCTACTTGTGTGCAGGTAGGAGCAGCAACATCATTTTAAGCAGCCAGGATGGAGGGACAGGAGGGGAGAAGGTAGCCGAGCCTAAGAGATGGAGGGCTGAGTTTCACCTGTGAGAGTTTCTCTCCTCTCAGCCACCGTACAGCTCTGGCACCTTAAGTCGCTGGTCCTCGACCTTCCTAATGCTGTGACCCTTTGGTATGATTTCTCATGCTGTGGTGACCCCAACCATAAAGTTATTTTGCTGATACTTCATGAGGGTAATTTTGCTATTGCTGTGAATCGTAACATAAGTGCATCTGATAGGTGACCCTATGGCATCTCAACCCACAAGTTGAGAGCCACCATCTTAGGTTCTCCATCAGCAGAAACTGGTCACTTCCCAGAGGACCCTGAAGGGGCTCTAAACCACGGGTGGGAAGGGACCTGAGCTTGAGGTGATGTAGAGGGTTCTGGCACTCTGCCATCTACATTCAGGTTGTATGAGGAAGGGGTAGGGGCTAGTCGCTGTTCTGACGGGATTAGGGAAGCATTTTGAGTGAACTTGCTGTTGAATAAGCACTCAGTGGAGGCGCAGTGGGAACGCGGCTATAACTTGTAAGCATTCTTTCCTGTGAAGCTGCTGCTGTGGGTACAGGGGTAGGATGCCCCCCCAGGAGGGGGCATTTGCAGGGGCTTTCCTAAAGGAAGCCTGCAGGGTGTGCCAGCAGGGAGAGCCATGTAGGCCTTTGGAGCACTCTTAAAATACATTTCCAGGTAAGGAAAATGGATGAAGGGGCTCCCTCCCTGAGCTAGTCTATAGGGTAACAGGCTGCTGAGTGGACCCCAGACTCCACTACTCCTCTTTGAAGGTAAGGAAGAGGATTAAAGGTCCTTGCTAGCAGGACTCCATGGTAAGGATACAGGGTTTATCGCTCCTAATAAAGAAGGCACAGGGCTTAGGGATGCCCCTAAGCAAGCCTACAGGGAAGTCATGCAGTGGTGGGTCTCTGTGCTTGTGAGAGCAAGCTGGACAGGGACAGAGGATCTCCTGAACCAATCAGGATATGGCTCTTTGAGGGAGACTGCACCTTCTGATTTACCGTGATGGAGGAAAGAGCCCTTTTCTCTGAGTAGACACTAGACCCTGGGATGTGCCTGGGAAAGCCTGCAAGGCAGACATGGCTGCTCTGGGACACCATGCAGTGGCTTTTGGGACATTCCTGATCATGTTCCTCAACTGGGTACAGAGGAGTCCTATGCTACCTGCAGCTTGTCAGCTTTCCATTGATATGACCAAAGACCCAAGGTAAACAATGTAAAAAAAAAAAGGAAAATTATTTCAGCTCAGAGTGTCAGAGAGTTCAGACAATGGTTCCTTAGTGTCATTGTTCCGGGCCACTGACAAAAACAAAACAAGACCTCATGACCAGGAAGTAAAAATAGAAAAAGGGACCAGGCAGAGTCCCAATATTCCTTTTAAGGCAAACCTTCTTAACCTAAGTTCCACTGGGCACTACCAACTAAAGGTTCCACCACCTCCCAGTCAGGCTACAGCCTGGTGGCCAAGCCTTTAGCACACGAGCCTTTGGGGAATACCCAAAGCCTAACACCATATAAGTGGAAACTCGGGGATTCTGTCTCCAAGGGAAAGAACATGCAAGGTGGGGTGGGGGGCTTCCTGACAAACAGGCAAGGTGGCAACACTGCTCTCAATGAGTGCTCTAGGATGTGGGAACACAGGTGTCAGCCAAGGTTCTTTCCAGTCTTCATCCAGAAGACGTGAATGGCTGAACATCCTGATGTTCTCGGAGGTAAGAAGGAAAGCTTGGGGTGCTGTCTATGTGAGAAGCAGCAAACACAAAGGGGTAAAGGGTAGAAAAATATCTCCTGGCTTATTTAAGTTGGAATCTGAGTCTAGAAAGGACAGATTCTTGGTCCCTTTGCCTAATATCAATCCCAGTTGTTTGTTCGATTAATTGGGTGGGTGGTTGATTGGTTGATTGATTTCTTGGTTGGTTGTGTAGGTGGTTGTTTGTTTGGGTGGTTGGATGGTAGGTTGGCTAGAGTGTTTGTTTGTTTTGAGTTCTACCATCAATCTTCACACTACACATCTAACTCCCCAGCTCTTCTTCCTAGGAGGCCAGTAACTGTGAGAGAACATAGCTTCCCAGAGCCTGGAGTGATTCCACTGCATTGTCATAAGACATATTTTTCCTGTACAGACACACACACACCCATCTACTAACTCCAGAAAGGGAGCCCATGACAGGTCAAAGTAATGATGGCACAAAAGTCCAGTGTAGTGAACCAATGAGTTTTACTGGGGTTACTTACAGGAACAGAAATAATAGTTTCATCACCAAAACCCACCCCAGCATGGGCGACAGCTCATGAAAACGGGGAACCTGGGACACACTACACAGCCTGCCGACAGTTCAGCAGGTTGGCAAGTGTCTTTTCCCAGTGGCTCTGGTGATCTGAGCCTCTTCAAGGCAGCTCAACCAGTCGCTGCTTCTTCTAAGAGGTTTCATTGATCTCTGGCTCCTCCAGCCTGCTTGGCTTCTCTGAGAATTTTCCTTGCAGCCTGTCTTGTCTGAGAGTGATTCTCGGTGGTCTTTATTGTTTTTGTTTATATGCTCTTTGAGGAGAGAGGTCCTGGTGAATATGGTCAGTTTTAAGGACTTACTGAAGCTCCTCGGAGTTGTTTCTTAATGAGCTTCCTCTCTTAATGAGCTTCCTTGCAGTGTTTCGCCTTCCTTTAGAACACTGGTTGCTTCGCCTCTATAAAAATCCTATAGTAAGTGGTTACTTCCAACACATAACATTTTGACCTCAGCGGCAACTGCTACATTACCTGTGTAACATCTCAAGAAAAACTGCTACTGGATACCATGTATCTATTTGCGTCACAGGGAGGGAGGGCTCTGACACTCAGCCATCTTGTCCCATCTCACACTTGGATTCTTCAGGGCCTGTTTCGATGAACTTCAGTCAGAGCACCTGATGCTGTGGCTGGTCCTGGACTACTCTGCAGATGTCCTTTATGCTATAGACTTGCTGGTTCGAGCCCGGACAGGTGAGTGTGCCCCAAGTCCAAGGACTAAACTAGGCCAAGTCATAGACCTTCCATGGGGGAACCATCGGGTACTCAGGAAGATCCACAGTAGTGGGCTGGATGTTGCCTAGCTTTGAGCACAGTGTGCTTTGGAGACCTGGAGCCCTACCAAACAGAGTGGGTGCTGGTATCTTGATGCTCAGTATGCTAAACCCTTCAACAAGACCTGAACAGGGGTTAAGACACCTGGGATTTGGGATCTGCTGTCCCAGTGTTCAATGAGCAAATCAAGCTGGCTCTCTGGACTTCATTTTTGTCACTTGTGACATAAGGCTAAGCTGCCATCTCAAAAGACCCTTCCAGTACTACCTGTGTGAGGTGGCACTCAGTTCATTCTGGGCATTCCTCGCCCCAGAAACATGGAAGATCCAGGAACACTGCTCCATCTCTCTCAGAGGAGATTTACAATTTATTTATGTTATTATTTTTAAAGATTTTATTTTATTTTCAATTAAGTGATGTGTATGCCTATGAGTGGGTTTGTGCATGTGAGTGTAGTGCCTATGGAGGCCAGAAGAGGGCATCAGACCCTCCACGGAGCTGGAGTTACAGGCATATGTGAGCTACTAGACACAGATACTGGGAACTGAATTCAGGTCCTCTGAAAGAGCAGCTCTTAATTTCTGAATCATCTCTCTAGTACCTCAAAAAAATTTTAACATGTAAAGGCCTGAAATTCAAAACAGGGCCTAGGAAGATGATGCGCTCTTCCAAACAGGCTCTGGTTGGGGAGGAGACCCACTTATGCATGAGAATTGGGTCTGCCCAGCTTCCAGGGATCTTTTTCTAATGTGCACAAAAGCTTCACTTTGTAGAGGCCCTTCTGTTTGCGTCGAAGATTTTGGAAACAACACCTACACTCCCGTGCTCAAGGGGACCAAAATTGTGGCAACAAACCAGAATGCACGGATCCTCTCAGCTCACCTTGCTTTCTCATTAGAACCCCTACATAAAACAAGTAACAAGGTTGGCTTCACCTTACTGATGCAGAAACTGAGGCACTCCACCCATGTTCACACGGCAGCCAGGTCAGAATGGCAACCCCTACTTCTGTTCACACCAATACCCAGCATCTTAACTTAGAAGACCTCCGACACCACTTGAGGTTGACATGGATGACCTCTGCCGCAGTGACATTAACACATGTACTATATATAATATATACACAGTTGTCTGTGAGTGGCCACGGAGACTCTGCCCTTTGTCTTACACAAATTTCAGTGGAACAGCATGCCCTCACTCAGAAATCAACCCCACCCCTTCTTGTACTTGGACACTGTCCATGGCAAAGCCAGATTCAGCAGGAAGTGAGGGAGAGAGAGGTCAAGAAACTAGGTGGCCATGATCATAGTCCAAGGGGAAAAGATCTTCAGACTTGGGAGAATCGTAAAAGGGCGAGAAGTAGAAGAGCCAGGATGTTCCACAAAGCACTCCATAAACACAGGCACAAGAGCCAAGAGATCTCTCCATCCGGCACCTGGAGATCCAGCCAACTAAGCAGAAAACACTTGACAGCCGGGCGGTGGGGGCACACGCCTTTAATCCCAGCACTCGGGAGGCAGAGGCAGGCGGATCTCTGTGAGTTCGAGGCCAACCTGGTCTACAAGAGCTAGTTCCAGGACAGGCTCCAAAACTACAGAGAAACTCTGTCTTGAGGGAAGAAGAAGGAGAAGGAGGAGGAGAAGAAGGAGGAGGAGGAGGAGGAGGAGGAGGAGGAGGAGGAGGAGGAGGAGGAGGAAGAGGAAGAAGAAGAAGAAGAAGAAGAAGAAGAAGAAGAAGAAGAAGAAGAAGAAGAAGAAGAAGAAGAAGAAGAGAAAACACTTGACAAAAATTTCTGTGCTGAACATTTAGAGGTTTTATTCTTCTTGTCATTATCCCCACACGGCACAACATGACTGCATAGCATTTATGCTGTATGTATTGGGAACTGTGAAAAACCTGTTCAAGAGGATATTCAAGAGGATATGCTTGGGTGATATGCAGATATGGCCTTGTTCTATGGAAGGTGCTTAAGCGTCTAAAGATTTTGGTTTCCTTGGGAAGAAAGAGGGTAAGGGAATCCTGGAACCAATCCCCTGGAGATCCAGAAGGACAATTATTTAACAAGAATGCCTTGAGAAAAGGGGAAGCTGGAACTTATATGGGTCAGCAGCAGTGATACCTTGAACTTGTGAAAGTGCCTTATGGCCTGAGCTCTGGGGGACAAGCCCTGAAATGTTTTATTGGACACCATTATGGGTGAGACCAGTTTGGTAGACTTTTATCTGAGTTTTTAAAGTTTGATGATTAATAGTTTCAAGCATACACACACACACACACACATATTAAAAAAAAAAAACAACCCAGAGAGAATAGCATTAGGAATGCTCACGTTCCCTCCCCCAATCTCAATTAGGCACACTCTCTAATATCTGTTTGTCTTTTAAAACTTAATCTTCATTCTTTGCTGTCATCTAATATCCCGTCTATCTTCAAAGTTATTCAATCAATTTATAACTTTCTTTTTTTTTTTTTTTTTTTTTGGTTATTCGAGGCAGGGTTTCTCTGTAGCTTTGGTGCCTGTCCTGGAACTAGCTCTTGTAGACCAGGCTGGCCTCGAACTCCCAGAGATCCGCCTGTCTCTGCCTCCTGAGTACTGGAATTAAAGGCGTGTGCCACCACCGCCCGGCTTCAATTTATAACTTTTAAACCTGAATAGAGAACTGGGAATACAGATTAGTTATAGAACCCTAGTTCTAGAACAAGGCCTGGGCTCAATTCCCAGCAGAGAAAAAATAATTAAACAGAAGAGATTAGAACATTATAGAAAACACACCAGGGTGAGTTCCACCATTAGCATGTTATGTCTGATATTGTTTCTGCCACATGCACATCACTGCCTCTTGTGTAACCATGATGGGAAGTACCTTTCTGTAGTCAGTTTAAGCCTCTTGGATGCCCAAGTGACTTCCCTCGTCTCCCTCCTTAGGTTTTCTTGAGCAAGGCTTAATGGTCAGCGATACGAAGAGGCTGTGGAAACATTACACAAAGACCTTGCACTTCAAGCTGGACATCCTGTCTCTCATCCCCACAGATCTGGCTTATTTAAAGTTGGGAGTAAACTGCCCAGAACTGAGGTTCAACCGTCTACTGAAGTTCTCTCGACTCTTTGAATTCTTTGACCGCACAGAGACAAGGACCAACTACCCCAATGTGTTCAGGATAGGGAACTTGGTCCTGTACATCCTCATCATCATCCACTGGAATGCCTGCATCTACTTTGCCATTTCCAAGTTCATCGGTTTTGGGACAGACTCCTGGGTCTATCCAAACATCTCCAAGCCAGAGTACGGGCGTCTCTCCAGGAAGTACATTTACAGTCTCTACTGGTCCACTTTGACCCTGACCACCATTGGTGAGACCCCACCCCCTGTGAAAGATGAGGAGTACCTCTTTGTGGTCATAGACTTCCTGGTGGGTGTTCTGATCTTTGCCACTATAGTCGGCAATGTGGGCTCCATGATTTCCAACATGAATGCTTCGAGGGCGGAGTTCCAGGCTAAGATTGACTCCATCAAGCAGTACATGCAGTTCCGGAAGGTAACCAAGGACTTGGAGACTCGGGTTATCCGGTGGTTTGACTATCTGTGGGCTAACAGGAAGACGGTGGATGAAAAGGAAGTGCTCAAGAATCTCCCGGACAAGCTGAAGGCTGAGATCGCCATCAACGTGCACCTGGACACCCTGAAGAAAGTCCGAATCTTCCAGGACTGTGAGGCAGGGCTGTTGGTGGAGCTGGTGCTGAAGCTTCGCCCCACTGTGTTCAGCCCTGGAGACTACATATGCAAAAAGGGGGACATCGGAAGGGAGATGTATATCATCAAGGAGGGCAAGCTGGCTGTGGTGGCCGATGATGGCATCACCCAGTTTGTGGTCCTCAGTGATGGCAGTTACTTTGGGGAGATCAGCATCTTAAACATCAAGGGGAGCAAGTCAGGAAACCGCCGGACGGCCAACATCAGGAGCATCGGCTACTCAGACCTGTTCTGCCTCTCCAAGGACGATCTGATGGAGGCCCTCACCGAGTACCCAGACGCTAAGAAGGCCCTGGAAGAAAAGGGCCGGCAGATTCTGATGAAGGACAACCTAATTGATGAGGACCTGGCCAAGACCAGGGAAGATCCCAGAGACATTGAGGAGAAGGTGGAGTACCTGGAGTCATCCTTGGACGCCCTGCAGACCAGGTTTGCACGACTCCTGGCGGAGTACAGCGCCTCGCAGATGAAACTGAAACAGCGCCTCAGCCAGCTGGAGAGCCAGATGAATGGGAGGGGTAGTGGCTTTTCACCTGCTGGGGAGACTTCCGGGGATATGGCAAAGGTAGAGTGAGAAGTGCAGGCGGCTGTCCGCCTCCTGCCTCCCAGGGCCAACTGTCAGTGAGACACTCTCTGCTGCCGGTATGGCACAGGGCTGGACATCCTTCGCAAGTGATGTGACTGCAAGAGAAAGCCTTGGTTTCCTCGTCTAGGAAATGGGGGTCATGGGTGTCGGCTCCATAGTTCCAGATTATCGTGAGGTCTACGTGATACATGGCAAGGAGTGGGGAAAAGCGTGGTGTGCTCCCAATCAAGTGTATGATAGTATGTGTACAGGATGTGTGTGCACGTGCAGTTGTCTGTAGAGGTCAGACAAGAGTGCTGGATCCCCTGGACTGGAGTTACATACCGCCCAATATGGGCTCAGGTTTCTATTGCTGTGATGAAACGCCTTAACCAAAAGCAAGCTGGGTAGGGAAAGGTTTATTTGGCTTACACTTCCGCATCGCAGTCCATCGCTAAAGAAACTCAAATGAGTTCTTGAGGGCAAGAACCAAACAGGGCAGGAAGCTGGAGGCAGGAACTGATGCTGCCGTGGCTGGGTGCTGCTTACTGGCTTGCTCTTCACAGCTCGCTAATCCTGCTTTCATATAGAACCCAGGACCGCCAGCCTGGGAATGGTTCCACCTACAAAGGGGTGGGCCCTCCTACATCCACCACTAATTAAGAACATGTCAAGAAAATGCGTTCTAGGCGTGCCTACAGCTGGATCTTATGGACGAATTTTCTCAGCTGAGCCTCCCTCCTCTCAGATGACTCTAGCTTGTGTCAAGTTGAGATAAAAAACGAACCAGCACAGATCCAAATTTGCAGCCCTTTCTATATTTGGTGGAGTGAAGGGCTTGCTGTGTTGCTCAGTCCAGCCTTCAACTCCCGTGCCCGAGCGATATTCACACACCAGCCTCCCAAGGAGCAGGGACCAAAGGCACACTCCCCTGTTTCTGGCCCAATTGTTTTTTTGTGAAATCCAGGAGATGATTAAGCCGCAGCCTAGCTTTCTTACACATGGATGTTTATGTAATCTCCTCCCCCACTCCCGCTCCATCTGGTTGTGGAAATGCGAAAAGGGTCTGGGGATATAGGTCAGTGATGAACCACTTCCCTAGTGTGTGCAATAGCTCTGGCTTCGCGTCCGAGTGTCCCCCCAAAACAAACACACAGAACCGAGAAGACAACAGGAGGCCATACACACAAGCTTGTACCATAAGTTCAACTTTACACTGGACAGTTTGGGCTGCGAGCCTGAGCCTGGCGTCTCCCCATACGTGTGCTTACTGGGACCCTGGAAACTCCGGCTTTGTCAAGTCACAGCATTGTGAGACGGAGAGCCCTTCAAGTCAGGGTAGCAAATCTAGACTCCCTGCCTTCCGGTTACCATGCCTTCTGTCCACTTAATGGGACGGGGTGTCTTGTTTCTTCTCATTGGTCGATGGATTGAAAGTCATCTTTCTGTCTTCCTAGAAGTCAGACCTTGAGTAAGGGCTTCTCCCGGACACCAGTGGTATAATAATTGGGAATTTTCTAGAAACTGGCAAGCATAGGGGTTTGGGCAATATCCAAAAAGACTGATCCTAGGAGTCTAACGTGGAGGCTAGATCCAGCTGTCACTACAAGAGTAGCTTGTTACTACTAGAGCCACATAACTCCCTGTAGTTACCTGTTCCAGCTCAAAGTGGAGAGCCATGCTTAAGTAAGACTTCCAGGTGGAAAGGTGGGGACAGTGGCCAAAGGTTTAAGACCAGGGTGGAGAGATGGCTCAGTGGTTAAGAGCATGTACTACTCTTCCAGAGGACCTGGGTTTGATTCTTGGCACTCAAATGGTGGGTTACAGTAATCTACAGTTCTAGTTCCTGGGTATCCAGTACCCTCTTCTAGCTTCCATAGACACTAGGCACACATATGGTCCGCCAGTATACATACATACAGGCGAAACACCCATACTCATAAAATACATATCTTTAAGCTGAAAACTGAAACTTAAAAGCTGAGACCCATGGACAAATACCCTTGTGACCTGCACCTGTACCCTGAAGAAGCTTCAGGTCCCCCATGGAACTGCATCCTCAGGCAAAAGCTCTTAGCTAGCTAGCTCTTAGCTCTTGAAACATTGCAAGAGCTGTTTTTTAACTAGCAATCAGAACTCCATTCACAGTTTTGCCCTTGGGCTCTGCAACTGTGAGTCAGGTCTGCAGTGTTCCATCTCTCAGTGCATGATGGAAGTTCTTGCTTCCCTTCCCATCTTTATCCTTCCTTTCGCTTTCCTCCCTTCCTCTCCATCCTTCTCTTGCTCTCCCTCTCCCTCCTCCTCCCTTCTATCAAACAATACTCTCCTGACTCTTGCTTTGAGGCAGTGTTGAAGCCAAATGCTATAATCTATAAATGGGTCCTGATGTAGCTCATACAAAAGCTACTCTCTGTTCAATTCTGCATTTGGGTCTCTTCTTATGGGTCACATGACCATTTCTTGTGGGTCCCCTGCTGTTTAATGTTTTTAGATGGTTAGAAGATCTATTAAAGAGCATAGATTCAACTTCATATCATCAGCAAAATGTAATCAGCAATGTTTTATATTTTATAAAATTGAATATTTATAACAATGAATATATTTTAACAGCCTTAGCTATCAATTATGCATACATCCATATTTATATAGGAAAGATAAAGACCTGAATTAAAATCTGCGAAGAACTCCTGCTTCAACTCTTGTTGTAAGGGAAGAGTCAGCACCAGGATGCCTTCCTAGGGTGATGACTTCTCTAGAAAGATCAGGTGATGATGAAGGGGGGGGCAGGTAGGACAGACACAGCCAGAAGCGAAGAAACAACATCCTGGGAACACAGAGTCATGCGCAGATGCTTACAGTAGCCTTGGTTCTAAAAGCAACAAAACAGAACTGAACTATCTGAATGCAAGAACAAAGAAAAACTATATGACACACTAGGTCCTCTACCAAAGAGAATTTGTCCGAGGACGTTGGTAGCGCGACAGACTGAAACGATGCAGATGGAGGGTTAATGTTAGTACACGAAGGAGCTATCCACCCCGGGTCTGGAGCTGAAAGAAGAAAGATGCTCAGGGGGGTTGTCCCAGCAACTAGAACTCACACCTTCACGGGTGAGTTACTGTTGGCCACAACTGATAGTCCAGGAACTTAGAGACATTGGTAAACAAAGATATTTGGGCAATATTTAAGAAGTGGCATTGCTCTGCATAAGAAAGAGGTTCGAGAGTCTCATAATGAAGCTGGAAGCTGCTGCCTCCACCAGATGAAGATGTGGCACTGCCTCTGCACCTGGCGGTCCTTAGGCTGTATGACCAGAGAATCATGCAGATGAGCAGAAGAAAATCCCCTCTCCCCTCCCTCTGCCTTCCAGGCTCCCCCAGCTGCCCCTCAGAGAAAGTTCTAGAAGAATGAGGACAGTGAGAAGAACTTTGAATTTGACTGACAATATCTTCCACATATGGTCCCAGACCTTCAAGCACCTGGAACATGCTCAGGAAAGAGTCCTAAGTAAATAATTCAGCAGTTAAGCTGACTATGCACATAAATCATATACACAAATGTTTATAGTTACTTTATTCATAAACACACACGTGCACACACACACTCACTTGTACACACAAATCCAGATGCAGCCACGTTGTCGCTCAACATGGGCAGAAAAGCATATCCATGCAATCCAATACTGCTCAGCATAAAAATGAACAAGCTGCTGTAACTATTCACATGAAAACATTTTGCTGACATGGCATTCTAGACAAAGTAAAACTTAAAGATGAAAAGGATCTCAGTGGTTGTCAGGGGCTGGGAGAGGCTGGGTAGGCGGTTACAAAGGAGGAATTCCTACTGTGACTTTCTTTTTAATGGTACTGGTGTTGTAGACACATGGCCCTATACATTTG
Organism: Chionomys nivalis; assembly: GCF_950005125.1. NCBI lineage: Eukaryota > Metazoa > Chordata > Mammalia > Rodentia > Cricetidae > Chionomys > Chionomys nivalis. The sequence continues at coordinate 32,019,718 of NC_080104.1, forward strand.
CCTGAACTCACATAACTATACATCATAAAGAGACAACTGTAATCCTAACACGTGGAAGGTGGAGGCAAGGAAAACAGACATTCTAGGCCAACCTCGGCTACATATAGAATTTGAGAGTAGTCTGAGCTACATGAAGCCTATCTCTGAGAAAAAAAGAGCAAACTTCTGTGAAAACAAATTTTTCAATATCAACAAGGATGGGGGGGGCATGCCAGGAAGGAAAGAAGAGTCTAACAAGTGAATCTATCTGTATTCCAAGCACAGGGCATAGTCTTATTAAAGGTAAGGGGCAAAATGACAGCTAAGTACCTTTTAAAACTGTAAAACAAGTCAAAGACAGAAGAGAGTGGCATAAACACACACTATAATTGTATATTATTTAACATGGTGGTATAGGTGAATAATTCTGAAATTGCATGTATAATGTGTGGGTGAGTGGGTAGATGGATGAATGGAGGTTGGTAAAAATAAAAGACAAGCTTACCATGGAGAAAAAGGATTCAAATAAGTAAGGGGATGTTTAGTTTCATTTCTGTTGCTGAGATAAAATGCCCTGACAAAAACGTTACTTAAAAAAGAAGGATTTATTTCAGTTCACGATTCCAGATTACACGCAAGACAGGAACTTCAACAGCTAACCACATCCCATCCACAATCAAGAGCAGAGAGAAATGGATGCATACATATTTCCTTGCTTGCTTGTTCCCAGTTTGACCTCTCCACCCTTATACAGTTCAGATAGCCTGCCTAGGGATTGATGCCACCCATGGTGGGCTGGATCTTCATACATCAATCAGTCTCCTACAACCCAGTGTAGGACTGCTGAGGCATCCAGCTTCATGGGCTGAGACACTAACAGGTTCCCAGCCTCTGTAGCATGCAGACAGCTACTGTTAGACTGGTCAGCACCTAATATGCCTGTCGTGTGTGCCTGTGTTTGTGTGTTTACACATGCATGGATATGTTAGTATATTATATATTCTATCAGTTAATTCCTCTAGAGAATCTTGCCTAAAATACTTTTGCTCCATAAAAGTTGCTGAAGTTGTATTGGCTTCCCTAGTTGGCTGCCAGCAGTCACAATGCCCTAATGATTCGTAAGTCACATTCGTGAAGACAGCGCTGGTGCCAGAGCAAATGGACCACAGCCCTGGGTGATGAGTGCAGCGTGAGTTTCTTCCTCTGCCACATCCCGCAGTGAGGATGCTCCTGGCAGGCGTGGATCTGGCCACTGCTTTTGGTTTTGTCTTCCCCTTGATGTCAGAGCTCTGCGGCCTCTAGACAGAGCCTGGGGGTTGGGAAAGTACTTTCGCTGCATCATCATCTGTCCTAATGAGACAGTCACCCTCCTATTTGTGAACTTTGTCATATCTGGTTTCCGGGTGGAGACACAGGGGGATGAACGGGAAAAGGGAAATGGGAACTCTAGCCTTCGACTAAGCAGCTGATTCCCAGGACAAGTACATTCAGAATAGATGGTCGTCCAAGCAAAAGCAAAACAAAATATACAGATCTTCAGGACTAATATTTAACACACCTTTCTGGTATTCAAACTTTCTTTCCAATTTGACACTGCTTCATACAATGGAGTGGTACAATGGAATCAGTCATATTTTTCTGATTTCTAACCCATACTAAGGAAGGGTCGTCTCCTGTAGAGAGCCGTGTGGAGTCACACCTGTTGGCTATATGTAGAGAGTTGCGTGGAGTCGCACCTGATGGTGCTGGCTCCCGCCCTCCGTGATCCCGAAAGCGAGTGCTCTCTGTGATAATCAACTCCTAATATCAACTAGGCCTGACTTATGCTATTATCACGCAATGATTATCAGCTGCTTGCATATGCATGGACCTATGAGCAGTGCCCACCTGGCAATCCAGGATTGGTAGCCCATGCCTACTTAAGGGCTGGGAGAGGTTTGCCCGGAGAGAGAGGAAAAGAGATAGAGGGAGAGAGAGTGAGAGAGAGAGAGAGAGAGAGAGAGAGAGAGAGAGAGAGAGAGAGAGAGAGAGAGAGAGAGAAATTTTACAATTGTCAAAAGGTCCTGAATAAAACTGCAGTGAGAAGAGCTCCGGTGGTCGCGTCATCCTTGCTGGACGAGGTGGGCGCGACAGTTTCCTACAAAAGTTTTCTGTGTAGGGGGAATATTAGGTGCCATCAAGTTTACCGCAGGGACTGTTTAGATTGCTCACTGCTTAAAGTCTATAATGTCATTAGAAGCATGGACAGTGTCCCCTCCAATTTGTCAGACTGTTCACTCTTTGGCTGGGAGCCAGAGGAAAACTTACCCTTTCTTTAGTGACCATGTGTGTTCAGGGATACCACATATGACTGCACGAGCTGGACACTTCCACCGAAGCACGCCTTTGAAAGAGGCATTCTTGCTTTCTCAGATTGTTTGGTTGTGTTGATTATGCCAATAATCCAGCAGATGGCAGTAGTGGGTCCTCTGCTAATCTATGCAGTTTTCCACGAAAATTGTCCTCAAAAATTTCACTTTAAAAGTCTTATCTGGATGGTGTGGCTGTGTGTTACTCCCTTCCCCACAGCCACGAAGGCAGGGGTTCTTCTTCAAAATATTTATCTGTTATTATTTTATGTATATGGGTGTTTTGCGTGCATGAATGTATGTGCCTGATACCCACAGACACCAGAAGAGGGTGCTAGATCCCCTAAAATGGAAATGACAGATACCAGAGACCCACCATCTGGGTGCTGGGAATTGAACCTAGGACCCCTGCAAGAGCAACAAATGCTGTTAATTGCTAAATTATCTCTCCAGCCCCAAGACGTGGGTTATTAATCAGATGTCACTGTTCAACTCCCCCAGACTGCTGCAGCGACTCTTCAAAATAATATTCTCCATTTCTGAGCCCTTTAGCATATATTTAACTTTGCCAGTACTAGTAGCTAGTGGATGGCTTAATGTCTCAAAATCAGAAGTAGTTTGAAACTCCTTAAGATATGCAATATTGTAAGAAAAGATAATCAAGATATCATTTCCATAGACAAAGGAATAATGAGACATCACTTTCATATTGGACACTTTGTTGTCCTCATTTTAAGAATAGCTTTGTTCTTTGTCATTTGTCCTGAGAAATAAATATTGCTGGTTTCGGGGGGGGGAGTACAGAGGCAGGAGGATGGTGAGTTTGAGATCAGTCTTGGGTAATTAGTAAAACCTTGACTCAATAAAGAAAAGAAAAATCAAAGAAAAAATAGCAAAGGTAAGGGAAAGAAAAGGGATAAGACATTAACAAGTGGTATTTGCCCTGCTGCTGGGGCCTGGCTGCCACCGTGTTGAACTGCTGAGATGCCCACTTCAGCTGCAGAGCAGTGAACAGACTCTCCCGTGCTGGCCTTCTTCAAGGCCCTGAGAGCTTGTTTTCAGGATCAGCCCACTGCAGGTTGGGTGGATTGTAGTATGTCTGACTGTTGTGGACTACAGCCGCTGTGGGCTGCCAGGACTAGTAGACAATGGCTTAGCTAGTGCCACAAACCCGCTGTCCATAAGCAGTAATCCTCAACTGTTCCCAGAAATATCTGCTTCTTTGTCTTAGGCACAGGGATCCATAGGATCTCTGAGATTTGGATCCAGCATATTGTTCATTTCCTCCTTTCAATTGTACCCCAAGTAGGTGACATGGGGTACACACAGTTGGGCCTTTTTGGCTGAGTCTGGTACCCTAGGCTTTTAGTGTCTATAGTAGGCCTTTTGTGACCTTTTTGCATTTTTTTCTCATTTTTTTTAAGCTATGAGGAAGTCATCACTTGAATTAGGATGTTCTCCATATACCCTTGTTGGAAAGCCATGAGGTCAGCACTTAAGGTCTCAGTAAAGTGTGTGTGTGTGTGAGGGGGGCGGGGTGTTGAATCTTTGTGGCAATCTAGTCCAGGTCAGTTGACCTATAAAACCTCTGTCAGAATCAGTCCATTTAAAGGCAAAAATGGGTTGACTTATAGGTGGCAACTGGAGGTCAAAAAAAAAAAAAAAGGAATTCTTTAAGCTAAGAACTGTATATACTTCTTTTTCAGGGGGACAGGAGGCTCAGGAGGGCGGGGTGGGAGGTAGGAACCATGGGATGGGTTATCTCTAGCACTTGTTGGTCTTTCTGAGATCCCATACTGGCTGGTCATCCTGGGTGCCCAGCTTTAGGACCAGGAGTCAGGGGCATTCCAAGGGGGATGGCAGGGGATAAGATGCTATAGCCTATAAATGTGTTTAGCAGTCCCCTCTTTGACTTCCTAGCTCATAGGATACTGTTTGATGCATAATGAGGTAGCAGTACTTACTAACTGGGTAACAACTGGTGCTCGGTGGGTGGCCAATCCTGCAGGGTTGTTTCAGCCCAGACTCTAGGATACTGTTTGCTGCCAGTCCTGGAGGTATCCCAAAGACTGAACACTATTTTTGGGTGTTGGACTTGACTGGAGGCAGGTCACAAGGAAACAAATTGGGGAGCTGAGTGGCATTCAAGGTAAGATAGGTAGTGCCTCTCCAAAGGATATGGTTTCCGGTAGTTTTGTAATAAATCTCTCCCAACTAGGGCATACGGCTAGTCTGACATTACTAAGAAGGGTGTCACCAGTACCTTAACCTAAGTCCACCACCCAGGAGGTCATCCAGTCCAGCTACTCCTTGGATGGCTGTCCATTGAGACATCATCAGTCAGAGTGGTTCTGCCTGGACTGGATGAGCTGTGCTTGTGTTGACCAAAAATTTAACAGATTTGGCCCCCACCTTTAATGTTACCCTAGTGTGATGGTTTGAATGAAAATGGCCCCATAGGCTCAAGATGTGGCCTTGTTAGGTAGGTGTGGCCTTGTGGGAGGGGAAATGTGTCATTGGGAGTGGGCTTTGAGGTTTCAGGTGTTCAAGCCAGGCCCAGTCACTCTTCCTGCTGCCTGTCAATCCAGATGTAGAACTCTCAGCTCTGTCTCCAGCACCATGGCTGTCTGTGTATTGCCATGCTTCCTGCCAGGATGCTAATGAACTAAACCTCTGAATCTTTAAGCCAGCCCCAATTCAATGTTTCTCTTTATAGGAATTGCTATGGTCATAGTGTCTCAGTGGAGCAATAGAAACCCTAACTAAGTAAGACACCTGGGCCCTAGGGTTCAATGGATTGGAGCTCCAGCCATGCCAATTCTCACCCAAATATAGGACAGGACATCCTTCCCTCTTCCGGTTTGGGCAATTACTTTTTACTGTCCTTCTTGCTTGTAATAAGCACATTTTTTTGTTTTTGTTTTGTTTTGCCTCCTATTTAATTATTTACTTATTTTTTGTTGGTTTTGGCCTTCTCCTCTGAGATCTTTCTTATCAGTCTTCCTGGGCACTGTCATTATTGCCTGGTTCAGTCACACTCACACACACACACACACACACACACACACACACACACACTTTATATATCTGTTGCAACTTTTTGTGGTTAACCCCTACCTGACTAGAGGGCAGCTTTTCTACTCTCAAGCCAGCGTTACTTTCTCATTGTTGTGGAAGCTAACTACTACTTAGGGGCTGGCAAGATCATTCCACACCTAAAGATCCCTGACTCCAAGCCTGACCATCTGTGTTAAAGTCTCTAGGACGTACACAGTGAAAGGAAAGAACTGACTTCTGAAAGTTGGCCCCTGACCCTCACATGTGTGCTGCAGCACACCACACACAACACAGACACACAACACAAATAAAATGCAATTTTGGGGGATGGAGAGGTGACTCAGGGGGTAAGAGCATTGGCTACTTTTCCAAAGGTCCTGAGTTCAATTTCCAGAAACCACGAAGTGGCTCACAGCCATCTATAATGAGATCTGGTGCCCTCTTCTGGTGTGCAGGTCAGAACATGCAGACAGACACTGTATACATAATAAATAAAAATAAAATGCAGTCTTTAAAAGGGTGGGAAAGGAAGGGTTTGTTTAGCACACAGTTTGAGGGTGAAGTCCATCACGGTGGGAAGGCATGGCTGCAGGAGCAGAGATTGGCTACTCACACCTGGAATCAGGAAACAAAGTTCATACCCAGATAAATTCCTCCTTTTTATTCCATCCAGTGTCACCCAAATTGAGGTTAATGTCCCCACCTTAGTCACCCAATCTAGCTAAGCTCCCACAGTCAAGCCCAGAAGCTTGTTTCCAGGGTGATTCTATGTCCCACAGAAGTTTACAATCAAGATGAACTGTTCTTGCACTCATGTGCCTAGAAGCCGAAAGTCCAAGTCAGAGCCCCCAGAATACCCAGGTGAGCCTACATCCTGGCTCATGGCGTCTGTGCGTGTGATAACCGTGAAGCTTACTGGCTACTCACCCTTTCCTATCATGCTTTAGATGTCACGGATAAATGTCTCCTTCTAAAATGAGGTATCTGTGGTGAAAGGCTAGGATATGAAAACGCCCATCTCTTTTGAAGGCCCTTTGAAATAATCTTGAGTTCTTTTCAATAAGGCAGTGGTTGTTAGATAAACACTGTCTTGGGAAAATCTTTCCACTGTTAAAGGTAGCATTTGCTCTATATGTTCACATAACTCTTAAGTTCCCAGGGACATTTACTAAGACAGTGACAAATGATATGTAATAAGTCATCTGTAACATTTACCCAGGGCTTCTGGTACAGTCGCTGCAGAATGAAAATGCTGTTCATCAGGTCTTCCTAGACAAAAGGGACATTGGCGAACTCTGGACCCAGATACCTGAGTCCTAATAACACTAATAACGTGGTTCGAGTCTTCTGCCTACTTCTTACGGCTATGCACAATTCACACTGGTCATACAACCCAGCCTTCGCAGATTTGGTGGCAATCTGGACTCTCCAGTGGCTGAAGCACAGCCCACATCTTTCCTTGACTTGCCAGATAAGAGAAACCTGTGAATGTGTGGTGTGTGTGTGTGTGTTTGTGTTTGTGTGTGTGTGAAAGAGAGAGAGATACATGCAATTAGCATAAAAAGAGCGACAGTCAGGAGGAGGTTTGTAGAGAATGTCTGCCTGTACTTTGAATGTTAGTAAGAGGTCTGGCTGCGCTATGCATATATTCCTACCTGAAGCTTCCCCTGTGCAGGGAACATGGTGAAAAGACAGATCTGAGGAGGCAGAGTGGGAGAACTGCTTTCCACACAGACAGTGCCAGAGGCTGGCATCAAAGCATTGTTTGTTCTTTTTAGTAATTAAGTCGGGGTGGCAAAGTAAACATTCTGGTTGATGTTTTATACAACTTAAGATGCAATGACTGGGGGTGGATTGGTGCTTCCAGGAGCAGTTGTGTCTCACACCAGCAGAATTCTAAGTTATTAAAACATTTAAATGTCATATTCTTTAAGTATTTTAAAATGTTTGATGATTACCTATCTTGAGGAATACATCTTTGTGCATCTAGAAAATGTAACTAACATAAGTATGACAAATATGGGTTACTATTAACCTGTAATTCTTAATAAGCTACATAGTTTAAAGACTAAAACTTCAAATTATAAAAATAAACAATCTGTAAACATATACAATATAAGGACAATGATTTTGCAATTGTGACAATATACAAAAATATCTTAAGCAGAGGTAGAAATGTATACTGCAATGTGACAAAAATATCCTTAATTTCCGTCAGTGTACAAAAAATCCTAAACAGAAGTAGGAACACAATACAATGTGACAAATACAATTTTACATTTGTAATAATATACAAAAATATTTTAAAGAGAAGTAGAAACATATATACAATATGACAAATATAATTTTACATTTGTAACAATAAACAAAAATATTTTAAACAGTAGTAGAAACATATATATGACAAATATAATTTTGAATTTGTATCAATATACAAATTATCTTAAACAGGAATAGAAAAATAATTGTACATTTGGCTGAAAAAGCATGGGATAAAACCGGACTCGCTGAACATAGCGGACAATGAGGGCTGCTGAGAAGTCAAGAACAAAGGCACTGGGTTTTGATCCTACTGCACGTACTGGCTTTGTGGGAGCCTAGGCAGTTTGGATGCTCACCTTACTAGACATGGAAGGAGGTGGGAGGTCCTTGGACTTCCCACAGGGCAGGGAACCCTGACTGCTCTTCGGGCTGCTGAGGGAGGGGGGAGTTGATTGGAGGAGGGGGAGGGAAATGGGAGCTGGTGGTGGGGAGGAGGCAGAAATCTTAAATAAATAAATAAATAAATAAATAAATAAATAAATAAATAAAATTTTAAAAAAAGAAAAAAAAAAGAATCCGTACCAATGCAAATTATCTAAAACTGATAGCTGCTATTGCTATTTTAGTTTACAAGCAGATACAATAATCTACTGTAATGTCCTATCCCATCTGTCCCCCTCTTTTCTGTTCCCAATGAGAGTTCTGAGTCTAATCTTTATTGCTCCGCCCTTACTCTGTAACAGCTAATAACCAACCCCTTAAAATTATTCATAGCCCTGAAAAAAATACTCAACACCATCCACACCAGCTTTTCTTCTCCTCCCTATCTATGTGAAGCTGGCCCTCGCTACCCCTCAGCCACCCCTGCAGTTAGGCACCTTGGATCACCATCCCCGGTCAGTTGACCATGAGCGGAAGCAATTGCAGGTCTTTGAGTTTGGGGATACATGCTATTCTCCATTTTGGGTCTGGTACCGAAGAGCTAGAACCTCTGAGCCCTTGCTATAGCTCAAAGATGTGTGTGATGTGGGGGCCAGCAAGATGGTTCAGCAGGAAAAGTCTCTTGCTGCCAAGCCCAAGGTCAATTCTCAGGACCCACGTGGTGGAAGGAGAGAACCATCCCCCCAAAGTAGACCTCTCACCACTACAGGTGTTCTGTGACACTTGTGGCCTCCCACAAACACACACACACACGGAGAAATATAATAAATAAGCAAATAAATGAACAAATGTAATTAAAAAAGAAGGTATGTAATGTGGGTAGAAAAATAAACCTTCATTTTGGGATGTCAGTCATACTTGCTGCATGACTTTTTATTTGATATCTTTTAGGTGGTTATTATAAAAAATGTTAAGAGTCATTGCAAGAGATAGGCATGTTTATTGCCTTGATTGTGGTATTGTAAAAGGCACGTGCATATATGCAAATGCATCAAATCGTATCCATTAAACGCATGCAGTTTTTGACTGTCAGTTTTGCCTCAAAAAAGCTATTTTAAAAATCTGCCTTCTCACGTGAAGAAAAGCACATCCTGTGCCAGTGAGTAAGGGATGTATTTATAGTTGAACAGTGTCATTTGCAAACCTACTCCCTGTTGAGTGTGGTGGCTTATACCTGTGATCTCAGCACTTGGGAAGTTAAGGCAGGAGCATTGGTTTAAGGCCATCCTTGGCTACATAGCAAATTTGAGGCCAACCTGGGCTATATGAAACTCTACCTCATAAACAAAACAAAACCAAAACTTGCTTTCTGGACTCCAGTGCTCCTGAGGGCACTGCCCTTGTCCTTCGGCATCCATGGTATACTCTGCATATTTCATGACATCTGGATTCCAGGGGTCTCTGCCATTGTGGTATATGGGGCAGCCAAGGGTGAGCTTAGGTGGGGAGAGAGATGCAGGATGAGGAGGGAGCCTTAATTATTCTCATTTTCAGTTGGAAAACGGTTTAGTTTTGTTGGCGGCATATGCCCTCAAAGTCAAATGAGGACTCCGGAGCCCATATCTGTCACCACTGTGCTAAATTATGCTCAATAGAGTTGGATCTGCTTCATAAATCTAAGCAGAATACATCCAAATGCTTTCCTTGCAAATTTACTATGATTCTACTGAAAACTTAAAAAAAAAATGTGGGTTGCAATTCATCCTCGAGTTGTGGAATCAATCAAATTACAAGCTCGACGGGAACACAATAGAAAATCACAGACTGCGTTGGCACCACTGTAGAAGTCTCATGGCGACTGTGTTTGTTATACACACATGCCCACATATGTGTGATCAATATATTAACTGCATTGGAGCTGGAGGGATGGTTCAGAGGTTAAGAGCGCTTGCTGCTTTTGAAGAGGACCTCAGTCCTGTTGCCAGCACCCATAACAAAGCTTACAATCATCTGTCATGCCATTTCTAGAGGATTCTGTGTCCTCTCCTCACTTCAGAGAGTACCAAGCGCACACATGGTACAAAGATGTACGTGCAGGTAAATACTCATACATTAAAAAACATTTAAATGTGTTAACAGCAGCTTCTGCTCCACATTGTAGCCAATAGAGACTAAAAATATCTCAAGTAGTGTTTGTCTTTAAATGTTTGTGAAGTTAGCAAGAATAAAAAAATGTTATGGGTGGGGCTGGGTTGTGGCTCAGTTGGTAGAGTACTCTTCTCATGAACAAAACCCTGGATGCAATTCGCAGCATCCATAACTCATGCATGTAAGCCCAGCTCTCAGAAGTCAGAGGCAGAAGGATCAGGAGTTCAAGGTCATCCTGGACTACAAAGCAAGATCATGGCCAGCTTGGGATGTAGGAGACTCTACCTAAACAAACAAACAAACAAACAAAAATAAAAACCTTACATTTGAAGGCGAGTCAGAATGGCCCACTGTTCTTGATTGCAAGGCGTGAGTTGAATGAAGCCGCTTTATTTTCGAGCACCAGTGTCAGCGTGCTCCCTGGAAGCAGGATCTGCTTCTGTGTTCCAGCTCCCAAGGCTGTGGCATCTCTCCAGCACACCTGGATCAGCCCAAAGGAAATGAGAATATCAAGGACAGACATCTTTCTAAGTAACCCGTCAAAGGACTGCTGGGTTCAGAGCCACAGAGACTAAGAAGTGTCCCATCAGAGCCTTCCTGCCCTGTTCCCTCCACACTCAGGGACCCCTCTCTGCCAACCTCATTCCACCCCTACCTAACTTCAGCCTTTTTCAGACTGGAGGTTCTGTCTTACTTGAGAAGAGAATAAATTATGATACACCCTTTGAAAGGAAAGCAAAACAGAGTGGACCAAAAAGGAAGTAAAATTTAATGCTGAGCAAGCAATTAAGCGTTCATGTGACACCTTCTGTTTCTCAGGCGTTAGCACACATGGGACTCATCTGGGGAATGTATGAGCAAGAGAGTGTGTCAAGAGGATCAGGTAGGGCCAGACATCCTACTTCTCTAGTAGATTTCCTGGTGACACTGACCTGCTGGTCCCAGACACATCTGGAGTAGATCTTTAGTACTGAGGTTGTTACACAGTTGGATCATGAAACTTAACTCTGATGGCATACACAAAGCTTGCTCTAGTCATGTTGTTTCTTACAGACATCATGTCCATTTACATAATTACTCCATCAACATAGGCTTATATAGTTTCATTTTGTTGTTTTATTTTTTAATTACAAACATTTCATTTTATGTACATGAGTGTTTTTCCTGCATGATTATATGTTTGTATGTATGTTTGTATGTATGTATGTGTATCAAGTGCCTGCCTGTTGCCCTAGGGAGTCAAAACAGAGTGTCATATCCCCTGGAACTGGAGTTATGGATGGTTTGAGCCATGTGGGTTTTGAGAACTAAACTTGGACCCTCTGCAAGAGCAATAAATGCTCCTAACTGCTAAGCCACCTCTCTAGCCTCTGTGGCATTTTAGAAAGAAGCAAAACATCATAAACTGAGTTTACATTTATGTGTGTGTATGGGGGGGGGAGTTTTAGTTCTCGGTGTCCTTTCATTTCAGTCTATATAGTTTCCATTAGTGTTTCTTTTTTAATTTTTAAATTACATTATTCATTTATTTGTGTGTGCATTTGCATGTATGTGTGTGGACACATACGATTTCATGGAGGTCAGAGGACAACTTGCAGGAGTCAATTTTCTCTTTCTATCATGAGGATTGATGGAGGAGGGTCATATGTCTATTGGTTAATAAAGAAACTGCCTTGGCCTTTAATAGGACAGAAAATTAGGTAGGCGGAGTAGACAGAGCAGAATGCTGGGAGAAAGAAGCCGAGTCAGATAGTCGCCATGATTCTCCCACTCCAGACAGACGCAGGTTAAGATCTTTCCTGGTAAGCCAGCTCGTGGTGCTACACAGAATATTAGAAATGGGTTAGATCAATATGTAAGAGCTAGCCAATAAGAGGTTAAAACTAATGGGCCAAGCAGTGTTTAAAAGAATACAGTTTCCGTGTAATTATTTCGGGTGTAAAGCTAGCCAGGTGGTGGGACGCAGCCCGCCGCTCCTCACAACAGAGGATACTGGAAAATTGGATTTAGGTCCTTAGACTTTATGGCAAATGACTTTACTCTCTTGCCTAAGGGTTTCTATTGCTATGAAGAGGCACCATGACCACAGCAACTCCCATGAAGCAAAAACATTTAATTGGGGTGGCTTACATTTTCAGAGGTTTAGTTCATTATCATCATGGTGTGAAATGGTGGCATGCAAGTAGATTTGAAAGAAGTAGCTGAGACTCCCACATCTTGACTCCCAGGCAATAGGAAGTGGTCTGAGACACTGTTTGTGGCTTGAGCATATATGAGATCTCAAAGCCTGCCTCTACAGTGATGCACTTCCTCCAAGGCCATACCCACTCCAACAAAGCCATACCTCATAATAGTGCCACTCCTTTGGGGGCTCCTTTCTTTCAAACCATCACATCACTGATCCATCTCCATCTCACAGTTCCCCTTTAAGTATTTCTTCTTCTTCTTCTTCTTCTTCTTCTTCTTCTTCTTCTTCTTCTTCTTCTTCTTCTTCTTCTTCTTCTTCTTCTTCTTCTTCTTCTTCTTCTTCTTCTTCTCTTCTCCTTTTTTCTCTCTCTGTACGTATATATCATATATATGTATATATATATATCTTTTGTTTTGAGACAGAATTTTTCTGTATAGCCTTAGCTATCTATACTGGAACTCACTCTGTAGACCAGGATGATCTCAAACTCAGGGATCCACCTGCCTCTGCCTCTCTTTTGCTGGGATTAAAATCATGCACCACCATTCCCCAGCAAATAACCTTAAGTATTTCTTAGAAGGTGGGACTGCCAAAAATAAATTCAAGTGTTAATCTCTCCCCTTTTCTGCAGGCTAGTTTTTCTAAAGGTAAAATTCTAGGTTTGAAGCCTTTTCCTTTCATTGCTTGGACTCTTTGTACTGGATAGTCTTGTGTCAGCTTAATGCGAGCTAAAGTCATCTGAGAGAAGGAAACTTCACTTACAAAAATGCCTCCATAAGATCCAGCTGCAAGACATTTTCTTAAGTAGTGTTTAATGGGGGAGAGCCCAGCCCACTGTAGGTGGTGCCATCCCTGGACTGATGTTCCTGGACTCTATAAGAAAGCAGGCTGAAGCTAGGCAGTGGTGGTGCACAGCTTTAATCCCAGCACCTGGGAGGCAGAGACAGGTGGATCTCTACGAGTTCAAGGCCAGCCTGGTCTACAGAGTGAGTTCCAGGACATGCTCCAAAGCTACAGAGAAACCCTGTCTTGAAAAACCAACCAACCAACCAAATATATAAATAAGAAAGAAAGAAAGAAAGAAAGAAAGAAAGAAGAAAGAAAGAAAGAAAGAAAGAAAGAAAGAAAGAAAGAAGAAAGAAAGAAAAACAAAAAAAAGAAAAGGAAACAGGCTGAGTAAGCCATGGGGAACAAGCCAGTAAGCAGCACCCCTCCATGGCTTCTTTAACAGCTGCCTCCAGGTTCCTGCCCTGTTTGAGTTCTGCCCTGACTTCCTTCAGTGATGAACTATGATGTGGGCGTGTAAGCCAAACAAACACTTTTCTCCCCAGCTTACTTTTGGTCGTGGTGTTTCGTCACAGCAACAGTAACCCTGAAAGGACAATGTTGCTGGCTACTTATTGCTTCTTCTGACAAGACAGGGGCATCAGTTTTATTGAGAACCACTTACGTGTGATAATTTGCTTCTGCTTTCAAAGGTCTCTCCGTCTTTGGCCTTTGATAGTTCATAATGCTGTGTTAAGGCATGAATTTCCTTGAGGTCATTCTAGTTGAAATCTAGCAGGCTTCTTGGATGTGGAGGTTAACATTTTCTCATCAAATTTGTGAGATTTTAGTGGTTATTTCTCAAAGTTATTTCCCAATCTCCTTGTCTTTTCTTTCCTGTGTACAGCTAGAATGATTAACAGTATCTGATCGATTTGGTTTTTCTCTATGGCTTTTCATATGTGTTCCTCAGACTGTGCAACATAACTGGCCAACCCTATCAATTGCTAATTCTCTTTTTCTGGCTCAATCTCTGGTTGTATTTTTGGAACAGAATTTTCATTTCCATGATTACATCTTTAACTTACAGCATTAAAGTATAATCTCTACATATTATTAACATTCTGTTTTGATATGGTATTGTTCTTATATTTTTCTTTAGTTTTTGAGAAATGGTTTAATTTTTTGACTATATTTATAACAGGCACATCTATGGGGCATATTAAAAACTAATGATTAATGTAGAAGGGTCCAGCATTGGCAGCTGTACCACCCCTGGGCAGGTAGTCTTTGGCTATACAAGACAACGAACTGAGTAAGGCAATACCCACCATTCTTCCATGGCCTTTGTTCCAGTTCCTTCTTCTAAGTTCCTGCCTTGAGTTCCTGCTCTGACTTCTCTCAGTGAAGAACCATGATCAGACAATGGAAGCCAAATAAAGCTTTTCCCCTCAAAGTTCCCTTCAGTCATGGTGTTTATCACAGCAACAGAAAGGCAAGTAGAACAAATCCCCTCCCCATGCCTTTGCATTTCTGTTCATTTTTCAGGTTTGACACCTCAAGCCTCTGTAACCCTTATAGTCATCCTGTAACTACATATGTACATTAGATACATTTGTTACTACGTAATATGTGGTCCAAGAGTTAATATTGGTACTTAGACTAGAATATAGGAGCAGGCTTTTGCCTCTCCTAGGACTAGGAAGGAAACAGGACTGGATGGCAAATTGCTGCCGATGAAAACACCGTCCCTTGTGATTTTAATGTTATTCAATAATTCTGATATTGTAGAAAAATGCAAACATGTTTGCCTCTTTCTAACAAAGCACACTCACAACAGCTGCATAGCCATACCCTCTTGTAATAAAATAACAGCAAAAGCAATAACAAGCAAGCAAACAAGACCCCACAAAATCAAAACAAGAGACAGTCTACGTGACTGTCTGGGGGCCATGTCACGTCCACGCAATCACAGGTCCTTGCTTGATTAGCTTGTTGGCTCTCCAGGGATTAGAGACTTCCTCAGGTCCTTC
This sequence comes from Chionomys nivalis, assembly GCF_950005125.1. NCBI lineage: Eukaryota > Metazoa > Chordata > Mammalia > Rodentia > Cricetidae > Chionomys > Chionomys nivalis. The sequence goes on from NC_080104.1 coordinate 32,034,879, forward strand.
CTGTGTTTAGAGCTGGAGCTATGTGTGCGTGCTGGGCTTGTCCTCAATCCTCAGGCAGACACTGACAATTTCCTTAAGTGGCACATCCTGCTCGTTCTAAGTCTTGAAGTTGGCTGAAGGTGGAAAACTGGGGGCTGTTTCAAGTCTGTCCCGAGCCTGCGCTCAGTTGTGTTTATGGAAAAATCTTTTTAAGATTTCAGAAATATTTCTCATCTTTTCAACTCCTTCCTCCATGGACATCTCACTCCCCATGTATTTTCTTTTAGATTTTTTCATTACTTTTATTATTTTTATGTGTATGGATGTTTTGCCTGCCTTTATGTCTGCATACCACATGCATGCCTGGTGACTGTGGAGGCCAGAAGAGGTCATTGACTCCCCTGGAATTTGAGCTACAAATGGTTGTTCACTGTCATGTGGGCGTTGGGAATTGAACCCTGATCCTCTGGAAGAGCAGCCTGTGTTCCTAATTGCTGAGTCATCTCCTTTTAAGGTTTAAAAATGATTATAATTTTTTTTAGAATTTCATAACGCAGGACTGTGGTTTGATCAATCTCACCCCCAGTTTCCTTCCCCTCCAGTTCCTTCACTGCCCTTTCCCACCACCACCACTACCTCCTCCTTTTCAGTTTTAGCCTCTGCTCAGCTCCAACCAGCTCCAGCAGCTGCAGTGCTAAATGCTTGTGTTGTTGTTGTTGTTGTTTAACCTGGCAAATAGCTCCATTTTCTATGAGAAAATTGTTAGTCATGTCATCTAAAGACAAGCCCTACCAGGATGTTATCAGACAAGTCAAATAGTGCTAAGTCTTAGGGAATGGGACTTTTTGAGGCGCCCAGGTCCTTTTGGTCCTTTCGGTGGATGTTAGAGTGACTTTCCACAGCTCTTAGGGCTTCAGAGCCCATGGTGCTCTAGTCTATGTCTATTTTCTAACAAAACTACTCATACATATAAGCATCATACTTAATGGTCTAAGAGAATGCCTCACGTAGGATGGCTCTTGTCCTGATAATGCTGCCCAGTCCTTGGTTCTTGTATTAAAATCAGCTATTTATTGTACATAGATGTTAGTTTAAGTTGATATTCTCCTCAGAACCCTCTAGGGCTTGTTAGAAACAGCATCTGAGGTGAGGCTTGGGAATGTACATTTCTAGTGTTTTTGTTTGTTTTTTAATTTTAAGATGGTGTGTGTGTGTGTGTGTGTGTGTGTGCATGTCACGATGTGTACATGTGAGGGTGGTGGAGCTCAGAGAACAATTTGTGAAGTCTGTTTCCCTCCTTCCACCACTTGGGGTTTGAACTCACGTCCTCGGGCTTGGTGGCAAGCGCCTCTATCTGCTGAGTGGTCTCACTGGATCCCTAGCAAAGTTATGAGTGAAAGTTGAAGCTGTTTCTAGAGTCATTAGGATCAGAGCCTGAGCTCTGGTAGCCTAGTAGGCTAGTCTCGGCCATAAGTCCACAATAGGCCAATTCAACAAACAGTAGTGAAAAAACAGGACGTTTGTCCAGTGTTACTTCATCGGGGAGAATGGCATAAAGATCCAATGGCACCCTCTCCCATCTTCCCAAACCCCGAGTCCGTCTTCCCAGGTCCTAACCTGAGGATTCCGCTTAAATATAACACGAATTCTGTGTAGCTAAGCAGACCCAGGCCAGGTCATTCATGCTCATCATCACTTCCTCGTCTCTGCTGCAGAGCGCTCTGACAAGATGCAAGAGATGTGTGAAATCTCTTTCTGGGAGACAGGCTCCACTTCCGGCTGGCACCAGCTTTCCCAGTCTTTTCTTTCTCCCAGCAAGAGAGATTTCTGAGTCATTTCCAATCTCAGAATTGTCAGTAGTTTGACAGTTAAGAGGAGGGGTGCTCCTGTCTGCTTGGAATAATTCCATTCCTATTGAGATGTTTACATTGCTGGCGTTTGGGGCCCCAGTGTCGAGAACTGGTACATTGTGCCCAGGGTAAACCTTCTCTCATGGTGTCATGTGTAGGAATGCACATGGCTATGTATGTCCACAAATTCAGCTTCCTCTTTCCTTGCTAATTTTCTTTGTACAATGGATTGGGGGTATCTATCAACACAGTGAAAACACGACTGGTTTTTTTTTTTTTTTTTTTTTTTTTTGGTTTTTTTCGAGACAGGGTTTCTCTGTGGTTTTGGAGCCTGTCCTGGAACTAGCTCTTGTAGACCAGGCTGGTCTCGAACTCACAGAGATCCGCCTGCCTCTGCCTCCCGAGTGCTGGGATTAAAGGCGTGCGCCACCACCACCCGGCGACGACTGGTTTTTAATATTCCTCAGATGTGTGCAAGAGTCAGGGGGCAAATATTGGAGCTCTCATCATATTTGTTACTGTCTTGAATGACTGTTGAAAGGAGACTGATATTTATTTATAAACTTGTGAATTAAAAAGTATTTAAGGCTATTATTGATTTGAAAACTCTTTTTTAAAATATTTATTTATTTATTATGTATACAATATTCTGTCTGCATGTATGTCTGCAGGCCAGAAGAGGGCACCAGACTTCATTACAGATGGTTGTGAGCCACCATGTGGTTGCCAGGAATTGAACTCAGGACCTTTGGAAGAGCAGGCAATGCTCTTAACCACTGAGCCATCTCTCCAGCCCCTTGAAAACTCTTGTTAGCTTGATTATAAGTAGTATGGCTGTACCGGCTAGTTTGTTATTGTTGACACAAGCTAGATTTGTCTAGGAAGAGAGAATCTCGATTGAGAAAATACCTCCATCAGATTGCTTTGTAGGCTCCTGCATGGGACATTTTTTTTATTTTCAATTAATTAATTAATACATACCAATCCAAGTTCCTCCTCCCTCCTCTCTTCCTGCTCCCCCTCCCCTCACCCAACCCCACCCCATCCTCTGCTCCTTGTGGGGCATTTTTCTTAATGATTGATGTGGGAGACCAAGGTCTATTGTGGGCCGTGTCACCCCTAGGCAGGTAGTCCTGAGTTGTCTAAGGAAGCAGACTGAGCACCCTAACAACTAGCCTTTTGCTTAAGTTCCTGCCTCCGTGTGTTTGCCTTGAATTCCTGCCTTGACTTCCCTGTTGATGGACTTGTAACCTCTAAGCCAAATAAATCTTTTCCTCCCCACATTGTTTTTGGTTGGTGGCTTACCACAGCAATAGAGAAGCAAACTGGAACACTGACCATGACATTTATTACCTAAATGGGATGCTTTTGAGAGTGGAGGGAAGGGGATTGCTATTAGAAGTTTTCCTGGGAGAGAGATATAAACAGGGACTGCCTTGAAAGACCAGACAAACCCAGTCACCTGAACTTTAGAAAATGAAATAGCAAGATAGGTTTCACTTTTGCAAGCATGTTTGATTTACTCAGCTTTTGGTCATAGGGTTAAGGTTCTGTCAATATTTTCTCCCATTCATACAAAGAAATAACAGAAGATAAGTATTTTATTAATGAGTTACTTCTCAGAACATAAAATTGGGTTTTGCAGTGGATACCTGCGATCTCAGCATTGCATCAGCATTGGAAGGCAGTGGCTCCCTCAACTACACAGTGAGTTGGTGACCAACCTGGGATACATGAGACCCTGTTTCAAAAAAACAACAAACGAAACAAGCAACAAGAAAAAGTGATGTGTAAAAAACCTGAAAAGTTAATGTTTATGTTTAGCCCAGTAGTTTCCCTTCTTCAGACAGAAACTCGTATCTCCTGAAAGTTTTCCATGGAAAAATAGAATTTTGAGCAAGAAGGGGAAGGACCGTAGTCTCTTGGGAGTCTATATAAATGCGTATCTGTACACGTGAACTAGACCAAGTATGGAAGGCCATTCAAATGATAGCAGCTTGGTTGATAACCACGCCCACCGAGTGATTGACTAGTGACACCTGTACTTCCGACCTCCAGCGCTTTTCTCCTAGTTACCTGTTCTCTTAGCAGAAGCTAGGAAGGGAACAAAATTGTCCACTCCTGGGTGACGTCACAGAAGAGGGCGCGACCTTATGGGCGGTGCGATCTCCTGGGGGCGGAGTCAGCAAGGGAGGGGGTAGGGCGCCGGTCGGGCGTGAAACGCGCATGCGTGGCGAGGGGGCGGAACCGGGGCGGGGCTGTGCGCTGTGTTCTGAGTGAAGGCAGTGGCAGGGTTCGGGCTGCGCGGAGACAGGGGGTTCGGGTCTCGGTGGACGCCACCGGCCGGAGCAAGACGTCCAGAACCTAAGTCCTGACCAGTCTTCAGGACCTGGCAGCGACCGGTGGGGCCGAGGCCGGGGCGCGAGGCCCGGAGGACGGAGACTGGGACTGAGCGAGTGCCCGGGTCGGGGCGCGCCAGGTAGGTGGGCCGAGCTGGGCCGAGCTGGGTCCGGTGGTGTGGGACTGAGCTGAGGGGCCCGGCGACTGGGAGCTGGAAACACTGGGGACCAGACCGGACGGCCCGCGGTTGTCATGGCAGTGGTACAGCCTAGCGGTTTGCTGGTTGCGTCTTTGGAGAGTGGTCCTAGACTTGCCGCCCCCTTGCCTTGGGCCTCTTGGGGAGCTGTGGGATGCTATACACCGCGCCTGCCGGATGCATCTCTGCTGGGTTCCGGGCTTCCAGCTCTGAAGGCCTCGCGGGTATCTCAGGTGTCAAAACACCTGGTAAAAATAAACATGCATCTTGGTGGAGGACACCTACTGCATCCTCGCAACTCTTCAAGCGTTTTCTCTCCGTGCATCGTCCCGGATAGCATCTCCCCCACCTTTGCTTTTTTATGTATTTTATATCCGCCTGCTTTGCTCGTAAGCTAATTGAGGCCTGAGAGGTTTCCAGGGATCCGTGGTCGTCTTTTGCAAAGCCAGTCATGAATGTGTAGGCCACTGAAACACTCAAAATGTCAGACACAAATTTATATCTTTGTGGGCGAAGGATGGGAGCATTGATGGGCCTTGGCTTCTCTTGCCCCTTGTCGCTTGCCCTCTGACATTACATAATGGTGGGTTCCTCCTGCCCGGAGTTGACAGCTCATGAAAATGTCTCTTTGGGTAAGAGGGAAGTATAGGCCGTTGTAAATCCCATCTTCTTGTCTTTCGCTTTGCCTCTGAATGTGTTTGGTGTTGAGAGGCTGCCCGAGAGTATAACGTGATTTGTCACCTGCCAGTTAGGGCATCTGAGCCAAGGGAATGGGGGAGGGTGGGGTGGCTCCGAGGTTGGGATGTTGCAGTGATATTCAGCTTGACTCACTCCTGTGCTCAGTAGGTTGTGTGGACACTGGGTACATCACAGGGGCCTGGGGACAGAGTGATATGATCTGGGTGTGAATTCTGAAGGTTCTGTCATTTCCCAATTCAGGTTCTCAATGTTCTCATCTCCAAAAGGTGAAAGCCGAACCTCACTTGCTGAGTTTGTTTTGAAGTCTAAATGTTAGTGTCAGAGAACAGCTCTAGATTGTCCTACTTACTTAGCCTTGTCGTCTTTGATTGAAGTCAGTAAATTTTGTCTTTGAATCTGGTCTGAGGCCCTTGTGTAGGCCTTTGACATAAGATTTCTCCTGGGAAATTCAGTTCTTTGAAGGGAGCTGGTGCTCACCCGAGGAGGTCCGAGTGTTGTTTCTGTACAAGTGGTGGTGTCAGGAGATCACACTGCTATTTCTCGGGTGGCGCTGCATGTGAACGGCATTGCCAGGCGGTGTTCCTTGTGTCTTGTCAACACGATGTAGGAATGAGCCAAAGTCACTAGGAGAGTCCTCTTAAAGACCGAGCTTACAGGAATGGAGAAAAACAAGGGCTGTGTTTCTGCTGAGCTTGGTGAGAGTGCTTGCCATTCTTTCTTAGCTACTCTGCCTATCTAGTGACGTTTCATTCTCAGAATCTGCTCGGGTAATCCCAGGCTCTCAAGCAGACCCAGCATTTGGAGCATACGTTATAGTTTTCTCCATTGTTTTGGAAACTAGGGACTTCGTAGTATTACCATTAAAATAAATATTAGTTGTTTAAAAAATCACTTTAAGGGGATACACACAAAGCTTTGCATAAATGATTAGAACATGCGGGAGGCAGAGGCAGGCGGATCTCTGTGAGTTCAAGGCCAACCTGGTCTACAAGAGCTAGTTCCAGGATAGGTTCCAAAGCTACAGAGAAATCCTGTCTCCCAAACAAAACAAAAACAAAAAGTGATAGAACACTGGAGAAATGGGGTGTGTGATAAAGAACCATTGGCCCTTCCCAGCTGCCTACCTAGGGAAGTCTCAGCTAGCCACCAGAAATGCACCAGAAGAAAGGACTAGGAAAGCACTCCCATCCCCACTCCACTGTTTAGCCTCTCAAGGCAGAGGGGAGGGGGAAACTTTCCATCAAGGCTATTTTATCTTGGTTTGACTTTTTAATGCAAAACTCCTCCTTAGTTTCCATATTCAGAGAAGTTCTTAGAATCATCAGCTACATAATGGTGTCGGGAGGCTTTGACTTTCATGAAGAAGTAAACAGCACACGTCTGTGGCAGAGAAAGCTGGATTATGTTCGTGCTTCTTTTGCAGACCTTGATGAGCAGGAGACTGAGCCTGGAGCGGAGGCTCTGAGCAGAGCGTATGTTAGGGAGACCAGTATTAACCAGCGCCTTGCAGGCTTGCTTCACTTTGCCTGTCCCTCTGTGCCTGAAAGAAAAGACCATCATGAACTCAATCCTCAGAAACCCCTAGAGTGCTCCTTGCTCTCTTAACTAATTTTTCCTTTGTACTTTGATGTCCTTTCAGACTCACAGCAAAACGATAAGAATAGTATAAATGTAAGTGATTTTTCGGAAAATCTTTGTCCAGATTCTCCTAATGTTAGCGTTTTGCTGCTGCATCTCTGTTACCCTTCTCTCATTTTCATGCTTTAAACAAACAACTTAGTCACATTTTGATGCCAAATACCCTGTACCTCTAAATACTTCCAGGTGGATTTCTTAAAAACATTTTATACATACAGCACTTAAAACTCAGGAAATGAACATTGACAGGATGCTGCTATTTAATGCATAGGTCTTATTTAGATCTTAGAAATTGCTCCAACAATGTCCTTTATCCCAAAAGAAAACCCTAGCATATTTGTTGCCTTCAGTTTTTTTTTCTTTTCTTTTAAGCTACAGTCTATCTTAACTAGTGTTTCTTTGTATCTAATATCATTGACATGCTTGAAGACTATTGACTGTTTCAAATAATGCCCCTCAGTTGGGGTTTCACACTATTTGGATTCTGGTTAGGTACTTCTTGCAAGAGCAGCAGAGCTTGCAGCCTTGTTGGCTGGGCTTAGTGTGGGGCAGATCCTGCCCACTATCTCATTAAACTCTACACTAGACTGGATAGCTTTGATGGTGTGGGGCTCATTGAAAAGTTACATTTCCCCCTTTGTGATTAATATGCATCTGGTAGGGATGCAGGACATGCTACTCCTCCATCTTTCCAGCCACAGATAGAACCCACCGATGCCTCTTATCTGAATCTTATAGAGTTGACAGATGGGAGTTTTCTAATTTCTTGTTTCCTTCTACGTGTGTTAGAGAACTGAACTAAACTAAAGAGGATTTTCCCTAAAATACACTTCTCGATTTACATCCCTAGAACATGAAAATCTTGCTGCATCCATTAATTAGGCTTTAGTCTGTTCCTGTCATTATTTCTGTATGACTCTGTCCCAGATTTATCCTTTAGGGAGTCCCTTTCTTTGTACATGTTCTGATCGTTCCTTAAGGACTTCTTTTCCATTCTGGTTCAAAATCTTTGAGACTCAATTTGTATTTTCCTTGCCCTAGCCTCAGAACAAGCCGTTTTCAGAGCTCTTTTTCCTTCTTGGAGAGTGGGTTTAGACTCCAGAATGCCCGCGGTTGTTGTGCAAGTGGAGGTGGTATCATTGCGTTTATGTATGTATTTGTAATGTAGGAGATAAAACTCAGGGTTTCGTGCATGCCAGAGAAGCCCTCTGCCACCAAGCTCCAGCACCAGTCCTTGTGCCATTGCCGTAGACCTTTTCAGGGGACTGGAGTTCTTGTTAGAGTTGGCAAGATGGCTCAGCAGATAGAGGCACTTGCCCCATAGCCTGACAATCTGAGTTCTATCCTTGGTGACTCAAAATAAATGAAAATAGAATGTTTAAATTGCTCATGTAAATATAGTCATTTTACATACCATATTGTCTGATTAGCTTTTCCAATTTCGTGCTATCTTCTGGAGTCTGTCTGTGTACTGACATGATGAGTTTACCCTTTTTTGGAGGTGGGGATCCATATTCCAGAGTAAGGGTGTGCTGTAATTTATCAAGCCATCTAATATTGGTGGGCATGTAGGTCCTTTCCAATTTTCTGCTGAAAAAAAAAAAAACAAACCAGTTACATATGGACCCTTTAGTGCCACCTCAGTCTTGCAGGGCCCTGTTAGCATCAGTAGGACAAGGAATAATTGTGAATCCACAGTTTTGTCAAATTACACCCCCAAGTGGGCCTCATTAGCTCACACCCTTCCATCATTTGTTTCCCTGCAGCTTTGACACCTTAATTTTGCCAATCTAATGGCCCAAAAGACATTATGCTTTTATTATGTTTCTCAAATAGCCAAAATCATTGAATTCCTTTATATGTTGAACTTTTTAGTTTGAATTACCCATTCATGTCCTTTGCCTGTGGTTTCTCATACTAGATTGGTCTTATGTTACTCGATAAGGTTTCTGGCAATTTTAAGTAGGAATTGTTCCCCCAAGGAAAAGGAACCCAACCTGTTCTGACCACACCACATGTCAGACCTAGGCCATCTCTCCTCAGGCATCCTCTGAGAGGTCTTGTCAGGTCTTGAAGAGGTGCTTAGGGGAGGTGTGGCCAGGCAGCTGCAAGATGGTGTTGACAGAAACTGGGTGGGGTCAGAGCCAGGTGTTTCTGCCTCTGGCGCCGGTTCCTTTAAACCACTATATTTCAATGCAAGAACTATAAGATTTGCTCCTAGAACTCAGTGAGCTTTGAACTGGACTTCCAGAAGTCCTCAAGTAGCCAGAAATCCTGACCTCCTGCCTTCGGCCTTTTTTGTTTGTTTGTTTGTTTTTTAGATATGGTTTCTCTGTAGCTTTGGAGCCTGTCCTGGAATTCCCTCTGTAGACCAGTCTAACTTCAAACTCACAGAGATCTGCCTGTCTCTGCCTCCAAGAGTGCTGGGATTAAAGGTATATGCCACCACTGCCCGGCTGCATTCAGGCTTTTATTATAGTATCGTTCTTATTATGAGCCTCAGTGACCTAGCGCCTCCCCCGCTCCCCCATATAATTTACCATCCCCTGGTGGAGACCTCAGAATAGGAAGGTAAATTATATGTGGGGGACTGGGTCACAGAGGCTCATAATATGAATGAGATGTCTGCTTCCTGTTAGAGTCAGGAATACAGTCTGGTCTCTTGAAGGAGGGGTGAGGACTCTGGTGGAGGGAAATGTTTGCCCCTTCCAGTCCCCTTCCCTTGCCTCTCCGCTCCCTCCTTTACACACCTGGAATTCCTTCTGACCTCAGTTTCCCGCCACACCCCTCCTGAACGTGATTCGAGAGGTGCCGAGGTCTCCTGAAAATCCTCTGTGCACTTGCTGCTCTGCACCTCTGGCCGCAGCCACAGCATCTGGGATCAGCTGTTACAGAAGCCGTTTGATTGAGTCAAGTCACTATAGGGTGTGGGCCACTTTCTTTGCCTCTCCTGTGTTGCTTGCATTTTAAGTGATTTGTTTTCTAACTCACTGACTCAGGTTTTTAAGACTGATGAGCCAGGTATGTAAATTCTGGATGTCTGAAGGAAGTATGTTTAGGCAAGTGGACATCTCTGGGAAGAGCGCCCCGTTGGGAAGGGAGGGAGTGCCCTGGATTGGAGGGTATCTGGCTGGGATGCTTTCAGCTGCCAAGTAAACACAGGAGAGTTCCTGTGTCAGCAGCTTAGCAGTCTTGTCAGGTACCTAAATTCTTCTCTCCATCTACAGCCGGCACTGATGCTGTTGCTTCATGATTACAAGGATGGTTGCTAGGGTTGGTGGGACTAAGTGGTTTGTTGCTTCTATCCATCAGGGACAGAGAAGGAAACAAACAAGCCAGCTCCTCAGTCATTGTGCAGATCTCTCTGCTCTGCAGGGGCCCAGGGTAGCATGAGAGTGCTGTGTGCTGATTGGCTCAGACCAGTATTCCTCTAGGTGGTCCCAGACCGGCAGCATCAGCAACACCTGAGAGCTTGTTGGAACTGCAGTGTGTCAGCCTCATCTGGCTAATAACTAATAAGCCCAGAATTGGGACCCAGATATCCTGTTTCCTTATTTTAACCAAGACTACCCCGACTCTCCTGATGGAGATGGGACTGGCTTTGCGTGAAGGGACTGTCACGTTGGGTGGTCAGCTCATGGTGTGAACTGACAAGTGTTTTAGGACTATGGGAGCTTGACCCTTATGAATTCCCTCTGCTCTGTGCCCCAGCTTGCCCACCCAACTGTTGTGCCCGCATCCTGTGTCTTCTCTGTAGACTGAATACTAAAGGAAGTAGTGTGGACTACATCCCAGCCCCAGGTTCTGTCTTTGACCAACAAGGATGAAGTTTCTTGGGCTGGCCCTGAAGATCTAGGCTCCCTCTTCTGACACACTGTTCCGCAACATTTCTGTGTTCTAATATGTAATGTTCACTGAACTCTGCTGCTGCTTGTGCAGTCTAAAACAAAAACGAGAGCTGTACGGCTAGCAGGAACTCAAGAAGTATTTGGGGAACCTGCCTGGAGTCAGCCCAGTGAGGACTTTCGCTGGTGGTTGGTAGCACTCTGGTTTCTCCTAATGTGACCTGCTGTGTGTCCCCTCTTCACCAACATGGCTCCCGCTTCATGTTTGGGTGAAGTAACAGCCACCACCAAGTACAGCTATGCTCAGAACGGCTCGTCCTTTCACACTTTCCCTGGAGCTAGTGAGCTGAGGTGTGTCTAGTTTTTTTGATTTTCCAATTTAATGTCTCAATTCATAAAAGCAATGGGAAGAGCAGACTTATATCACACTCTAGACCCTTGTCACTGATACTGAGGAAGGAGATGGCCAGAGAACCTGGAGGAGGAGACATAGTGTGTCTCAAATGGTGGCCCTGTTGGAATCAACTTGAGGTTATGACCAGTGCTTTAAACTTTTTGTAAATAAAATACCAAAAGTTCAAGTGTTTTTTTTTTACAGGAAGGGTAAGCATTTTTAAATAAAATATTTAATTATTTGCACATGATTTTAAGTATTGTAATAATGTGAATATCTCTTGCTGGGTTTGGTAAAGAGTTGTCAGATCTTAGGAGTGAGTGCAGGGGGAAGTAATTTGCAATGAAGATGGGACATGGCCCGTGCACTTACGTGGGCCTTCCTTAGGGATTGGGCCTGTGAATTTCATGAGAACCTGAGTGTCTGACTTTGGGGTCAGGCACAGAGCCGAGAAGGTGGGGCAGTGGGGCTGGTGAGCTGGTGGCAGCAGCAGGGAGCACTGACACTTTTAGTCTTTTTTTTTTTTTTTAAAGCTTTTTACTTTTTAAATTTTATTTATTTATTATGTATACAGTGTTCTGTCTGCAGGCCAGAAGAGGGAACCTGATCGAATTACAGATGCCTGTGAGACACCATATGGGTGCTGGGAATTGAACTCAGGACCTCTGGAAGAGCAGCCCATGCTCTTAACCTCTGAGGCATCTCTCCAGCCCCTGACACTTTTAGTCTTGCTTTGAGCTGTGGTCTGTGGTAGCCGACCACCTAGGCCAGATGCTCCTGTCACTCGGAGAGGCAGCAGACTCTGTGGTTGTGAGCTTGTTCATCCAGCAGAAGTTTTAGGAAAATCTACTTATTTAGTGTGTGAGTGTGTATGTACACACGTGCTATGGCACACATGTGGAGGCTCACTTTTACAGTCTTGGTAAGTGTTTTCTCCACAGTGCCCCATTTTAAAATGTGCTCCAAGGACTAGTTATGGTTGAGGCAGAGGCAGGCAGGTGAACCTAGTCTGCTAGTGAGTTCTAGGCTAGCCAGGGCTGCATACTGTCTAAAAAAAAAAGTGCTAACAGGACTGGCATCTGTCCCATCTCTGGGTACCACTGGGGACATAAATGTTGAAAGAGGTGTAGAGAAGTGGGGACAGCCAGCAGAGTCCAGGGAGGGAAATGTGGGTGATGGGAGAAGGAAGCGTGGGGAGGGGAGCTGGGTCCACCAGCTTTTAGTTAAGCGGTTGCTGACCCAGCTATTGTCCAGGAACTCTGTTTAAGGCATGTAAAGTCTGTATTGTGTGCCATGAAGTGTCAGGCGTTTTCACATTCCCCACATACTGCTTTGTGTTGTACGTACAAAATGTCAGAGGAAATAGTCCTGTCACATGACTGGGTGGTAATGAAATAGGGCAGGATGAATGACTGACAGAACTTAATTAGGATGAGGCTAGATGCGGAGAATTATCCAGAAGAGGGAGCTGGATGAATGGGTTGGGGTAGGATAAGCACCCCACTGAGACAGTGCTCACCGCGAGGGAGGGACAGGCTTGCACTTTCTGGGTTTTGCCCTCAACTTGCCTGTGACTTGGAGCAGTTGTACCAGATGACCAGATGGGGTATGGTGACAGAGGGCTGTGTGAGTGAAGTGTTGCTTGTTCTTGATCTAGTTGACGGTGGACTTGCACACATGTACACACACACACACACACGTACTCACACTCACACGCTCAGCCCGTTTGGGGAAGTTTCGCCTCTTCTCCTTTCTCTTTGTCCAGCAGTCACTTTCTAGAGGAGAGAAAGACCTGGAGTAGCAAGGGCAGTGGTGGAGAGGGCTGCTGCCATGAGTCACAGACTGCCTTCCCATGCTCCTCATCCCTGCACCCTTCCTTCAGAGGCCCTTTCGATAGTTTCCCACTCCGTACAGGCCAGTGCTGCAGTCCAGATCCCATGGGTAGATGAGATCGCTCTACCCATTCCCCTAATAATTTATGCACACAACCTCTGGCCAAGGTCCGTTTCCTTCCTGGTGGGTGAATGGCCTTCCCCAGCTTCTCCACCCACCTCTTTCTTTGACCTGTTGCCCCTATTTTGGCCTAGTTGACGTCCCCCATTGTACTATTTTCAATTGACACTAAGTATGTGGCTCCACAGGCTACAGAACATTTCGGAAACAAATTCATGATGATCAGATGAGGATACCGGCATGTCTGTCACCTTGGTGTTAGAACATTCCTAGTCTTCTCTACTAGATATTTTGACATAGTTAATTGTCGTCAGTCATCATCAGCATACTGTGCTATACAACGACAGAAGCCATCATTCTTGTCCATCAGCCATCTACACAAACTCTTCCCAGGCTGTAGTAATCATTGCAGTATCTACTTACAATTTGTTTTTAAACAGATTTATTTATATGACTATTTATATGTCTGTGCACCGAAAAAAGCAGTGCCCATTGTAGCCCCAAGAGCGTGTCGCATCCCTGGATCTAGAGTGGCAGATGGTTATGAGCTGCTGTGTGGGTACTGGGAACCGAACCTGAGTCCTCTGCAAGACTTCTGAACTGTTTCCCCAGCTCCGTGTTGCCTGCCGCTTTGATGTCAGCTTTACGCTTCCACACACACATGGGAATGTATGATATTGCCCTTCCTGTGCCTGCCATTTACTGTAATGTCCTCTAGCTGCACTTGCACTGCTGTGAATGGCTGAATAATAGTCCTCTCTCCGTGTGTACACACATGCATATGTGTTTGTTGAACTCCCAGGCCCAGCTGATCCTCTCACCTCAGATGAGATGATATTCCGTTGATTTTGATTTACGTTTTCCTGATTAATGATGTTAAACATTTTTCACATGCTTGTTGGTCATTCATCTTCTTTTGAGAAATGTTTGTTCAGATCACTGTGTGTGTGTGTGTGTGTGTGTCTGTGGTGTCTATATACCTCTATGTGTGTGTGTGTGTACATGTGTGTGAGTGTGTGTCCGCACGCATATGTCCACCCAGAGGTCAAAGTCAGGTGTTTTTCTCTCCTTCTCACCTTGTATTTTAAGGCAGGGTCCCTTACTGTACCTGTATCTTGCCAGTTTGGCTAGCTTGACTGGCCAGCAATTCCCAGGATCCTCCTGTCTCCCTCCCAGCACTGAGATTACAGGTTCAAGTTGCTGCGCCTGGCTTTTATATGACACGGGATTTGAACTGAGGTCCTCATGGTTGCATGACAATTACTTACTGAGCCACCTGAGCAGCCTCTCTTTTGCCCATCTTTAAATTGGGTTATTTGGGTTGTTGGTTTTGAGTTCCTCTGTAGAGCAGTTCCTGTTTAGTGTGAGTTAGCAACGTTTTTATCGGTTGCCCATGTCCTTCACTCTGCTGAAATGAGGGAGTTTGATGAAATCCCATTGGTCATTTTTGGGCTTTTAACATCATTAAAAAATTTCCAGCACTTACGTTCTGAAGCATTTCATTGTTTTCTTGTAGTAAATTTTTATTTTTAGATAATAAGTGAGCCTGGTTTCTTCTCTGTATGTGGGCGTTCAGTCCCCCAGCTCCTGTTGTTGAAGATGCTTGGCTTCTCCCATTATGATCTTGCTACCTTAGTAGAAAGCACATCAGCCGCTCAAATGTGGTTGCTTCTTAGTTCTTTTCCATTTGTGTGTGTTTTTATGCCAGTTCAATATTGTTTTGATTACTTTAACTTTATGATATGTTTTGAAGCCAGGTATTTAATGCCCCTCTTTATTTTTGTTAAAGATCAAAATTGCTTTGTTCTTCTTTGGGTCCCTTGTGGTTGCATATGAATCTCACGGTGGTTTTGCAATGTCTGTGAACACTGTCAGTGGTACTTTGATGACCTCTCTTCTTTCCTATGGACTATTCCTGACTTGTTGCAAAAGGATAGTTAAAGCTATCAACTAAAGCACAAGCCGAGCAAAGAGAGGAGGAGCACTTCAAGTGGAGGCAACTAGATGGGTGCTCAGAACACACTCAGAGACGCTGACAGTGCTGCAGAGCCCTATCTATTACTCCAAGAGCTAATAGTCTATTCAGTGTCCACCCAGCCATCACCCAAAATGTCTTCTGAGGTTGTTATTACCTTGCCTTGGATGTTTATAGTGTTTTGAAGAATTTTGCTGAAAGGAGGAAGATTTTTTTTTATTTTGAGCCAAATTAATGATTTAAACATTTTTAATTAGCCAAATGTCAAGCTAGGTATTAACCTTTTGGTGAGAGAGAGAGAGAGAGAGAGACAGAAAGACACAGAGAGAGATCAGAGGCTTTGTGGCTCTGAGAAAAGCCATCATTATCAGCAGAGCTTGCACATGGCTCTGGTACTGACTTGACTGGTGATGCATCCAGGGTTTCAAGTTAATCTCAGTTTCTCTGCAGTGTGACTAATGCTAACTTTTTGAACTGGGATTTGACTGTGGTGTCCTGATTCTGTCAGGGTGCTGGGCCACACGTGTGTGCAGGCCTTTCCTTACAACAGCTGGCGTAGGCTGAGCCCCTCTGATAACAGAGAGAACTATAAGCCATTGTGCATAGGACTCATTTCAAACAGATTTGCTAAGGTGTGATCAAGGTCTTAGGGCAGCTATGGCTGCATCATTCATTTATATGAGGCATTCTGGGACTTAACTTGTATTACATACTCAGGGGCTGGCTAGCTAAGAAACTGTCTGGGATTGTACTGGTGTTTCTCCACCTGCCATGGCTTAGACTGTAAACCTAACGTAGTAGACTAAGAAGTGTAATGACTAACACCAGGGCATCTTTGTACCCCTGAACCTTGATTTGCATGCACTAAATATGCAGGCCAAGTTATCAAATGCTTGGGGTAACAAATAAGAATTTGGTATATGAAGCTTTTTGTACTTGCTATTTGGACATGCCAGAAATAGGGCTGGTAGCTTTTTAAAGTGTTGTCAATTGTGGATTATATTAGGGAGAAACTGCTTTTTAAAGTGACAGCAACAAAGTGAATCTTGCTATGCTTAAAGGTCTTAGGGGCATGTTCTTACCCTAGCCCTGAGCCCTGGGTAGATTTGAAGATGTTTTATTTAAAGACCTCTTTGTGGAAACATGGAACAGTCACCAAGCTGAAACCTAAAATAATGCCGTTTCTTATCCCCAGTCCATAGCAGTCTAGAGTGCTGATATTCTGTGCATTGGGTGCACAGTGGGAACTGTAAGGCTCTTGGGACTTGACATGGTTGTCTCTAACAGAAAAAACAGAAGAAGAGAGACTTAGAGTATTTGTGTCCTGTACTGAATGTAGCATAGGCAATTAGAGCTTTTGCCTCGCCATCTTCTGGGTGAGGCCACGGACTTTGTGTGCAGGAGGTGGATAAGGTGAGGTTAGCATTTAGGCATTCCAAGCAGTAGGCTAGGGATGGAGGTGTAGGTCAGTGGTAGAACATGTGACACACTGGTCTAGCATGCACGAGGTCATAGGTTTCATTCACAGCATTGCAGGGAAAGAAAATTAAAATACTAGGCTTTATCTCTTCTCGGTACATCAGCCTTATATCTCTGTGACAAGAACTCTCTGCCCATTCATAGCTGCAAGGGAGGCATGTGGCCCTGGGCCAGCTACAAGTTCTGAATCTTACTAAGAAAGAATAGAAATGAAAAGATATTACCCACAATGCTCTGAAGTTAAGGAGCTTTCTGAATGATTTCAGAACTAATAATAAAAATTAGCTATTCTGTAGTAACTGTTTTCCTTAGCTTTTAAAGCTCTCTTATAAACTTTACTTTTACAAAAGGCCAGAATGCTCAAATAGCCCTCTCCCCTTTTCTACCCTGGGTAGGGCAGGTACTGACAGGCAGTGAATGGGTATATCGTTTCCAGTCTTCCAGTTCTTTGGTGCCTGTGATGCCCAAGCTAGTAATAATTATTGGAATTATTTTTCTAGCCAATTCTTTCCTAATAGAACCCCCTCTTTTTTTTTTTTAGAACAAAACACTTTGCTTAAAGGAGCTTTCTGTCAAACTTTGTGGAAACCCCTCCCCTCCTTCACCCTCATGTGTCTGTGTGTCACTTGGAGTTCACCTTTTCACTTGCCTGGTGTCCTGGCTAGGGATCTGGTTTCCATAAGTGGGTTGCTGTTTGTTTTTGTGTAGTAGAAACACAGCTATTGGGACCCCTAAGCTTACATCTGGTGTGCAGAAAGTGAGGCCAAAGCCTCACTTTTGGTGTCCATGTTTCCTCCGGCACTCATAAGTGAGGAAGCTCTGTTGCTGGAATGTGGAGAGAGGAAAGTGCAGGAGAGTCTGAGATACCTGAAAGCTGGGCCCACAAGGGAAGGTGACTCATGGATTCTTTGTGTGACCACTGGTTATGATCAATGCTTGTCAGAGGTATACATAGTAGGTCCCTGGAAAACATCTCAGTTTGAGATGGCAACCAGTGCAAGCCTCAAGACACTAGAGCTGTTAAGTTTTAATAACCTCTGCTATGTTTGCTACAAGTGTGATGTGAGCATCCATGGGGTCCCAGGTCAGGATCGTAGGATGCTTAGACAGAGCTTTGTCATTTGGGAACCATGTTCCCTGTGGGCATACTCAATATTACAGATGAAGATTAGCCCAGCAAAGGTGTCCAACAACAGAGCTGACCCAGTCAGGTACTTACCCCTAGGCCAGCAACCCCTGCCACTGGCAAAGTCCGCACTCTGAGTGTCTGCCTAAGCCTTCCGCTACCCTTCCCCATCTCAGTGGAGAGGGTGTGTGCTACAGTTCCTCCTACAGGGCTTTAGTGAACTGTTACTTGGCAGAGGGTGTGGAGAAGCTGGGGTGGGGTCAGTGCAGGGCAGCAACCTGGCAAGCAGCTAAATGTGAAATGAAATATTCTTGCCAGACCACTCTGAACAGAGTCAGTAGGCAATGTGGTGAGTGACTTGTCTCAGGCTTGGGAGCCCTCTAACCTGCTCCTTCCTTTACAGTAACCTCTTCAGGGCTGGTGAAAGTCTTCCGGTGTTAGAGTCTGCCTTCCTGTGTCGTTGAGGACAGGTGTCCCACAGTGTTAGTCACAGGAATGAGCATCACCAGAGTTGTTTGGGGACACGCTCCATGAACATTATGGATCTAAGGTAGCCTAAGACTTCAGTGACCCTCAGGGCAAAGGGAATCGCTCAGTTTTTCTTGTGTTGTTAGTGTCTCACAATGCCTGTCATAGTGTATAATTAGTCAGTGTTGAGTATTCAGTGAACAAAGCCACCACCGTTAAGTATCAAGCAAAGCCTTGGCCTCCTTGAAGACAGCTCCTTCCAGAGGTTCTCTGGAGGTCTCATTCTGCCAGAGGAATGGGAGTTGAGATCAGAACCTGTGACCTAGCTGTTGTCTCAGGAGTTTTCAGGCTGAAATCAACTGTTACCTTGCTTTATCGTGCCTGTCCCTGGTAGAAGTCTGTTCTCAGCAGTGACCTTTTAATGTCCTTGTCACATGAGCCTCCTCACCTGCTGGCTACCTGAGGGTTTCCTTGAACCCTTGGGTCAGAAAGTGCCCTTCCTTAGGGTCTGGCAATCTTACTTTTTAAGTTTAATCAACCTAGGCTAACTCCCCCCCCCATAAGTATACAAATGAATATAAGTTCTAAGGCATTGGTTCTCAATCTGTGGGTCAAAACCCTTTGGGGTCAAATGGCCTTTTCACAGGCATTGCCTAAGACCTCTGGAAAACACTGATATTTATGCCACATTTCACAACAGTATCAAAATTACAGTTATGATTTAGCAACAAAAATAATTTTATGGTTGGGGTTCACCACAACATGAGGAATTGCATTAAAGGGTCACAACGTTAGGAAGGTTGAGAACCACTGTTCTAAAGGATGAGAAGCCTGGATGGGTAAGGGAACCAGGAAAGGCAGCTGCCTCCTTTAGTGGGCTTGGGGGAGGTTCTTTATGGTCCAGAGAGTGGTCTATGGTAATCATACTTTGTTTTGATGAGTGAGTTTATTAAATATATAGCAAGCCAGAGTAAAAGAATAAATAGCAAGTGGGTATGTGGGTGGATAGATAGTAGATAATAACAGTTCCAATAATGCCCGAGTTCCAAACATCCAGCAGAAATCGACTGGGGAAGCCACTTGAATTAGTCAGCGAGAGAGCCCTGGGTAGTGCCAAGTGTCTCCTCTGGTAAGACTTCCAACTGAAAGAACAAATAGCAAAAGATAGAGATGACATTATCAAACTAGTGTTCACAGGGGCTGTGGAGAAGCAGGGACGCTGTCACTCAGGGCTTAAGGCTTATTAACTGGTTTGCAAGGGTTGAGGCTTCATTAATCACACATTGGAGGATCTTTAGACTTTTTAATGTTTTTGCTTATATCCTCATTACTTTACCTGGTGGAAGCCATTTTAGCACATTTTAGGGTGTGGTGGCCCTTTAATCCCAGCACTCTGGAGGCAGAGGCAGGCGGATCTCTGTAAGTTTGTCCCTAGCCCGAGACAGCTGGTAGTTTATGACAAGTGGCTTGTGAGAGTAGTCACGGCAGTGTCGTGGACGCAGAGGATTTCTGTGAGGTCACCTTCAGAGCTTTAAGGTGGAGGAACTCTTGGGCATACATCTGCCCATTACTTAGCGGGTAGTTCTAGGGCACAAAGGAAGCCACTTGTGCAGTCCTGGAGATGTACCAGAGAGCAGGACAGACAATCATCTGCAAAAAGCCAAAGGTAGTGCCCATGAGAATGCTTCTGAGCCCCTGTGTGGGCCTAAGAGAGATTGGAGCCATGTGTTTCTATGGGCAAGTAGAAGCCTGCACACTGTAGACGTTAGCCCTTTGGGGTCTGCTGTGTATAGTGCCAGTGGCTGGGGACACTAAGAACATTTGCTCATGTCCATGCCTCCCTCTGTGTACTCAGCTTCCTGTCCTGGCAGTATCGGCTAGCTTCAAGCAGAAGGTGTCCACTGAGAGAACCCAGACTGACAGAAGAAGGCCAGAATGGGTGCAGGGGTGCCAACTTAGATGGTGGCTTTTAAGAAGGAAACATTTTCCCTTGAGGTCTGAGGCTCCACCCTGGACTTCTTGTGGTGGAGGTCTTCTGTAGCTCTGTGAGAGGGATGAGCATCAAATATCAAGTCACATTGTAGGGAAGTGGGCTACGACCAGGGCGGCAGTATCCCTGGGATAGCATAGTAGTGATTCTGAAACGAGAAAGGCTATCAGGATCACAAGACCTCATCTTTGAACAACCCAGAGGAAACTCAGGCTGCAGTCTGCAGGGTGGGGTCGACTCGGAACAATGTCGGAAGTGCACATAGTGGGTTTCAGCATGGGGATTCACTCAAGAAGGAAAGTGGAGAGTTAGGATGCTTAGAGCAAAGGCTGAAGAAATGAGAAGAGGCTTTAGAGGAGAAAGCAGCTCTTCACAAGAAATATACTGAGGAGCAATTTAAGGGTCAAAAGCCAGTCAATGCTGCCTTTGGCTTGTCATCCTGCAGCTTGCCTTTCTCCCAGTGTTTGCTCCTGCCAGGATGGCAGGTGCCAGCTTTCCCCTTGGTAGCTTCAGGACCCAAGATCAGGAGGGTCTGCTCCATAAGATTGCAGCATAGTTTACCTACCAACTGTTTGAATTAATCATAGTGGACGTTAAGACAAATGTCTGTGGTAAAATCATGTTCCTATGGAATGAGATGAGAGTCTTTGGACAGCCTTGAGACACTCCTTTTAAAGACAGGATCATTAGACAAACCACATGAAGGAGCTTTTGTTTGCAGAGCACAGAGCCTGTTACATAGCACAGGCCTTCTTTGGAGAGAAGCCGTTGGTCCGGGGAGTGTGGCAGGACTCTCCTTACTAGGTGGGATTTCTTGAGTTCCTACAATGTGCCAAGCAGCATGTGGGTTGCTTCATAGCCACTTCCTGTCTGGTTCCCTGTATTCATTTCCTGGGGTGGCTCCAAAGCAAATGTGACTGAAAACAGTAGCAATGTTGTTTCTCATTGTCCTAGAGGAGATATTCAGAATCTATATCAGTAGGCAACTAAGGTGTCAGCAAAGCTGTGCTCTGTCTTTTAGCTCTAGACGGATGGTGTCTAAATTCTGACGCACACACACGCACGCATGCACACACATACACACACACTGTAATTTAACAATGGGGTGGTTCACTTTTTCTTTGAAGGGCTAGATAATATTTCATTCTTTGTGGATTATTTTGTTTATCGTAGTTTTTCTCTTGTGTCACTGAAGTTCTGTAAACAACTGGGTGTGACTGTGTGCCACTAAAACCTTATTTTACAAGTGGATGCTAGGATTTGGCCCTTAAGCTATACTTTGCCTGACTCCTTTGCTAGATTGTCTTTTTAAAAGCACTTACTTATTTTGTGCATGGCTGTGTGTGTCCTTGCTCATGTACATGTGTGTGCACCTGTCACAGTGTACAAGTAGAGACCAGATAACAACTTGTGGGAATCAGTTCTCTCTTTCCAGTGTGTGGGGTCTGGTGATCAAACTCAGGTCCCCAGGCTTGGTGACAAGCACCTTTAAGCACTGAGCCATCTTGCTGGCCCTAAACTATGATCTCTTGCTTTCTCCTCAAACCCCTGACATTTCTGGTCTGTACCCTAACCCATTAGAGCCTTCCGTATTTTAGTTTCCAACTTGTTGTCCTCATCTAGCCCCAGGCAGTCGGCCCTCACTGGTTCTCAGGCTCAAGTCTTTTCCTCCAGAGGCCCACAAGACTTGCTCTCAGCTTCTTTAGGTCTTTGACGAGATGTCACCTTCCTAGTGTAGCCCAACCAACCTGAAAACCCAGTAAACATGGTCTAAAGATCGCCCGCTGTGGTAGTGCACACTTTTAATCCCAGCACTCAGAAGGCAGAGGCAATTGAATTTCTGTGAGTTAAAGGCCAGCCTGATCAACCTAATAAGCTACAGGCCAGGCACGGCTGCATAGCGAGACTTTGCCTCAAAAACAATGGAGGCTGGAGAAATGGCTCAGCAGTTAAAGAGCATTTGTTGTTTCTGCAGAGGCACCTGGGTTTGGTTTTTAGCACCCACAGTATGACTTACAATCACCTGTAACTTCAGCTCCAAATGATCCAGCTCCCTCTTCTGGCCTCTCTGATAACCATGTATGCAGACTGTGCACTTATATACCTGTAGCAAAACACTCTTATAGTTAAAATAAAATTAAAAATACTAACATCAGGCAAACAAAAAGGTTTAACTAAAATGTCTCCTACCCTCTACAGCCTGCCCCTAGCACTCTTAGCTGAGGTTGCTCAGCTGCCATGGCATGGGTGCAGATGCTGGTACACAGGCATCTGTTTTCAAATCTCTCTTAGCAGGGCAGTGACCGTGTTTGCCACTAACAGCCTGTGAGTGGCATAAGAAGAATCCCATGCAGGTGTTTTGGGTGAGTAGTGCAGCCACAGCTGTGCAGTGAAGTGGGGCAGGTAAGGGGACCTTGCAGAGCCTTGCTTCTTGATAACAAAAACTAGTTTGCTTTCCATTAGTAGCTTCAAAGCCTTCTCCTCCTCCTCCATTCTCTTCCTCTTTTTCTGTCTTTTGAGACAGGGTCTCTCTAGATAGCCCCAGCTCCTGGAGCTCATTATGTAGATTAAACTGTCTTCTAGCTCACAGAGATCCATCTGCCTGTGCTTCCTAAGTGCTGGGATTAAAGGTGTGTGTCACCATATCTGGCTTCAAAGCCCTCCTAACAGCATCATTTATTAGCTCCTGTTTGTCTTAGATGTATAAAGGAGACAGCCAAGGCTGCAAGAATATTACTGCTTTAGGCTGGTCAGTATTAGACTAACTGTAGCATGTAGGATTCTGAATTCCAGGAGGACTTTACCCATCTCTTCTCTCCTGCTCTTTCTGTGCTTCTTCTTGTATGGACTTTTCACGAGGTGATATTACTGTCTGTTCACCTCAGATAATGCACTGACCACAGACCAGAGAGAGGATTCCACCAGGGTCAAGCCCAGTGAAACAGTGTGTTCACTGGGGCTACTTACAAGAGTGTGGGTAAAGAATTACTCAGGAGCATTAATGACTCAAAGACAGCACGGCACACTGTCCAAAGCTGCATCTCTGCATTTCTCTTGGTACAACTTTCAGGTAGCTCTGGGATAGAAGGGAGTCTCCTCTCCCTGGCAAATTGCTAGTTTTTATATAGCTTTGGGGACAGGCTGTATGAATCTTTTAAGTTTCTGCTTTCTGAAATTTCTAACTGGTTTACTTCCCAGAGTAATTTTTTAATTGCAAATAAATTGCTACACAGTATGTACTTTTGACCCTCAAGGAATTAGGCTCTGGCCCAGGTAGAGAGAGCTGGTTATAGAGGTTGCTGAAACAACACAGGAGCAGCTGTAACTGGGACTTTCCTTACTAGGTGCTCCCCTTACTCTGACCCTAAGAAGGTGGAGGGCATGTGCTCTATCTCAGAGTGACCTTCCTTTCTCCTCTAGTAGGAGATGGGGACCTCTGCACTTGGGCTCTACCCAGGAAGGCTTGGTAAGTCCTTTTCTTTTTGTGGCTAAATACCAGAGGAACAGGAACAGACCTAAAAATGGAGTGGTGGTGAGGGGGTGGCCACTCCCTTGGTGCCTCCTCTGGACACATGTGGTTCTGGGCTGCCGCGCTTTACAGGGTTATTTCTCCACCATTGTGCTTCTATTTTTGCTATAGCCTCACTGACCTGTAGTTTCAGAAACAGGAAGGTTTAGGCCAAGTTTTCCATTCGAAGTTACACTAAAATAACTTCTACTGCAGTGTTAGAGGCACTTCATCTGTGTGTGTGTGTGTGTGTGTGTGTGTGTGCTTGCAAGTGTGTATGCATGTGTCCGTGGGCCCACTGTGGATGGCTAACGTGAATGACATCTTTACCCAAATTATTTGAGAAGTACTGCTTAATCATTTACCTCCATTCCATGTCGAAAAGAGAAGGGTTGACTCTGTAGTGTTAAAAAAAAAAAGTGTAAGTTTTGAAAAAATTTTAAATTTGTCAGTCTCTATCATATGAAAGTATATAATTAAAATATGTGACAGGTGGGAGGGTGTGTACGTGTTTCTTTAAGTTATACCTATGGTTTCTATGGTTCCTCCTTTTGTTTCTGAGACTTGAGAGAACTGAAAACTCTGATGGATGAATGCAAGTTGCTGTCAAACAGAAGCTTTGACTTCTCACTTGCCACCATGTCAGGCTGAATTGTCAGGGACAGGGCACAGAAACTTGATGTTTGTTTGCTAAGTGACCTGAGCCAGTTTGAAGTGCTGAATCTAGTGGTTGGCAAGCCTCAGCCGCTTTCTTTACTATCCCTAATGTGTTGAAGACCTTCGGGTATTGTCAGCCTCGTTGGTGGATCTGCCCTAACCCTCCTGAGTTCCAGCCCGGTCCAAGAAGCCCTGACAAGGCTCATGTCATCAACAGCACCTGAGGTTCAGGACCGTAGACCTGGGCTTCTATTCCACATTAGGCAGGCTGCCAGGGCATCCAGACCAGGGCATCCCGGCCAGGGCATGGGCTGACTTAAGAAGGAATGGACATGGGTGACCTGTAGAGGTTCTGGAGAGGTCCTGTAACTGCGGTGTTACCGGGACTGTGTCAGAGGACTGCCTGCCCTGCCCTTGTTTAGTGCCCCGCAAGGAAGGTGAGGGAACAAGAGTTTTGTCTAGGCTGCAGGCCACCGATAGGGCCCTTTTCCATCTCATTTGTGTTTCCATTTTGTGGTCTGTCCTACAGTGAGGCCAGTTTCTGTAATTCTTGGAGTAGCAGTGTTTCCTAATTGGGCAGAGACCTGGGGGGCTGTGGAAGTGATGAGCATGAGACCTTGGTGACAGATGAGGAGGGTTCAAGGCATACAGCTGGTCTTCCTCCCAGCATGTCCCAGCAGTCTTGATGAAGTGTGTCTGGAATGGAAGGGTCGGTAGTGCGAGCAACACATGCAGACCTGACCCTACGTGTAGACTGTCTACCATTCCTGTACCTGGCCCTGCCTTAGCAACCCTGAGTAGCTGGTAAGAGAAAGAGACACAGTGAAAACTTCTGGAACTGCACTGCTTGTAAAAACCAACCTACCGTGGAGGGCTGTACCCTGTGGTGAGTGTCCAAGATGCCAGGCTGTGCTGGCTACTTCATCTGAAGAAGTATCCTTTCCTGTGTACAGCTTTTTCCCCAGAAAGGGTGGTGGCTTCCTGAGGGAGATGCCACAACCAAATTTGCAGCACCTCCTGCAGCCTTGGCTAGGCCTCTTGATAGTCTGTGGTGAGCCTTTGAATTGATGGGTGTTCAGCACAGACCCTCAGCAGAAAGAGGGAAGTGATAAACACTCAGAGCTACTCCCATTTCAGAAGAGGGAACCGAGGCCTAAGTCTCCAAGGTTAGCCAGGGTCATAGCTGCTTCTTAAGTGCAGGGTTTCCCTCTCATTGAGGACCTCCTGCCTGTTTGCCACAGCAGTGTGGAAATGTGTCAGGGAGATGGGTGCATTGTAGGTGCCTGTAGAGATGACTCTAGAGTCCACAGTGCACCAAGTCAGTGCTGCTCCCAGCCCTCTGAGTGCTGAGCCCACTGATGTTTTTTGTTTTGTTTTTTAACTAAATTAATTTGTTTTGAAGCAGAATTCAGATATGAAAGCATGCCCTCCCAAGTTGTTAGACTGTGGAGCCTAGTATCTGTATTTTACTGTGTTACTTCCTGGAGATGCCTGAGAGATCTATTTTCACCTGTTTTAAGCCCCTTCAGTGAGTTGAGCCCTAGCCAGTACCGCATGAATTGTCACTCCAAGCATCACCAGGTCGAATGCCAGGCCTGCCCAGGTTGACTTGGTGAGTGACAGACAAGACCCAAACAGGCATCTGACCCTGCTCAGGACCCCTGGTGTACCATGGATGTCCTAGGAGCTATAGAGCCATTTCCTCAGCGGACATCATCTCTGACGTTTTGCTGCCTGGCCTCTCTGTTGCCAATAGCATCAGCCTAAGAAAGGTATAGGAAAGTTGATTTTAGTAGATTATAGTTATAGCTCTTAAAAAATACCATTGGTTTTAGTTTGCTTTCTGTTGATGTGATAAACACCATTACCAAAAACAACTCGGGGAGGAGGAGTGGATTTTATCTCACAGTGCATCTTCAGGGACAGATGAAGGCAGGAGCTCGAGGCACAGACTATGGAGGAAGGTGGCTTATTGCTTCCTGGCTCATCTTCAGCGTCCTTTTTATATAGGTCAGGCCCACTTACCCAGGGATGGTACCACCCATAGTGGCCTGGGCCCTTCTACATCTATTAACAACCTAGAAAATGTCCCACAGACACACCCACAGGCTAAAGCTAATAAAAACAGTTCTTTAATTGAAAATTTCTCTTCCCAGGAAGTCAGGTTGACAACAAAGATTACCCACCACACTATTTCATTGTAAAATGATTAAACTTTTTTTGATAGCACTTAACATTGAAACATGAAACTTGAGCATGCTAGGCATGTACTCTCCCCGCTGTTTTGAGTTTTTGTTTTATTCTTAGTTTTTAAAGATTCACTTCATGTGTACTTTACTTTTTGCTGCATGTATTTCTGTGTACCATGTGCATGACTGGTGCCAGTGGAGACCAGAAGAGTGTATTGGATCCCCAGAAATTGGAGTACTGATGGTTGTGGGTCACCATGTGGATGCTGGGAATTAAACCTGGGCTTCCTAGAAGAACAACTAGTGCTCTTAACCATGGAACCATCTCTCTAGTCCTAGGGTTTTTTTGTTTTTGTTTTTTTAGTCTCACTAAGTTCCCCAGGCTGGACTTGAACTTACTTTTCTCCTGCTTCAGCCTTCTGAGTAGCTAAGGTCATAGGTGCATTTAAGATCATTTTCCTCATACACCAAATCTGTATCAGGCACTGGGGATACAAAATGTAATAATTTGAAAAAAGCTTGCCGAGGGTCTCTTCGTAGTTTAGCTTTGTGTTCAGTAATGAGGGCCAATAGAGACAATGGCTTATTAGGAAGATGAGGATTTATGTAGAGCAGTAGAGGTTTTATTCTTATGACGGAACAGAGGGCAGTGTCACAAAGAGCAGAGGGTGTTGTTTGGATTGGCTGTGAAGCACGAGCAGTAGTGTAAGGTAAGAGCCGGCAGAGCATCCCAGGCAATGGAAGGTTCATCCTATTTGTGCTGAGAGCCATGGTGGCCTCAGCCTGGATGTCAGCCCTGGGTTTATGAGTTAAGAGAACCCTCTAAGGCCCCATGTGCTGCAGCTCGAGTGTCTCGTTAACCTTTCTTCCCGGGACATCAGATGTGCTTAAGTAGAGGGAGCATACGCCTCAGGTTGACAAAATCATGGGCCAGGCCAAAGGAGTCAGACTAAATTCAAGCTAGTTAAAGTTACAGGTGAAATTTAGCATTTTTTTTTTACAAGTGCATGTTGTTTTTCTGCTTTAGTTGTCAACAGACGAAAAATGGTCCTAGTAGCCCTCATAGGCTGTGGCTGCATGGTGCAGTGTGGGCGGAATTAGGGCCCAACAGCCCACCCTGGCTCCAGCTTCTTTCACCTGGGACCACGGAACGGGGGAGCAATACCCTCTTGAAAGGGGAGGACAAGCCTTTATGGGATGCTGAATATTCCATTTAGCTGCCCCTAATTCTAAATAACAGTGTGGTGGTTGTGATGATTTAGTTTTAATTCCCTCCTAAATGATCTGTCTTTCCATTTGTTTACTAAGGCTGTCCACAAGCCGGGTGGTGGTGGTGCACACCTTTAATCCCAGCACTCGGGAGGCAGAGGCAGGCGGATCTCTGTGAGTTCGAGACCAGCCTGGTCTACAAGAGCTAGTTCCAGGACAGGCTCCAAAACCACAGAGAAACCCTGTCTCGAAAAACAAAACAAAACAAAAATAAAAACAAAACAAAAAAAAACTAAGGCTGTCCACAGATGTTTAATCCTCTTGTGGTAACTCAGACATGCTGGCAGACCTACTGTCTTAGTTAAGAGTTTTTATTGCTATGGCAGCTCTTAGAAATAAAACATTTAATTGAGGTGACTTGCTTATAGTTTGAAAGATTCAGTCCATTATCATCATGACAGGAAACATGGCATACAGGCAGAATGGTGCTGGAGAAATAGCTGAGAGTCTTGCATCTTGCAGGCAACAAGAAGTTGACTGACTCACACTGAGGGAAGCTTGAGCAAAAGAAACCTCTCAAAGCCCACCCCCACAGTGACACACACACACTTCCTCCACCAAGACCACAGGTCCTAATAGTGCCACTCTCTTTGGGAGTCATTTTCTTTCAAACTACCATACCTACTAAACCAACTCTGCATAGATTTGTTCCTATCGAGTCTTCTTTGTAGCAAGAGTTTGCTCATATTTTTCTCCTGAGTAAAATGAATCAGACTTGCCACCTGTAAAGAAAAGCGATTTTCAAATATTTAAAAAGAATTTAGTAAGATAACAAAGAACACACATACAAAATAACATGAAAAACACATACACACACACAAAACAAAAAACAAAAACAAAAAATACCACATGGATTAAAAAATATGTAAGAACCAGTAAGATGGCTCAGGGGGAAAGGACTTTGCTACCAAGCCAGAGGACTCAACTTCTGTCCCTGGAGCCCTTGTATGGAAAGAAAGAACTGGTTGACTCAAATTGTCCTTTGACCTCTACACATGCACCATGGCACATGCACAGCTACACACATGCACACACAAACACACCAAGTACACACGTACAAATACATTTGAAAACTGAACTTTAAAAAAAAGCAAAGACTCATACTGTAGAAACTTTAAGATGTGAGATTCAATAGCCTCTAGAATTTTAATTTTGCTAATTTAGTGTTGGGCGATTCCCAGTTTTGGACAAGGTATACCAGGGTACAGGTTCAGCAAATATGTCCACTCCCTTCCTGGCCTCTGAGGATAGTAGTACTTGGAGCAGGCCGTTTCCTATTGTAGGATTTTCCTGTCTCTGGTACTGGCTGCTTTCAGAGCCTTGTTTCTCATGGATAGAAAGCCACAAGGGTCTTGGGAGTGTCAGATGCTACAGTAACCAGAGCAGCAAACACCCACACAGAAGCCCCACATTTCCATGTACCCAGAACATTTATAGGGATTAAACTGTCTAGTTCCTGCAACTGCCTACCTCATGACATTGATGCTTCTAGATGCCCATTTCACAGAGTGGGAAACTGAGGAGCAGCAGGTTAAGCGAGTTTGTCTAGATCTCAGTAGCAGGATTTAACCACAGGTAGCCAGTCTTTGTTGTACTCCTGACTGATACCAGGTGAGGTATGTGATGGGAAGAGCACAGCGTTTTACTCAGGGGGACTTGTGACCAGGGTCTTACAAGCCTGGTCCTTGAAATGGGTGGGAGTGGGACCCACGTCATCTGTAGTCCCCATACCACGTGCTCCAGGTTTCCAAACCCTGGTCTGCCTAATGGCCAGTTCCAGAGCGGAGTTCCCTAAAACAGAGGTGCTATTTTGAACACTTCATGTTAGAGGGATGCGTGTTTAAACTAGAGTGCACTTTTTAATTTGCGGTGTTTCCGTTCTCATTTTCTGTCTCAGCCAAACTGTGTGAGCTCCTTCCACCTCAGAGGACAGCCCCAGGCAGGCTGTAGTGCTCACACTGTGCTGGTGACAGGGTTGTCA
Source organism: Chionomys nivalis (assembly GCF_950005125.1). NCBI lineage: Eukaryota > Metazoa > Chordata > Mammalia > Rodentia > Cricetidae > Chionomys > Chionomys nivalis. The sequence goes on from NC_080104.1 coordinate 32,064,415, forward strand.
GGAGCAAGAGAGGTGGCCACAGAGAGAAGAGGATTCCTAAGGGAGGCCTAGAATCCCCAAGTTTCCAATGAGGGCTCTTTGGTAATTCTCTGTTCCTCATGGCTTGTCTGCGCTCCTGGGACCAGGTTACTTGTCTGGGTCTTTGAGGGGATCCATAGCATGAGAGAGAGGCTGAGCCCTCAGAGCTGTGCAGCAGTTAGCAGCTGCCTGGGAGGGGCAGACCACATCCCCATTCCCAGTCAGCTGAGGAACACCAGCTGTGTATAATATTATACATTATTTTCCAATTGCATCTTCTTTAGAGTTGAATAGTATTCCATTTCATGTGTAAATACATACCACCTTTTCGCTGTCTATTCATCTACTGGTGGGCAACTAGGTTGATTTTATTTTTGTTTGTTTATTTGCTTTTTTGTTTTATTTTTTGTTATAGTGAATAAAGCAGCAATAAAAATGGGCATACAAATACCTCTGTGAGAGTGTGGAGCTCTCTGGGTATATGCTCAGGAGTGAAATATTGGGGCTATATGCTAGTTCTGTTTTTAATTTTTTTTTAAAATTTATTTATTTATTATGTATACAGTATTCTCAGTACTCTGCCTGCAGGCCACCAGATCTCATTACAGATGGTTGTGAGCCACCATGTGGTTGCTGGGAATTGAACTCAGGACCTTTGGAAGAGCAGGCGGTGCTCTTAACCACTGAGCCATCTCTCCAGCCCCTGTTTTTAATTTTTGAGACATCTCCAAACTAAATTCCATAATGGCTGTATTAATTTGCATCCCCACCCAACAATGAGTAAACTTTTCTCTTTTTCTATATCTTCTCCAAAATTTGTCAGCAGGCTTCTTGATGATAGTCGTTCTGACTGGAGTGAGGTAGATAGTCGTTCTGACTGGAGTGAGGTAGTATCTCAGAGTAGTTTAATTTGTGTTTCCCTGAGGCCTAGTGATAGTGAACATTTAAAAATATTTATTGGCCATTTATGTTTCTTTTTTCTTTTTTTGGAAAACTATCCAGTTGATATTTGCCCATTTGTTGATTGGCAGTTTTATTTCCATGCTACTTAATTTATGCAGTTTGTAAATTCTGGTTGCTAGTGGCATGTGTGGAGTGTAGCTGGTAAGGGTTTTCCCCCATTCTGGAGATTGTCTATTTTGTCCACAGATCATTTCCTTTACTGTACAGAAATATTTTCTTTTCATACAGTGCTGCCTGTTGATGCTTGGGGTTAGTTGTGGTGCTGTTGGTGACTGACAAGGTCCTTCCTTGCCTGTCTCAGTATCCTGAAGAGTATCTCCTATGTGTTTTTCTAGAAATGTCAGTGCTTCCGGTTTTAAATTAAGCTCTTTCTTTGATCCATTTTAAATGATTTTTGTAGAACGTGAAAAGCAATCTAATTTCACCTTCTGCAGGTGGAAACCTAGTTTTGCCAACACCATTTGCTGAGTAGGCTTTCTTCTAGTATATGTCTTTGCCTCCTTTGTCAAATAGGCACAGTTTGCTGTTTTATTTCTAGTTCCTCTATATGATTCCATTGACTTTCCTGTTTGTTTTTATGCCTTACCAGGCTGTTCTTATGACTATAGCTCTATAGTATAGTTTGAGGCCGGGTAGTGTAATACTTCCAACAGTGTCCTTACTCCTTAGGGTTGCTTTGGCTGTCTGTGGTCTTTGTAGGTCCATATGAATTCTTACAGTTTTCTAAACCTGTGAAATATAATGTAGGAATTTTTGTAGGGGTCGCATTAATTTTGTACATTTATTTTGGTAGTGTAGAAATTTTCACAATGTTCTGCCAATTTAGGGGCATGGGATGTTTTCGGTGGGTCGTTAAAATTTAGTGAGAAACAATCCTGCTTCTGGCATCTCTAAGACAGTGGGCCACAGACAGCTTTTCCTACTTTAGTGGAGAGCAGTCACCAGAGGGCTTATTCATGGAGATTGCCAGGCCGAACCTAGGGAGTTCTTTATTTTCCAAGTCTGTCCTGAAGGGGATAAAAGGATATATCTTAGTAAGAAGATCAGATTATAGAAGTCAATCTATTTGGGCTAGAGAGATGCCGCAATGGGTAAAGATACTTGCTGCCACGCCCAGTGACCTAAGTTTGACCCCTGGCACCTCATAAGTGCCAGACAGACCTGACTCTCATAAGTTGTCTTACACACACACACACACACACACACACACACACACACACACAAATAAAATGTGGTAAATTTTTTAAAAGGCAATTGAATGGCCCAAAATTTCAACTGGGCAAAAGTTCTTTGAAGTTAAAAGGTGAAGTGTCTGTAGTGTGTGCATTTGCACTCTGGAGACTGAAGAGTCCTCAAGGCCTTAGAGGTTCTTCTAGGCGGGGCACCCCAGGGCCCCAGGCACTGCTGGCACTGCCAGTCATTAACTACTCTTCCTGAGCTGCTTCCTGTGCCATGCCTAAAAAAGTATTTGCATATTTTTATCACAGTCCAGCAACTGGGCTGGTACGTCTAGCCCAAAGCAGTGCTTATGGTGGGAGCTGGTCTTGCTTGTGCAGGGGCTTCTCTGTGTGCCTCCTGAGACGTACCACTGAACCTTCACTCTGTGAACTGAGCAAGATGTCCCCAAAGCCAAGAAGAGCTAGCTTGCTCTATCACAGTTGTTCTATGCCAGCTGTCATTACATAGACCAGTCAACAGCATCTGTGCGTGAGGACTGCTGTTTTAAACCAACTTGTCTCAGCTCTAGGACCAGAAGTGTGACCCAGCTGTTGATGAGTCAGCAGTGTGAGCTCCATCAGAATCTCCCCACTTGTCTCAGCTCTAGGGCTAGAAGTGTGACCCAGCTGTTCACGAGTCAGCAGTGTAGGCTGCATCAGAATCCCCCCACTTGTCTCAGCTTTAGGATCAGAAGTGTGACCCAGCTGTTGATGAGCCAGCAGTGTGAGCTGCTTCAGAATCCCCCAGCTTGTCAGGAGGCTCACAGTCACCGTCAGACCAAGGTATCTGCAGCACAAATGGGTTGGCTGGATGGCACAAAAGCATGTCATGAGGAAGGGTCCCTAGTTGATTTTGATTATGACATTCATCAGCATCTCTGGAGCAGTAACATTTGCAAATGGCGTTTGGGACACCAGGGATAGTGACCAGTCTGTTCCTCTCCTGGATCAGGCAGTCACTTAGGAGGAAAGCCAAGCTATCCATTTCCCTTGTTCCTGGTTGGTTAACATGGGGTAAGTGAGCTCCCATGTGGTGATCTCTGGAGCCCTGTGTGCACCAACACCAGCTCCTTCCTCAGCATCTCTTCCTTGGGCTCTGCCCACACCTAAAGCTGTCCCCTACACACTTAGTATGTGACTTCCCCCAACGCCTTTTCTAGTATGCTATGGTCACAAGTTGTAGAAGCTAAGAGTGGGGGAGAAGGAAGCTGTCTTTAGGAGGTGCTGCAGATGTCACTTTCTGCCACCTGAAGCTAAGGAACTTTCTCATTGGCAGGAACTGCCCTACTGTCCTCTCTCCTGTCTCCCTTGAAGCTACCTCATTCTCTGCTGAGACTTGGGGCTTTCCTTCCCTTCTGTTTCTGAATAACCCCTGGTGGTGTCATCTGAATGTCTTGGTCCTCTGATGGTCTTAGACACATGCATGGTCTTGCATGGCTCCTTCATATTAGAGTTGGCTCACCATGCCTGTAGCAGATGCTGGGCTTTGTGCCTGGTGTTTGTCAAGGTGTTTATTATTCCTAGGCTGCCCGATGAGGACATCAGTATCCATTTGTGTTTTACAGAGTAAGAAGGAGTTGCTCTGATGTTTATCCAGTGCTATTAAATGTGCTTGTGGCACTGTGTAGTGTTTTCGCTGTAGAAGGCACCGTGGTGATTTTACCCTCTTAGGAGCATCATCACTAACTCTGGCGCTGCATTCAATGCTAGAGACTTTAGGCAGGGCCTAAATTTTGCTCTCCTTTGGGTTTCTACCCCGCCATGCAGTCCCAGGCATTAGTGGGCCCTCTGTGCATAAAGGGCCATAAAACTGGAGTGACCAACCAGCTCCTGTCCATTTACTTCCTCGGTCCTTCTTTCTTGGTAGCAGCCCCTGCCTGGCACAGAGCCCCCATAGCCAGCTCCTTGCATTTCCAGAACAGTATATCTTAAGCCTGTTTGCCTTGTTGGTGTCTGCTGTCCTTGTATGCTTGAATCTGATTTGCAGCCAATTTCTACTTCCCCTGTCCTGGCCTAGAGAAGGACATGCATGTGGGTAGGGATCACATCACCCCTTAGACTGTAACAGTTCGGAAAGGGGATGACCAGCACTCCATATTTACCTGCTGACCAAGCTGCTGTGTGGGGAGCCAGCTGCAGAACAGCCGTGCTTTCTCAGAGAAGCGGACACCCAGAGAGTAAAGTAGTGTCTGGGGATTGGCTGTGGTTCACACGCGTGTGCTGCAAGTTCAGCACTCTTTGAAGATGTCGCCCAAACAAAACAATTGGCCAGAGCACCTGTGGAGTCCTACTTCTTCACTTGTTAATTTCCTAGAAACTCACTTGTTTCCATTTCAAATATACATAGTATCGATACTGAGGGGTGAGCCCAAGGTCTCACACATGCTCGGCAAGCACTCAGCTGCTGGGTCATCACCATCACCCCAGCTGTGGTCCTGTCTTCTGTGAATTAGTGAGCCTCTCTTGCTGTGACGGCCTCTTTCAGCAGACCCTCAGAACCTACCATGTGTTGTCCCTCAGTCCTCCCATCCCCTCTCCTTCCTAAAGCAGATCCTAGCTGCCTCATGTCTGCTTTGTGGATGTTTGGAGCCTAAAATGTGTCCTCGTCCTGCTAAGAAGGCCATCTTGTGCCAGTGGAGACTGTGCTGTCACACAGCCCTTGGTGCTTCTCTCGCCTGTGGCTGCTGAAGAAGTGCTGCCGTGAAGTAAGGAAAACTGTAGGTTAAGATTGTTGGATAAGGTAATCATGTGGCCTGGTCGCATCATGAATATGCCTACCATCTTAGATTCCTGTGAAAAGCTGGGCTCTGCGTCTCTGCGCTCACTCCCCAGCTATGCAGGGGATATGTAAAAGGACCGACTTTACCTGAGGTGTGATCTGCTCCTCATTTTCCAAATGTGGAATAAGGAACTGTGGTGGTTATGATTATTGACCTTGCTTTACTCTGTGGACTCATTCTCCGAATGCCCCAAGCATTGGACTAGGGTGTGTCTAATGCACCTGACGCTTGGGGCCAACTCTTACTTAGGACTCTGCTAATTGGCTTCTGGTGGCAGGAACCCAATTGTAGATTCCTTTATTTTATTGACTTCCATGATAAGGATTTTATAATTTGTAAGTATTTTGATTTTTAAATGCTTCATGTTAGGGGTGGAGAGATAGTTCAGCAATTAAGAGCACTTGCTGCTCTTCTAGAGGACCCAGATTGGTTCCCAGTACTCACATGGCAGCTCACAACCATCTGTAACTTTAATCCCAGATCCTCTTCTGGCTTCTGTGAGCACGAGGCACAAAAGAGGTGCACAGATACACATGCTGATAGAATGCCCATACACATAGAAATAAACGAAAAATGTATAAAGCTTCACGTTCCTTTAATTGGTCAGCCCAGGGGTTGGTTGACAGAGCCCTCTTATTCAGCTGACCTGCAGCTCAGCAGTCGACTCAGTAGGAACACCTGTCTTAGGCCCCGAGATGTGCTGTTTACCAGCCACCTAAACTAAAGATTTCCATAAACTGTATTCTGACGGAAAACGGTGTTGTCATTTCTAGGTTCTCTTCTTTGATGCTAAGTAAAATAAAGGGAGGGGCCTCCAGATGAGAAGGCTAAACTAGAAACAGGACTGTGTCAGATGCCTGAAACCCAGCCTTCAGTGGGGAATTTGCTTGAGTGTCTTACCATAGGAAATGAACTGTTTGCAGGAGGCTTCTCTTTCCTGATTCCACCCAACAGGAAGGCTGATGACTAACTCCCCCACTCCCACCTGGTTGTCTTCCTGGACTGTTGTGATGGCATCAACTGACTGAGGCTCTTTTCTGGAAGCTCATTCATAAATCAGGCCAACTCTTATGGGAATGGACGAGCATTGTAAACAGTCTTAAAATACAACCTGAGAATGATGTGCATCCCAGTGATAGTGCGGAAACGCTGTGAGCTCTCTGGGGTTCTCTCATACTTAGAGAGTTTAGGAAAATCATCCTCCTTCTGCAGGCTGGTATGTGTCTGTTCTCTACACTCTTTCTCTATCATTTTTAAAGATTTATTTTATTATTTATTTATTATGTGTATAAGTATGTATGTGGTGCGGGAGGATGTGGTATGTGTGGATGTGGACGCAGTGTCCAGAGAGGCCAGAATAGGGCACTGGATTCCCTGGAGCTGGAGTTCTAGGCAGTTGTGAGCCACTCTGTGTGGGTGCTGGGAACCATACCTGGGTCCTCTAGGAGGAGTGTACACTCACATAACTGCTGAGCCCTGCAGCCCCCTTCTCCTTTTCCTCTGTCACTTGCTTCATCTGCTCTGCCTCTCTCATTAGTCTGTGTCTAGACTGACTAACTTAACTGAAATGTATTTCACACCCTGTACTCTGTCATCTTAGAATTATTTTCGTAGACAACTTGACTGGTTAGTTTTGGAGTTTGAAGCATTTCAGATTTCCTGATTGGGGTCACTGGGTCTGTGTACCTATCCTCCCAGGCAGTGACAAAGGTGTGGAAGCCACTGACTTCCAGATGTGGCTGCACAAAAGTGCCTTGAAGGTGCCCTCAAGACCTGTACCCTGCAGTAGAGAAGCAGTTTCAGATCAAAGGACTCTTCAGCACATGTAGGATTTCTGTGGCGAGCTATGTTAGAATGTGTCTAGGATTCCTGGAAGGCTGGTTGTGTTCACAGACACCAGCCCTTCTCAGATATCTGACCACCTTGCTTCTGTTAGCGTCCTCCTGAAAGCAGCTGACTGGGGAAATTTGCCTGCCATGACCTGCTCTATTGACAGAACATTGCAACACTAACATCAGCCAATGGCAGGAGGCCAGCAAGAGGAAGTCTGAAAGCAAATGCTGGAAAACACTGGTATCAAGGATAGTAATGTACTGGAATGGGTGAGATCAAACATTCTTCTAAGAAGAAGAAAAGGGCTAGTTGATTTAGAGCTGGGATTATTTTGAAATAAATGTCAGTGACACTAGGTGGTTGAGAGAACTTGCTGCCCTTCCATAGGACGTAAGTTCCCAGCACCCACACAGGTGGGTTGTGGCTGCCTGTGACTTCAACTCTAGGGGATTCAACACCCTCTTCTGACCTCTACAGGCAACTGCATGCATCTATGCATGCACATACACACAACACACATACACCTTAATGAAAGAGAAACCTAATTTAAACTATCTTTAGATTACAGAAGAGTCACAAAAGAAGCTCTCAGAGCCCCCTCCACCCTTCCATATCCCTGCATTTCCCTTTTAGCCTCTTAATTAATTATCATGCTACATTTGTCATAAACCAAATCAATATTAATTAAAGCAAATACTTGATTTAGATTTAGATTTCATTCGCTTTTCATATAATGGAACTTTTCCACTCCAGGGTCTGATCCAAGTCATTTTATATTATTTGTTACCATCTAAGGCACCGTTTACTTATGGCCATTTCTCAGAGCACCCTTGTTATAATGACCTTGGAGGTTTTGAGGACACATGTTCAGGAATCTGCACAATGCCCTTAAAATCTAACATTATGAGACTGACACTGTGAGTTTGAGGAGGAAAGCCTCACTGCATTGCATCAAGAGCACAAGTCAGGCTGCAGGGGTAGTTCAGCAGTGGAAGCCCCTACACGATAGCTCATGGTCATCTGTGACTCCAGCTCCAGGTATCTGATGCTCTCTTCTGGCCTCTGTGGGCGCCAGGCACACACTTGGGGCACAAGCCTGCTTGCAGGTGAGATACCCATACACATTAAATAAACAAAACAAAACATAGTTCGTCCTGGTCGCCTGACAGGGCAGTGTTGTTGGGGTCTCCTCACAACACGGCCATTTGGAGGGAAGTCACTGCACATGTGGAGTCATTTCTTCAGAGCATATGTGTGGCCGTCCTTTTCTGTCTAATCCAGTACTAGGTTATTGTCTCACTGCTCACGTCTGAGCGTAGGTCACTGAGGGCTTGTTCAGTGGCCCTTATGCAGACCACCATCATTGTATATGTGGGCCTTTTCTTTTCTTTTCTTTCTTTTTAAGGGTCTTCCTTCCTTTTTGACATTATAGGAGGCTCCAGGCTCATCTGGAACATTTCTTGTCTCAGCTTTAGTCTCAGAATTCTCACCCCTTGTATTACAGTATAGTGGGGGTCAGACAGTCACAGTTATAGCACTGTTGTTTCAACTTTTGAGTACTCAACTGAGCAACAAATATAAACTGAGTTGCCATAGCAACAACAAATATCTGAAACCCTGGCCACTTGGAGACTCCCCTCTTGGCTTGTATACACTCTCATAGCTGCAGACCCCGGTGCACCTCACCCTGAAGTCTCTACCTGCAGCTCTCTTTTGGGTCTCGAATGAATGAGTCCTGCTCATTGCTCTCTCAGCCCTCTATGGCTCTGGGTTAAGTACAGGAAAATCTACGTGAAAAGAAAAGGCCCAAGGGAAAGAGTGCCAGAGGTCTGAGCACTGCTGACAAGAAGCAGGCTGGGTCTCCTCAATGGTAGCGGCTCCCTGAGGGTGGAGTTCATGAGAAGGACTAAGAGGTGGGCTTTGGGGCTGGTGTCTGCAGGCTTGTTTGGGAACAGGGGTGCTGGGCATGCTAGACATGCCTCAGTGGAAGCCAACACCCCACCCTAAGAGCCGTGTGCCTTTGAGTGAGCACACACAGACATTGGTGGGAAGGGTGCGCTCATGCGCACTGGGTGGTCAGCCTCAGTAGGCCACTTTGGAGCTTGTTGCTTTATTCTATGTAGAGTGCTGGTATAAACAGCAAAAGGAACAGAAGCAGAGAGTATCAGAAGAGGGGCTATGAGTGTGGAGTCTGCTGTGTCCAATCCTCTAAATCTGGTGCCTGGAGAGGCGAGACTGCAGGAGCATTTCCATGTCTTCAGTAGTCCAGGGAGGCAGCTGGGTGTCTGGGACAGGCAGGTCTGGGCCTCAGGAGGGTCGTTAGGGTGACTGTAAGGGCCTCAGATATGTGTGACAGTGACCTCAGAAGTCGCATTGGCGAGGGTGGAGAGTAGAAGTGTGCATTAAGGACAAGGCCTGGCAGGGAGATCACCATCTTCCCTGTTTGAAGGAAGACGCTTCAAAGTGGTGAGTGCTTCATAATTAACTCGGGCCTTAAGGCACCACATGGGCGCAGTCTTCCATATACCATCTGTAGCCTCTACTGCTGATAGTGGTTTAGAATTTTCAACTCTGGGGCTTCCGGGCCACTGAGCTAGAGACTAGGGTGCTCTTCTCCACTTGCAGCCGGATTCCAAGGGGAAATTTGTCTCATATTGCTTTTTGGTGCCACAGACTCTTGCCACCTTTTCCTTCCTGATTTGTGGCACACCTCTGTCATCCCAGGAGTTAAGGATAACCTCAGCTACTAGCAAATTCTAGGTCAGCCTGAGCTATATGAGGGATTGCAAGCTGGGGGTGGTTAGAGCTGACATAGGAAGAACATTTTTGGCTTGTTTTCCTGGAAAGCTGTGGTGTCATCCACTGAGCGGGAGATGAGGTCTGGAGCAGCCTGGACACAGGAACATTGTGCACGCTACAGAAAGCAGGACTCTACTGATTTTTCTGACCCCACTGCTTATCACAAAGGAATCTCTATGGGGAGGTGGCTCCACAAATAGCACACGATTCTAGTAGAGGCAGCGAGATGAAGATGAAGCTGGCCAGGGTAGTGTTCGGACCCCAAGCCCTGTGTGTATTTGTTTCTGTGGTTACACAGCGGCGAGGTGTACAGTGAATACATGAGGTACCACGTGTAGGTCCTGACTTTTTCTTATTCTTGTGGCGTTTACTTTTTTCTGTCTTGTCCTATTTGAAATTAGGACTCAACATCATCTCCTTGCCCTAGAATTGCCACTCACTTGTGACCGAAGGGCCTCTGAGCACCTGGAATCTGGAATCTAGATCAGCTGCTGCCTGCCTTGTCAGCAGCCACAGGGCTGTGCCTGAGTCTGCCCCAGTAATAGTCAGAGCTTAGCGCATCCTTTGAGTGTCAGGAGATGTGTTTGTTTGTTTTCAAAATTTACTATTTTACGTGCTTACAAAACATGTTCCGAAGGAAATAGGCGTTCTAATGATAGCTTCTTAAATTAAAATGTCACATTGGGACATAAAATGAGGTTATATTTCTTTCTTTGATGGAAAAAATAATGAAAACTCAAACTGTGTCAGACAGGTTGACTGTAGGAATACTAGGTCCCATCAGTAGCCAGTTGCTGCCTAGACCCAATTAATGAAAACTAAGCTGTATCTCCAAAAGGGAAACGGGTCCTGGGCTGGGGCATGAGCTCTGTGCCCTTTAGAGGGTTTTGATATTATGGGTTGTCGCATAGTCAGGCAGCAGATGCTTCCAAGTTCGGGACAAGGTTTCTATCTTCAGTGTCTGCTTCTTGCCTGGCTGCCCACTGACCTGGTAGCAAGGTGATACCCACATCAGTAGAGCCTCAAGAACACCTAACTGGGACCTAGTCCTGGGTGGGCTGGGGCCAGACATAAACCCTTATGGCCTGATCTGTCTGTATCCCTAGTCTCACTAAAGCATTTGCACATACATGCCTGTAAGGCTTGGATTCTCTGCCCCACAACCAAGGAGCAGCAGTATATTTTCTGTTGACAAGAAAACTAAAAATTGATAACTCAGTAGCTAGTGAGGAAAGAGAGCCTTTCTAATGAATGGGGCTGAAAACAGAAAAGAACAGCAAGCCAGGTGCGTTTCATACAAAGATGAGCACATCTACCCATCTTAAGAGACAGACCCTTGTGTAGGCTCATATTCCTGAGCCACAGGCACTTTTCCTGGGGGTAACTAGGCAGCAGTGCCCCAGGGAAGAGACTGTGAGGGACACACTCTCCACCTTATTATTTTTGAAAATTATTTTATGTGTATGTGTGCATGCCTGAGTGCATGTATAGAAGAGGCATGGATCCTCTGGAATTGGAGTTACAGATGCTTATGGTAGGTGCTGGAAACTGAACCCGGGTCCTCTGTAAGAGCAGTAAGTGCTCTTAACTGCTGCACCATCTCTTCAGCCTCCACCTTATTTTTTGAGAGAGTATCACTTATTGAAACTAGTGTTTCAAATGCAGTTAGACTGACTGGCCAGTGAATTCAGGGGTCCTCCTGTCTTTGCTCCCCAACAGGCGTGTGCCAAAGTCCTCATGCTTCCACAGCAAGTGATTTTCTAACTGATCCAGCTCCCCAGCCCCAAGAGTGCCAACCATGTTGGATCAAGCTGGCAGGAAGCAGCTGTCAGATGTTTCACTGTGAAAACGTCTCTCATACCTGAAGGAGTTAGCTCTACTGATGTTCCTTGGGGAGTGAGAACATCAGACATTAGTCACTTACGTCTGTTTTATTGATGGGGTCTGTCCTGCCAGCTGGCTGGGAGGAGACCTCACAGAGTTACAAAGGCAGGAATCTGGAGACTCTGGGGCTTTTCAAAGATTGTTTGGTTTTGTCTGATCATGAAAGTGGGTGCAGTCAGGTTCCAGGGGAAGTACAGGCAGAAGCTGACCTGGGAATGGGTATTCATGGAGTATGTGCAAGGAACATAGACCATGTGTGAGCTTGGACCTTCCAGAGTTAGTCATTCTCATCTGGAGGCACGCATGGAAACAGCCTACCAGTGCCTCTGTAGAGTAATAGCAGCTATAATTGCTAAGCATCGACTTTGCAAGATATTGATGATTCCTGCTTTATGGATGAACCTTTTTGGGCTGTAGGGGCATCAGGGTCCAGTCCAGCTCTGCACTTCCTGCACGTGAGGGCAGAGTTGGCATCCGAGCGTTCCCGATGTATCTGTCCTGTGCTGTGGACAGTGGCCTCATGCACCCCTATTCTTGCTCCCCAATTGCTCGTCATGCACATGTGCTTGACTGATAGGGCCACATTCCTGCTCTTTCTTTAATGTGAGTACCAGACACTGCCCTTGGGGACCTGACAATTCTTAGTAGCTTCTAAGAAGTGCTGGTGACTTGCCTCATGCAGGACTGTCTAGGTAAACTGTAAACTACTTTTGTTTTTTTCAAATGTAGATTAGAACCTTTCTGACCTCCTCAGGGAGTGACCTCAGTTGAAATGAGCCCCCTGTGAGCAGGAGCTCCTTGAGGGTTTTTACTTGTGAGGGCTGTGCACAGTTGTCTGCTTATCCGGCTGCTTGATGACCTGTGAGTGCACACTTCACACAAGAACAATTTTCCATCATGCTTTACAAATTGCGTGCAAAGTAGAATTGTGTCTGAGTGGTCATTTTAAAAAGAAATCAAAACTATGGTCTTTTAAGAGCATGGCTCAGTTCTGCAAGGGGAGAAAGTCTCCTCCCAGTGTGTGAGATACTCTGTTGCTCCATGGGAGCTTCTTTCACATGGAGGGTTAGGATGAATGGGATTTTGCAGGTTAACAATTGAGAAATTTAGAGTAAGTAATTTAAATTGGGATCCACTCTGGGATGGTAGTATTAGGAGGGCTATGGGTCCACTCTTCAGTGAATAATTGAAATCATTCAGATTGTCATCTCTGCAGATGTGACAGACTGCTGCTGGCTCTCCCCAGAGATACCTACTCAGCTGAAGCCAGCCCCTTGACTGGCCTGCTATTTATCTCTCTGATTTAAAGGATTTTCTTTTGTAAATGAAATTGTGAGGTGGTAATTTGTGAGGTACTTGGACAAGGTTTAGAGCTAAGGAATGAAATAAGAGTAAAAGGAAAGACTTCTTAAGCTGCATTGGTGGTGAGGGGTAAGCTGCATTGGTGGTGAGGGGTAAGACTTCTTAAGCTGCATTGGTGGTGAGGGGTAAGCTGCATTGGTGGTGAGGGGTAAGACTTCTTAAGCTGCATTGGTGGTGAGGGGTAAGATGTTTAGCCGTTTTCCCCAGGACAGGGCCTCACTAGAGCTCACCTGGCTGGAATTGTTATGTAGCTGAGGTTGGTCCTGGACAGGATCCTTGTCATCTTTGCCTTCACCTTCCAGAGTGCTAGGATCACAGGCATGTGCCACCACCCCGACCAGGATGTGCGTTCTGATCTTGATCATGGTTCCTTAGTGGCTGTAATCTTGCTTGAGAGCTCCCAGAAGAGGGAGTGTAGTCTGTGCCTGAGGCCTTGCAGGTTTGATCAACTGTGTCAGAATACTCAGCTGTCAATCAGTGAGAGAGCCTAGGGAATAAGAGCTCTATTTCTTGTCTTGTCCTTTAATTGTTCTACCTTTCTGCCCTGCTTCCAAAATTATTTCAAGAAAGCGCCCAGTTCAGTTTTCTGGCAAGCATCTTAAAGGCATACAGCAAACGAGAAGAAATATGTTTGTGGAAGTCTCTGAAGTGTCAGTAAGAGTGGTGCTGCTTCAGCACCGTGTGTGCTTGTTCCTTCCTCCTGCTGAGCTCCAGGTGACAGAGAATCCTAGGCGAGTGTGTCTAGACCCCTCTTGTAGGATGGAAGCTCTACTCCAGGGTGAAGTCCTGGCTATGTGTCACTTGTTTCCATAGTGACTTAAAGGACAGAGACTCCATCTCAGGAAAGGGAAGTCAAGAAGACAGCCTCACCCAGCATCCTGTGTATGACATGGAGGAATCATTCTGAAAGAAGTGGCCACTGTCCCTGTCTTTACTTCCAAAGAAGTGACTCAATGGTTTTGCCAGGTAGTCATACACACACACACACACACACACACACACACACACACACACACACAAAGCTCCAGAGCTCTTCCCAAAGCCAATGACCTGATGACAGTACTGGGAAGGCCAATACTCATTATTGTCCACACAGACACCACATACGTGTGCACACGAATACATATATACACATGCACATACAGACACACATACACACATGCATACATATACATGGTAGAGGTAGGTCTAGAGCAAGTGTATACTAGGCTTAGATAAAACCATTGTCCCTGAGAGGGACTGTTTTGTTCTCTCAAGGCTATCCTCCTGAGGAGCAACATTAGAGTGGACTGTGGTGTGGAGATGCAGAGAGTATAGAATTTATTGAACTATCCCCTACAACATCACTGAAGAATAAGCAAACAAAAGGGTGCCCTAGAAGAGAAGGGATCCCTAGAAGATAAAGGATTCCTGTAAGAGAAGGGATCCAGGATCCATGTCCACAATTGCTGCAACACAAAAATTATAAGAAATCCAAAGAAGCAGGTTACAGAAGTTGCTGGAGAGAGGGCCAAGATATAAAGACGTCAAACCTTTAAAGAAAGGTATGGCGGCCGTGTCTTTCCAAATACAGAATGCCATCAAGAAGATAGAATTAGTTAAACATTCAAAATAGGAAAAAAAAACCTAACTGGAAACTCAAGACTTGCAAAGCACACTATCTGAAAGAAGGGTCCACCAGAGGGCTACAGTAGTAGATATTCATGGCCAAAAAAAAGAATCAGGGAACTTGGTGTAAACCGATGACATGACCACTCCATGATGGAGTATTGTTAAGGGGAAGGCCTTCCTTCCTTCCTTCCTTCCTTCCTTCCTTCCTTCCTTCCTTCCTTCCTTCCTTCCTTCCTTCCTTCCTTCCTTCCTTCCTCAAATTTGAGAGAGAGAACAACATTTGAAGGAGTCCAGAGCAGAGAGAGAAATTAATACACCAGACATGGACAGCAGACTGCACCTGGCCATGGGAGAAGCAGGAGTAGAGCAGAGAGAGATGGAGGGAGGGAAGGAGACAGACAGTGGGGGCAGGGAGAGTAGAGAGATGGGAGGAAGAAAACAGAGCATAGGTTATAAGGAGAATGAGTAACTGGGAGGGAAGCCTGTGAGCTGGAGAGAGCTCAGGGTAGGGGAGAGGGTGAGAAGGGCTAGGATGCTAGCATGGACTCTGAAATATGTAACAGGTACCAGTGATACTGAGGGAGGCTGGAGGCCAGCATGTGCTTTGGTATGCTTATAGGAGTTTCCTTTGGACCTGACACACTTAAAGATAGAATTATGAGATTATATGATCCAGATGACTGAGAAAAGAAAGTGAATAGAACCTCATAAAAGTGTAAGGAGCAGAGAGAGATAAAGGTACAAGCACAAATTCTGAAAGAAAATGCTAGAAACTCCCCAAATTCAGTGAAAAGCATTTATTTATACATCGAACAAATACAGTTAACTCCAGGTAGGTCTTATGCAAAAGATCCATGGCAAGGCTCGTGGTAAAAGTATTGAAAGGCAGAGAAAGGGGGCCTGTTGTGTAGGAGAGAATCCCAGGAGAAATAAGAGCTGACTTCCTAGAAGTAGTGGTGTTGGGATGACATATTCAGAGTTCTGAAACTAAACAAGTCAACCCAGAGTCTTACACTCAGCCAAGCTTATCTTCAGAGGCCAAGGTAGCACAAAGACAAAGTTAAACTAAACAACAGAACCCAAAGGGTGTGCTGTTAGCACGCTGCCCTGTGGGAAGTACTAAAGGGAGCGCTTCAGTTCCAAGCAAATGACCAGACAGTAACTCCAGATGAGAGTGAGGAAACAGATTGCCTGAAAAGCCTTTACAATGCGTAATTCCTTCCTTTTTTCTAGTGTTCTTCGGAAGCATTCTCACGAATAATATGTACATAATTATGCTTTTGGGCCTACAACACCTAGACATGCAGCATATCTGATGGTGGCGGTGTGCAGGAGGCGGATGGAGTGAAACTGTATTAGTGTGTGGAGGTGGTGCCACCCGGAGACTCACAGCCTTAGGAGGAAAACCAAGAGACCCTCGTGGTACAGACTAACAGAGCAGACTGCAACTTTACGTTTGCTGTCTTCTCTTGGAGTCAGCTGAGACATAAAAATGCAAGGTGGTGTTATTATGAGCATGTGTGATGGCGTTTGTAACGTGTTTGGGTGTAGCATGAAGCACTAGCAGATGAAGAGGGGATAGGCGGAGCCAGGACTAGTAGGAGTTTTGTTTCTGCATCTCACGAGGAACCAGCCCAGGAAAGAACAGAGTGGTGCACACATGGATAGTTAAAGGTACAGCATGGAAGGCATGTGGTTGTGGATGGATGGATCTTTCCCATATTTACGTGCTGAAGTTCTACCCCATGAGACAACAGTTAGTGGCAGAGTCCACGAATTAAGTTAAGATTCTATGAGATCATAAATGTAGAACCCTGATCCCATAGGATTAGTGTCCTTATAAGAAGAGGCACACACAAAGACATGCACAGAGAACACAGCGTACCTGCAGCCACCTAGGGTTCCCATTAGAGGTCGAGTCAGCATGGCACCTTTATCTTGACCTGAAGAACTGAGAAAATGTCTGTTGTTTAAGGCCCCTGGTCTGTGACTCTTCACTGTGGCAGCCTAGGCCTACTAATTCTTCACTAATGTGGAGTCACTCAGTTCCCAGCGGAATTACTAGTCTATGCTCTGGGGAACCGGGAAAGCAGTCCCCTCAGATTTACGAAGAAACGTTCACGAAAGGTGATTGTGAGTGCAAGGCCGTTTGGGAGGTTGTCTGTTCCTCGCTCTCCTCATGGCTGTTTACTGCCCAGCCCCGTGACGGGAGCCATCTGTCCATCTGCTTTGGGGTCTGGCTGCTGTGCACAGTGACACGTGGGCACAGGATTACATGTCAGCAGCTATCCTAGAGATACTGGGCTTGCTGTGAATTCTCATCTGTTTTCCCCCAGCTGGGGTGGTGGAGCATCTCAGGCTATTTTTAGAACAGCCTTACGGTTGCTCTGTGTGATCCTCTTGGGTACAGGGTGTGAGCCTCTCGTGCTCCCTTGTTCAATATCTACAGAGTGCTGTATTTGTTTGACTTTATTTGAAAATTTAAGGCTTTCATGAACATTGTTCCAAGTTATCTAATGAATCAAAACTCTAGGATTTATACCTTAAAAGGCTGATGGTTGGAGGCTTTCTTGTGACTTCCTAATCCCTTCCCTAGACCATGTAGGGTAGAGTCGCTGTGCAGACTCAGTGTTAATAAGGCTTATTGTAAAGCAGTTTTAGGTCATACCACAGTTGACTGGGGAGTAAAGCTCCCTTGATCCACTCCATGCATAGACATGTGGTCCTAGCATTGTGGCTGAAAGAGGAGACTGCAGAGGAACAGTGTGTTTCTCAGTTAGTGTCCAGAGGGTGTAAGTGTCAGCCATTATTACCACTCGCTCTGTAGCCCAGCACCTAGCCTGGCAGAACTGCATGTGCCTGTGGGCCTGGTGAAGCCACAAATGATGATGCCAGAACTGTAGGGCAATATTCCTGGTTTCCAGGCATCCCGCCTGTCCCAGTTAACAGCTGTGGTAGTGGTAAGGGCAGGAAATAAACCCAGGGAAGAACAGATAGATTTAGGACACCAAGTCTGTCTATAGGGGATGGATGGAAAATTGGAGATTCCATAGGAAAGGAAGATACGGGAGGAGGTTGGGGTTTGCATTGCTGACAGAGCAGGTAAGTGTGGTTGGGTCAGTGGCAAATGATCTGATTATCCTAGTCTAGCTCTGCAGAAATGATCATAGCTGCGGGACTAGCTCTCATTGTTACTTGACTAGATTTAGGGTCACACACCTCTGGGTGTGTCTGTGAGGCTGCTTTAACTGAGTAGACCCTTAGTCAGTCCTAGGATCATTCAGTGTAAATTAGTGACATGCGACCTATAAATCTCTCATAGACGTTCTCACACTCACTTTACTTTTTATTTTATTTTATGTGTATGATTATGTATATATTACATCCATGCCTGGTACTCATAGAGGTCAACTATCCTGGAACTGTAGTTAAATTTAAGTCTCTCAAAAAAAAAAATGCTTTTAACTCTGAGCCAACTCTCCATTCCCCACATATTTCTTATCTTAGATTCTTTGAACGTGCAAGAAGGAAATATCTTCTCTACTGTGGACCATGGACAAGCTTTAGGGTCAAACTTTTCTGTAGCCCTATAGGAAGATAGCAGAGTGTACTCTCCATGTGACTGCTGCAAGGCCAGTGTCTTCCTAAGAGGCACACCTGCCTTAAAGAAAGAGCATTCATGGACATTGGTAGAAGTATGGCAAGGAAGGCTTGACTTAGGACCTTCTCAATAGGTCCAGGGACATCTGAGAAAGGGTCTTTTGGGACAGAAGAGAGATTGAGACTCCGAATACAGTGTGGACAAGTGGGGATTTATAGATAGAGAATAAGTGGGGATGAAAAGTTATCAAGAGGGGAGGACATGAAGGGTGTGGTAGTTTGAATGAAAATGACCCCATAAGCTCAAGGCACTATTAGTAGGTGTGGTCTTTTTGGAGTAGGTGTGATCATTGAGGTGGACATTGAAGTTTTAGAGGCTCACTCTCAGGCCAAGTGACTCACCCACTCTCTCTTCTGCTGCCAACTGATCCAGATGTAGGACTCTCAGCTCCTTCACCAGTACCATGTCTGTCTGCACACCACCATGCTCTCCACCATGACAATAATGGACTAAACCTCTGAACTGTAAGCCAGCCCCAGTTAAATGTTTTGCTTTATAAGAGTTCCTTCCCATGGTCTTGGTGTTTCTTCACAGCAATAGAAACCCTAAGACAAGGGGTCAGGATATTCTGACTAAACAGACCTGAAAGGGTTCTTGTTGAGGACAGGCAGGTGTGAAATGACTAGATGTATCCTGGGGGAGGAGAGGAAAAAGGGGGAGAGAGAAAGAGAATAATAAAAGATAAAAAGAGAAAGAGATGGATTTGAAAGAGAACAAGGTGAGGGGTACATGGGAGAGTTTGGGGAGAGGAAAGGGAAGGAAAAAAGATGTAACTATAATCTCAAAAAATTAAAGAAACACAGTTCTTCAAGGTCATGGCAGTGATTTCCATGAGTCACCTGGGTGAGATGACAGCAGGGACATCAGAGTCCCTCTGCCTTAGCCCTGCTGGTTGTACACAGAACAACTGGGACAAGACACCTCTTTTCTCCGAGTGTTGAGTCCTCGCAGGAAGAGGAAGTGCTGAGTTCCCCACTGTGGGCAAGCTTTGTTGTGGACACAGAACAAAACCTAGTAAATGTAGTTGCTCTCATTTGGGCCACCTCCACTAGTGCTGCATACTACACTGGAGCAAGGAGGTGAGCTCTGGGGAGGAGGGAGCCACATCTGGCCATGGAGCCCCTCCACAGTGTGGCTGCCACAGCCTTCCCTTTTGCTGCAGCTGTTCCAGAAAGATCCCCAGGTTGGTTATGCATTTGTTTCTAAAAGAAAGGCATCAGGTGCTGCACCGTAATCCCTTTCTCCACAGTCTGCAGCTGAATTCCGAGATGGAGCCAGAGCAAAGAGAATAAAGCTCCCACAAAGTAATGGGAATTTGCCATCACCAGAAGCAGTGGTAGTGCAAGCAAATTAAAATTAAAATATCTATGTCTGCCTCTAGGTCTCAAAAATGGATAGCAGTTGGGTATTAGAGGGCTTGGGGGAAATATGCCATCAAGATTCACTTTTAATAGCTATGTTCCATGTCCAGCTGGAAATAATTGAAAACTTGGAAACCAGCGTGTAGCAGGTATATCCTTTCAAGCCCTTCAAGCCTCCCTCTCACCTCTAACCTGAGCCTGGCTCTCAGGTAGAACACTGGCAGTGTAGCAGGATGAGCCTCTACCGGGTAAACATTCTCTCATCTGGAGAACTCGGGCAGCCTAGAAGAGCTCAGGTGTCGACTACCACCCTAAAACTGTCTTCTGTCCCCATGGCTAGGATTTAGGGAGGGCTAGGCTCTTAGAGGCAAAATGCACACCCAGTGGGCAGATGTGAAGACATCTGGGAAGAGAGGTCTAAGAGTAGCAGGACCTTGCAGATTTGTTTAAAGGATTAAGATCCTAAGAGAGTCCTTGTTGCCCCTGAGTTGACCCCTGTTTGGCTTCCCAGCCTTCTCTATCCCTTTGAATGCTGGACTTTGCTGTTCCTTCCATTAGTGCATCTCCCTAATATGTCGTCTCTGTAAAAGTCAGCTCTATCCCCTGCTTCCCGGCAGCATTTTCACCAGGGTCAGCCTTCTTCCTCCTCTCCTTCACAGCCCAGGGTTCGCTGTCTCTGGACTCACTTAAATGACCTATCCCTTTCTTACAGTATTGACTCAGTCATGTGCCCTCCATAGCTGTGGTTCCTGATTTTGTATTTCTGTGGATGTAGAGAGCGTTCTTGATAGCTGAGCCAGGTGGAAGACCATCATAGAGCGCCCCAGAACCTGTCTGTCCTCTGGCCCTCTTTTGTTGATATGACCTTCGATAGTGTAAAAAGGATTGTTACCTGTGGGGAAGATGTTACTGTTAGCACAAGCGTGATAAGGGCCAGCAGGTGCTTCTCCCCACCTAGTTGAGACTGGTTAGCAGCAGCATTGAAAGGTCAGCTCTGCAAGTTTCCTCAAAGAAATCCATTGTCCTGCCTCATGGCTCCAAAGCTGTATTTATAATTGTTTCTTTTCTTCTGGGGCTTCCATCATTTCTTCCAGCTTTGCAATAGCAGCGGTAGCCTGGCTGCCTTGGACAGACCCTTGGAAGGGCCTTGTTCTAGTCGCTTTTCTTGTGATTAAAGTGACCAACAATAGCTTAAGGGAAGGGGAATTTACTTGGGGTCTTGTTTCAAGTGGATATAGTCCATTGTATAGCAGCAGGAATATGTGACTGGCCCTCACCTATCTCATCTGGGAGGAATAGGAAACAGAGAGAGGGCAATATTGGTAATCACATGACTTCCCCTCTCTTTATGCAGTCTAGGGAAAGACCATGAGATCTACCACCCACATTGAGGGTAAGTCTTCTTACCTTAGTTAAATCTCCCTGGAAACACCCACAAAAACATGCCCAGAGTTATGTCGCCTTGGTGAGCCCAAATCCAGTCATGTTGTAGATAAATACTAATTATCACAGGCCCCATTTCACCAAACACAAAACAATATTAACAACCTATTAGCTGAAGTTCTAGATGAACTCTCCAAAGATGTCCTGTATAAAAACCCAGACCACTGACTCCATCTCCTCCTCACCCCCCACTGCCCTGTAATGAGAAAATGGAAAGAAGTCCTGTCAGTGCCTTCCAGGTGCTCTCTACAGTAGTGAGTTACTCAAACAGTGTTCCATTGTTATAGCAGAAGCAAGTAGACAGGGCGCCACTTTGCTAGAGATCTATATACATTAATACATGCAAGTGGTGTGGCTCCCCATGTCTCCAAGCTACTTAGGAGGCCAACACATATCTCTACAGTTTCGATTTGTTAGAGAGGAATCTAGAAATTGGATGGTGTTGCCCATATGAAGGCCTTGGGCAGACCATCCCTGCTCTCCTGGCTTGTTGCCGTGTTTCAAAAATAACTTTGTCTTCCTGGCACTTCATTGATCTGTGGTTGTTGCTTCGCATTTAGAGCCCTTTATGGAATTCTCTTGCTACTCAGGAAATGTCATATTTCCTCATGAAACCGGTTGGCTTTGACACTTGCAAATTAGAAAATAAGTTTTCCTAGTGATTATAAAAATAAACCTGAAGCCAACACAATGGCTCATCAAGGTACTTGCCAATGACCTGAGTTCAATCCCCAGTCTCCCTGTGGTAGAGGAAGGAGTCAACTCCTGATTTTCAAAGCTGTCCTTTGATGTGCACATACACACAATAAAATGTAATAAAAATTTTAAAGATTCTGGGATGAAGAGATGACTCAGTGGTTAAAAGCACTGACTGCCCTTTCAGACAACACAGATTTGGCGTGGCACACACATAGACTTCAGGTACAGGGGCTCTGATGCCCTCTTTGAGCCTCCTCAGACATTGCATGCATGTGGTGCCCATACATACATGTAGGTGAAACAGCCAAAATGTCAAAAAAAATTCCAAGATTTTAAAAATGAAAAAGTCCTTCCAAATCTATACACCTGTCTTAGTTAAGGTTTCTATTATTGTGACAGTATACCACTGGCCAAAATCAGCTTTAGAAGAAAGGGTTTATTTCATTCTATACTTCTGAGTAATAGTACATCACTGAGGGAAGGAAGTCTGGGCAAGAACTCTAGCAGGGCATGAACCTGAAGGCAGGAGTTGATGCAGAGGCCATGGAGGAATATTGCACTATGGCTTGCTCAGCCTACTTCCTTAAAGCACCCTGGGGCCACCCGCCCAGGAGTGGCACCCACAGTAAGCTGGACCCTCCCACATCAATCATCAATTGAGAAAATGCACCACAGACTTGCCCACAGGTCATTTTCTCAGTTGAGGTCTCTCGTTCCAAACGACTCTGGGTTGTGTTAAATTGCTGTAAACATCTACACAGCACAGCATCTAAAATACAAGAAACTTTGGAATTACCTGTTTAGTCATTTTGTGGTAGCCTAGAAAGAGTGAATGTATTTCGGGTGAATGTGCAGGTGCCTCTTCAGGCTCAGGTACTATCCTGCCATATTGTAGAGGAGAGAGCAGGTTGGGCTGGGCTCTGTGGATCTTTCTGGTATAAGGCACTGAACAGATGCTAGTACTTGCAGTGAACTTGAACCCACCGAAGTAGGTATTTGTTTTCCTGGAGCTCCATTAGTTTGGAGTTTTGAAAGTTGCCTAGATATGAAACTAGTGCACTAAAAAAGCCTGGCATCGTGGTATCAGAGATCTAGTATAAGCTGCGAAGATTCCCATTGAGAAAAATATGGAATGACGTTGAGCCTGGATTCTCCCAATCCTGCTGCTGCCAAGAGTGTGCTTTGCTTTTATGTTTGACACAACTGGGGTTATGTCTCACAAGTGAGCTGACCTTGACCAAGGCCAGTGTTTTTCCCCAGTGGCCAGCCACTGCTCCAGTGATAAGCCTGTGGAACTTCCCTGCATCAACATGAAATAGGCAGATGGTTTTTTGGAAGGAGACAGAACACACGCTTTATTCTTGAACTTTGGCATGTGTGGCACTCTTTGAAACACAACAAGGTGACTTCTTTTAAAATGCTTTGGCATCTTCTTCACTTTCCAGACCAAGATGTTCTCCAGCGAATGAATAAAACTAATTGTAAACAGCAAAGGGAAGGAGATTGCAAGTGCCAGAAGAGAAAGAAGAAAGGGGCTCTGTGCTAGCCTGTCCCCACAGCAGTGCAGCCTGGAGTTGGGGGTGGGTGGGTGTGGCATTACTTACTCTAGCTTCTCCCTGACACCCCACTTCCATGGAATATTTAGATCAGTGCTGTCTCCACCATAGAAACACAGGACCTTTTTGTCTGGTTTGTTGGTATTGATGACTAGGTGTGTCTGTTTATCCTGTTAATTCACTTTTGTTATTTTTTAAAGTATACCTTGAAATATTTTTTCTTTAATAACATATAGTTTCTGAACCTTGAAATATTTTTAATAAAAATATTGGCAAGCAGGGTGTGGTAGTAGGTCATGCATATACTCTCAGTTCTTGGGAGACCGAGGCAGGAGGATCCCATGTTTAGGACCAGCCTGGGCTGTATTGGGATACGCTGTCTCAGTGTCCCAGAAAAAAAACAAAAACAAAACAAAAAGAAAAAAGCAAACCACTCATATTCAGACAGGAAATCAAGCACAAATGATACAGAGGCTTTATCCCAATCTCCTACCTTCCCCTTTTAGCTTTTTCTCGAAACTGTGACCTCCTGATATCTGTGCAGCAGGCTTTCTTGGACCGCCAGCTCCCAAATCATGACACAGAGACTTATTATTAATTATGAAGCATTTACATGCATTGGTGGGGAGCAGCATAAGGCTATAAATGGAGGGAGGGAGGAGTAATGACTGTTCTTCACACCAGAAAGAGTCATAGGCAGTGTCTTAGGTTGTCTCTTCCAGTGGCTACAGCTTAGCGCTCCTCGGAAGTAGAATATTGTGGAGGAAGGTGACCAGCATTTTCAGGGCTGTGCTTTTATATAGCAACTCAGAGAGTTTTGTTCTGTTCCACAACCATATTGATTTGTACCCAAACACTGAAAACAAATACAAACATTACGCTCAAGCGCAGGCCGTTTGGGATTCTTTGACTGGTGGTTCATAGCTGAGGGAGGTGTAACCCTAGCCTGCTCATTCAGCTGCTGGTTCCTGCTTTCTTGCTTAAGTTGCTGCTGGACGATTTCAAAGGGGCTAGTTGTTTAAGACCTTTCTGCAAAAAGAACTTATACTTAATTCTATGTTGGTATTATATATTTAAATTTTATATTATCTTTTTTGAGCAATATAAAAACAAAAAAGTTAATCTTGGAGTTTTTTGGCTGCTAAAAGTCACAGTGAATACAAGTGAGTTTCTGTAGCTGCCTTCCAACCCTTGCCTCAAAAACTTGTCTCAATGTAAGCTCAGGTACTGTGGGAGTTCCAGGGGTTACCATTTGACCCCAGTCTTCCAGCCAGGAGTCACCTGGCTCCAGCTGAGCTCAGAGTTTCCCTTTCCTAGACAGTGCTGGGAGAGAATCTATACAGCCAGCATCTCTGGGGCCTAGCACTGGAGAGCTGAAAGTTGGGGGTTGCCTTATGTCCTGCCATGTAGGTAGCTCGTCTGCAGAGAGGGTGGCGACTGGAATATGCAGAGGGGAACTGAGAAAGTCATGTGAGCTGCTGGCATTAGAGTCCATGGGTGACATGAGCCATGCTCCTGCTCCAGTGTTCTCAGCCAGCCTCCTAGCTCTACGACTGATGTGTCCTTCTGCTTAAGCTCCTCCTGCAGTGCAGTGTTCTGGCTGTTAACTAGTAGGGTTTTTATCCTTAGGAGCATAGTCTTACTATGTAAGACTCCTGAGGGTTCTGGCTGTTAACTAGTAGGGTTTTTATCCTTAGGCGCATAGTCTTACTATGTAAGACTCCTGTGGGTTCTTGGAACTATAAACAGTACCAAACCTTATATACCATAGTTTTTCCTCAACACACGTTTGTGATAAAATTTAACTTTTATAAATCAGGCAAAGTAAGAAGCAACAATAACCAATAACAAGGCAGAACAATTGCTGTGTTATAGTAAACCAGTTACTGTATTAAGTAAGAATGGCATGAACACAGATGCTGTCGTACCACGAAGTGAGTCTCACCATTGAGACAGTACTGGTGGACGAACAGGAAGGTAGTGTTATATGTCGGGGTGGCCAGCAGATGACACAAAGAGTTGATTCTTATCATGAGTGAGACAGTGTGAGATTTTTATCATGCTTTACATAATGGCAAATGATTTCAAACATTATTTTCAAACCATTACTGGGTGTGGGTACCTGAAACTCCAGCAACTGAATTGTAAATAAAGGGATCCAGTGTATGTGGTGAGAGACCAAGAGTCCTAGGTTTCCGCTTTCATCATGGCACCTTCATTGCTGATTCTCTACAGAGTGGGTGATATGGGCTGCATGGGAAACTGTCAGGACAAGGCAAGGGACGATGTTGTGGCTGGGGGCAAACAACTCCCAGGAGGATGTCGTCTCTTGCACTTTTGGCTTAGGAAGCAGGAGCAGCTGTGGCCATGCCTCACCTAGGGGAAGGAGGAGAGAGGTAGAGCTTGTGACAGAGGCTACCCTGGTCCAGCTTTCAGTGGCCAGCTCTGGGTGGGGAAGAGGTCGAAGCAGTCACCGAGACAGGCTTCCTAGCTTCTAGGTTTGTGAAAGAAGAAGAGGAAGAGGAAGATGTGGCAGAGAATGGGCGTACATGGCCGGCTATTGGAGTTAAGAGCACCCTGCGTGGTAGGTTCATGCTCTACAGTCCTTTAGCTGTGTCTTTTGGACTCCAGCTTGAGAAGATGCTTGGATGGGTGTGCACTGCCTGTCTCGTTGGCTGGTGGACTTCCCCTCAAAGATAGTTGATCATGGATCACAGAGAAGCCATTGCCCTTTTCCCTTTGCTCTTAACTGTCTAGAAACTGCATATCACAACTGGCATGTGAAAGTTCGTAAAATTTAATATTGGATGGTTTCCACGGTTTTGAATGCATATCTGGAAAGTTCTATGACATTGAAGTTTTACCAGTCAAAGGACAGAGAACCCATCAGTTAATTGTGTGAGTTTCAAGTGGCTGAGCTAACAATAGTGAAAGAAGTGAAACTTTTCACTTAGGAGCGAGAAGAGCACTCACAGTGGTGGGCATTGTCTTCAGGCAGTCCTGACAGTGCACATTAGGTTCTACACAGTGTGTTCATTATCTTCCCAGGACTGGAAAACGCATGTCGTCATAAATGATAAATGGAGCTTAGTGGGTGGGAATGAATGGAGAATGTGTAAGAACACTGTGCTGATTGACCCGAAGAAGCATCCTCCGTAATCCCTGGTGCTGGCACCTAGAGAATGCGGTGCCCTGCCTGGAGAGGAGAAGATTAGACCTTTATACAGGGGAAGGTCCAGAAGGCGTTGTCCAACACCATTCTAGCCTCAGATTATA
The DNA here is from genome assembly GCF_950005125.1 of Chionomys nivalis. Lineage (NCBI taxonomy): Eukaryota > Metazoa > Chordata > Mammalia > Rodentia > Cricetidae > Chionomys > Chionomys nivalis. Next base: position 32,090,878 of record NC_080104.1, read on the forward strand.
CTCATCTTTCATGGAGTTGTTTTTGTTGTTGTTTTTGTTTGTTTTTTTATGTCTCTTTTGACATAGCTCCTGGTGAAGCCTCTTTGTTCATCTTTGTATTCCCAAGGTTTGTATGGACCCTCAACTCTTCATTGCAGTGACAGCCAGTTTTTAGAAAACAATTAGCATGATATACAGAAGCAAGAACATGTAGGTGTTTAAAAGGTGGCTGAAGAGTGAGGTTGAAGAGCTGCTTGTAGCAGGGTCGGCTAGAGGACTCTGCTCTGACCACATTTGCCCCTGGCACGCCTCCAGCATTCCACCCATCAGTAGTAGCACACCTCTCATCACCCAGACTGGGGGCCTGGCCCCTGTGTTGCTCCCATCCTTTGGTTCTTTCCACTCAAGGGTTTGAACTCAGAGCCTTGCACATGCTATCAAGTGTTCTTAACTTCAGACTATATCCCTAGCCCCTTATCTTTTTATTTTGAAATAGGGTCTTGCCAAGTTGTCCAAACTGGCCACAGACTCACTCTGTAGACCCAGCTGGTCCCAAACTCTCCATCCTCCTGCGTCAGCTTCCAGAGTAGCTGGGATTCCAGGCACATGCCACAACCCTAGATCAGCAGAAATGATTTAAAGCACTTGCCTCAGGGCATCTTATTTTCAAGCTACTTCCCATGGAAAATCTGAAGATTCATGGTTTGAAGATGACACACAGAGCTGGGTGGCGGTTTCTGAGCTGTCCTCAAAGGCCTTCTTCCTATGGAGGTCTGTAGTCCCAGAGAGGGTAACTCAGCCAGAAGCTCTCCCAGGCGAAGTGCTTGTGGAGGAGGCCTTTAGAGGGTACACAGAATTCACTGTGCTCTTGTGGACAGTCCAAGTCCTGGGGTTTCGGGAGCTGAGCAGGTTGAAGTTGTGAGGAACTGAACAAGGGTGAGAGAAGAGACGAGACTAGTCTTATTCCGTGAGAACTCCTCTGTCCTGTTGTTTAAAGGATTATCCAGACTTTTTTGAGGCATGTCAGGCAGATAGATTAGCATAGCCATATACCTGAGACTAGCAATCCATAAACAACATTTCTTCATTCTGGATTCCATGATCAGGGTGTCAGCACTTGGTATCTGGTGGGGGTCTTCTTATGCTCTCACATAGCAGAGTACAGGGAGGTAAAAGGTTAATTACATTCAGCCTATTTGTAAGGCACCAGTTTCATCTATGAGGTTGGAGCCCTTGGGACCTGTCTTCTAAGGGGCCACCTAGTAGTTCCATTCCATTGACCTTTGAGTTTCAGTACATAAATTTTGTGTGATCCATAAGTGACTGACCTCTTGTATAGGGGTCTGGGGGTATACATTTGTACCTGGGTTCAGACACTACATTTTATCAGTTATCATATTCATTACACTTATGAGGCCTGTTACTTAAATGATGTTAAGCCATTACCATCATTATTTATTTATTGTCATTAGCAGAAAGCAGGAAATGGGAAGCAGGAGGTAAACAATTGAAGGACTCCATGAGAACAAGTGTGTGCGGGTGTCTTTGGGTGAAGTAGTTTGTGCCTGTGGATGAGAAGAGATGCACATTGCTAGTACTTTGTTCTTTCTGCGCTCGATTTTCTAAAGCACTTTCTTCTGCTGCTTTTTAAGCACTAGCCACGCTGAACTGTTCTGTAGCATGGCTAGTCTTAGTCAGTCTTAGACCTTGTTTTGTAGAAATTGGTCCTCTAGACAACACAGTGCCATTTTCATGAGAGCAGTAGTTCCTGCTGTGAGTCACCATCACTGCATAGAAGGAGGAGTTGGTGAGGATCATTGGCCTTTCAGCTGAGATTCTAGCCACTCCTAGACATTTGAATGTACTTCTGTCCTAATTGCATAGAGAAGTAGAGAGGATTGGGGTAGGGGTCCCTGGAGGTTATAGAGTCTATAGACTGGAGGAGGTTGAGAGTGGTTCCTTCCGTCTCTGTTGCTATGGGGAAGCCATCATCCATGCTAGGCTGAGACTTTATATAGTGCAGCTGCTTTGGGGTCACCTATACTCCTATCAGCAGCCTTCGCCCATGCTCTGTAAGAAGCCCAATAAACTCATTGGTCCCAAAGGGTGAACTCTGTTAGGTTTATACTTTGGTTGGGACCTTATAAGAAAGGGAGTAGTTGTTGTTTGCCTCTTTCCTGACACCTGCAACAGTCTCTCTGGTGCTGCACTCTTATCCAGACTGCTGTCCCTGGAAAGGTAGTATTCAGAAGTTAAGAACTGACAGGAAGAATAATTTCATATGAGAGTCACCATCAAGGCTTCAGGATATTGTCTCCTTTGGTTCTTATCATAGTAATTTTTGGTGCCAGTGAGTGGTGTTGCCACAGTAATGTATGATTTTAGTTATCTTGGATTTGGAGTTTAAAGAGAGAATTCCTCTTTTTCCACCTTCTAAAGTAGGCTCTCCCTCTGGGATTGCTGACTCACTCTAACTCATGGCTTTCATACTTTCTCCCCCACTGCTTGTGTGAAGAAGGTGACGTGGGGAATGCTAGGGGCCCACTTGCAGAGCAGGGTCAGTAGTAGGGCTGGGCAGAAGAGTCCCACTTCTATTTGGGCTTTTTTGTTTATTTTTTGCTTCAGATATGGTTCATGTGCATGAGATTTTTGAGAAGATGCACCCTGTCTATAGTAGTCTGTCCCCTTTTGTTCGCCTTTTAATGAACCTGTGTTTAGAGAAATGCTAATCTTAAGATGGACCAGAACAGTTCTAGTCTCTCAGCTTCCTTCAGCTTCAGCTCCAGCCCTTAGCCTCCAGGAGGTCACTAAGATATAAAGGGCCCTGAGCCTCTTATCAGCTTGAGGCTCCTTAGTTCTGGCAAGGAGAAGGGAAGGCAGGCCTTTCCCAAGACTCTTTAGAAGCTTCTGAGATGCCTCCCCATCCCAAGTTCCATTCATCCCCTGTAAGAATCCCCATGCTTTCCTCGCCCACCTTCTGCTGTCACCGCCCCTCCCCCTCCTGAGGGTCAGGACACTGGTGGTGTAGCACCTCTCTTTGACCTTTGTTCTGTCAGAAGAAGTCCCATCCTCTACGGAGTGGGAACAGGGAGCTGTCTCATCAGCTGTTGCTTCTTTCTTCCTCCAGCTTCTTAAACCCCTCCCACATTCTTAGTCTGCCTTGATTTAGGTGTAGTTTTTCCTCCTTCTAATGAACTCAGTCTTCAAATAGAACTGGGAGCAAACTTGGGGACTCTGAGAATTTAGGAATCCTTGGTGAATTATCTTAAATTAATGAGACCACAAAGGGAAATCAAGTTCAGCTGTACAAATTGTCTTGCGTTCTGGGCCTTGATGATTTAAATTGTAAATTATAATTAAATGCCTCCAAATAGAATAAGTAGCTGCTTAAGTCCTTTGACCTAAAAGTTCCTCTGACCTCTGAACTAGTATAAAAGTAGTGTGTAAATACTCCTTTATGAGGACTCCGCTCTTCAGAGAACTTCCAGTGCGTGTGACACAAACCACTCTCCTAGAGACAGGTGGACAGAGGGAGTGGACAGAGGGACACAGGGAAGAGAGGGTGGGTTTTCATCCGCCGTGGAGAAGATGGCAGGACTTAGGTAGGGCTGTTCATCAGGTGGCACATCTCTGCTGTCCCAAGGGAGGGCTCCTTGACACCGTCACTGTTATGCAGAGAGAAAGCAGCAAAGCAAGGCATGGAATGAGGAGGTTACAATGAGGCAGTAGTCAAAGAGACAACAGCTCATTCCATGTATGAAGTCACAGCCAGTATTTAATGCAGCCTTTTGAACATGTGAAGACGGCAGTTACAGTTCCCCATAGCCACTTCTGCCTGGTGGCCATCTTGATAGAGCCTTCCCAGGCTCTATGTCCTGTCTCTTTCGGTTGTTGTAACTAGAGAGCAGGTGGTGTAAAACTGACAGCATTTTCTCTTCTGTCCCTGTTACCATCATTAAAAGAATTAAATATACTTCTTATTGAGGCACAAAACCTAATCACATACTGCTCAGTGGGTCATTCATAGACCCACACGGAACCTGCATCCCAGCCAAGAAACAGAACATGCTCAGGAGTCCCTCAAACCTTTGTAGTTGACACCCACCCCTGCACGGCGTCCTCCTTTTGACTTCACAAGACAGACTCCATGGCCTCTGTTTGCACTTCACACCAGTAGACTGCCTGTGTTGGGCTCTATATGCTTGGCTCTCCCCATGATTCATCTGTTTTGCTCTGGACATTTACAGACGAAGAACATTTCTATTGTCTCTAGGATCCTACTGTTAATGACTGTCACCGTTCTAAACGTTCTCCATGGGATATGTGTTTGTGTGTATGTGCTTGTGTGTGTGTACATGTGCATACATAAACATCCATACATGCATTTCTGTTAGCAGTTGCACCCTGAATTGTATCCCAGATTGTGGATGGATCACCAGTTGTTATATGTGCAGCTTGGGTAGGGACTGCCAGCTGTTAAGAGTAGTTATACCGTCCCTACTTTACCGTGACACTGGTTCCAATTGTCCTTCACCCTTGCCAGCTCTTGGCTTTGCCTATCTATCACTGAGCTATTTAAATGATTGTTCTAGGCCTCATGGCTTCAGTTTATATTATGTGTGACTTCTGGATTTATTAGAATAATTTTAGTAACTCAAGATGTTCCAGAACATACTGTTTCTGGATGATTAGATTACTTCTGGTCTTCATTGTTTACAGTAAGCAGTTTTGTGAATGAGTCTTTTCCATGTTTGAGATGCTTAGCAAGAATTTTTTTTGTATATAAAATTTATTAAATTCTGAAATTTTAGTATCACTCTAAAATGTTATCCACAGTATAGAAGGGTCCCAGGCCTGCCAGCAGTATATATTTTGGAAGAACAGATGGGCATCCCTTGGAGAATTAATTTAGGTGGAATAGGTGGATTTAGTGTTACTTTGCTTTCTTTCAGTGTTAGTTTACTTTCAAAATATTTACCATACATACCATCCATACTTCCCTTTTATGAATTTCTCCCCTTGATGGCTGTCTCACCAGTGAGTTTTACTCATTCCTACCAGCATTATTGTTGAGTTTCAGCAGTTGTCCTGGTTTCATTTCTGTTGCTATGACATACACAGTGACAAAAGCAGCTTAGAGAAGAAAGGCTTTATTTGGTTTACAGGTCAAATGTCATCGCATTATAGGGTGTGGTGGACAGTCAAAGCAGGAGCTCAACAGTGTGTTGGCTACGTCACATCAACAGTGAAGAGCAGAGAAAAACAGATACACCCATGGCCAGTGATTGCTTTCTCAGCTAGCTTTCTTCTGTCTCCTGCGTCTCAGGGCCCACCCAGTGGCAGGTGGGGGAGATGGCACTGCCCACAGTGGGCTGGGTCAGTTAGCCCTCAGGACAGTCTCCCACAGAGTTGTTCACAGGCCAACCTGATCTAGATAATTCCTCAACTGAGACTCTCTCCCCAGTTGATTCTAGGTTGTGACAAGTTAAGACCAGCTGTCGAGATAGTCTCGGTGCTTTCTAAGTTTCAATATTTGCCTTGCAAATGTTTTGATTTGTGTGTCATTTGATGACAGCAGACCAGTGAGTAACTTCTCCCTTTTAACAATTTCTAGAGTGGCTTTCCAGCCAGTTCATAGCCCTGTTTGCTGAGGCTCCTAGGCCAGAGATCTTTGGGTACCCCATTCGGAAAGTTAGGAGTCCAGCCTGCAAAAGAACATGGAAATCAGTCCTAGGTTCGAAAGCACTGCCCTATTGTCCTCTGCTTCTAACTCTTAGGAGACTGTGCGCTGGGCCCTGAGGCCTTCCATAACAGCTCATGGCAGGCCCTGGCCTGAGCGTTCCCTTCTGCAGGAAGGTCCCTGCTCACCGTGCATTGGGGGCAGTGTTGGAGCCAGTGGACTACACTGAGCCCTCCCTCTCCTCCTAATATGCATTTGACTCTCACTGTAGCTCTCTGACACACCAGAGAGCAGAGCCTCAGAGCTACACTGCAGCTCCTCTTGGGGTCTGTGCTTTGTGAGTGGGCAACCATAACCCAACTTCATTTCTCTAAACCACACTTCCCCTCTTGGATCCTCAGGGCACACCCACATGCCCCTGATGGAGAATCCTTAGAAGGAAATGTGCATTTTCTTTCTCATTCTTTTGAGTGAAAAGTTAGATAGGAATAACTGTTGCCTTCCTACATGTCTGGGTGTCTTGATCTCAGGGACTTAATCTTTGGTGTGCTCAGCAATTTATTCTTTTCTATTTCTAGATGATGGATTTGGATGCCCTTCTATGAAGCAATGCCACGTGGTCCAAAAGCAAACATGTCTGGTAAGTCACTTGTTGAATTGACTGGAGCAGTAGCCCAGGTCTTTGGGTGTGTAGACGTGGACAGGAGATTGTGTTGGACATATGGACACCTTTGAGAGTGTGCTCTTCACAAGGTTAATGGCTTCGTTAGTTATCCTAACTTGTGAAGGCTGGTTCCTTGTAGAACCAGCAGGGATTGGAGTACATGGGGTTGGACAAACCTAGAATTCCCTTTTTTGCTGTTTAACCTGCTTCTGAGAGTGTAGTGGGAGCTCTGTGCTGGGCCAGCGAGGCCTCGTTCTGACTCCGCTGTAGTGGCATTGTCACAGCCTCTTCCGTCCCCAACACCTTCCCCTTCGGTTAAAGGTAGATCGTCACTTGACGCTGTGGAAAAGTCTTGAGACCAAGGCACACCAGAACTTGGTAGCTGAAGGAAGGGAAAGTCAGGCTAGAGCTTCAGGTTTTGTCTTTCTTCCCATTGTTCTGTCTCAAAGGCAGACAGCTTCTAGGTAGCAGAGATCTTCACATAGTCTTTGTGCTATGGGAGTCGATAGACGGTTGTGAAGACTCTGTGGGACTTGCAATAGAGGAGAGCTGGAGAGCAGAAAGAATCATACAAGCCTTATCGTCTGGTTACAGTCAGGCCGTCACATAATGTGGTCCATGTTGGTCCAAGAGGATCCTGTAGGTCCACCGTGAGAGGAGTGGGGAGGAGGAAGAGAGGAGAGGTGAGAGATGTTCTAGCCCAGTTCCATACCTGTCCCAAGACACTGCTTTCAGCATCTTACCAGGGTTAGGTCTTGTTCGCTAGCCATAGGAACACAGTTTCTCTGTCACCACGCTCCTGACTCTTGACTATGTTTACTTCCATGTCTCAGGGCTTCTGCCATCTTAGGAATCCAGGTCCTGGAGACAGCTCTCCCTTGGGGAATCAGCTGAGGTGTGACCCAGGAACAAGAAGCATATCCTCACCAATGACATCATGACAGCAAGAGAGCACAGCCCTCGCCATGGTGCCAGGGCCCGTGCGATGCAGCGGGCTTCCACCATAGACGTGGCAGCTGACATGGTGGGCCTCTCTCTGGCAGGTGAGCTTCACAGGCCAATACTAGACATCTGGTTATGAACTTGAAGGTCAGGATCCATGCTGTAACAGTGTAGGAAGAGCCAGGGGGCAGCCGGTGACTAAGCCATCAGGAGAGGGTGTCTTGGCGTGGTATCATCCTGGTTGGAGGAGGACTCAGAAAGGACAGCTAGAGCCCTGGGAACTGGTCCGTCCTGTGGATTGCTCAGCATTTCTTTCCTAGCTTTGGTGGGCATCCTGGGCTTGCCTTGCAGAATGGAAAGAGGTCTGAGATTTCTTCAGAATCTCTAAAGTAAATTGTTTCAAAGTATATAAATCATCTACTATAATATTTGGAGTGGGCTAGAGGAATTAGTATTTCTTGTTTCTATTTTTGTGTAAAACAAATGCAAGCTAAATTCTGGGGAAGGTTTATTTTGGGTGACTTTGCTGTCATTTCTCTTCTACCAGGAAATATTCAAGACCCAGACGAGCCCATTTTAGAATTCAGCTTAGGTAAGTGCCTCTCTCTCGGTTGTTGTTACTGTTAGTCTGTCTCTGAGTGCCATCACCACTGCTGCAATGTTTCTGGGGAGATGCAGCATCACTGACTAAGCTGCCTGCTGATGGAGACCTGAGTTGTGTCCAGTAGAGACTGTTAGGAAGAAAGTCAATACTTGGGTGCCAATCTTATTGTGGGGGTACGAGTTCATGCTTTAAGACTGAAGTATTTGGAAGGCTATGCGGTGCTGAGTTTGTGTACAGAGCAGGCAGGTAGGCTCCAGTGCAGTGACTGCATGGCTGGACACACTGTTTCACCTGTGGCACCCGAGTCGCTTGTCTCTGGAGGGAGTGGATGGTTACTTCTGACCCTGTATGATGAGGGCAAGGTCAAAGAATGGAAGAAGCTGCAAGAGTTTGGACTCAGGTCCTCTTTACCTGTAGGGATGGTGGGAGTGGCTGCATGGATCTAGGAACGGTCAAAACTCACTGAGTTGTACATTTAAAATGGGTGTGTGCCGTAAGAAAATTCATACCTCAAAAGTGATTCAGAGGAAAATAGAAGAGAAGTCAAAGACCACCAGGCCCACGTGGTGGGCCTACAGCATGAACCAAGACCAGAACTCGTATAGAACAGGTATTACCGAAGCAGAAGAAAACAAAGAAATTGTGACTTACACCTTTAAGAAAGGAGGAAGTGCCTCTCTGTGTTCAGTAACAGGGCGCTGTTTATGAAAGGTGGCTGAAGAACAAAGTGAAAGTTACAAATCCAGTAAAGCCTGGAGGATAACCAGGAAACTGTCTCAGCAAGCAACACAGGACACAGGAGAGAGCGCGACAGTCCAGGATGCCCGTCATTTAAAAGAGAAAACGGAAAAATGATCAAAAAGAGGAAGTTTAGAAATAACACAAGAGTCCTTTAAAACTGAAGAATGTGAGTCTAGTTTAAAAACACTTCTCAAGACACCTTATTTTCCATCGAGTCTGGAAAATGCCTGGCCATCATTGTGTCAAATGTTCTTTCCTTCGCCCCTTTGTCCTCTCCTTCTTGAACTCTGATTAAACCTATGCTGGTGAATGTGATCTTCCAGGACTCTCTGAAACTGTTTTTCTTCTTTTTATTTCTTTGTTCTTCAGACTAAATAATCATAGTTGACATCTCCAAAGTATGCTGACTCTTTCTTTGTCTGCCACTGTTGATCCGCTCTTAATGAGTTTTCATTCCTGTCATCGTACTTTGAATATCTTCTACATGACTAATTTGATGATTTCAGTTCCTTCGCTGACAGTCTCTATTTAACAAGATATTTTTCTCCTACTTTCCTAGTTTCTTAGTAAGTCAGACATCTGTGTCGCCCTCAGGAACAGGTACTGTTGACTATTTTTTAGTTTTTAAATTCTTCTAGATATGAGCAGCATTTCTCTTGTGTGTTTTGTTTTTCATGTTTCATAAATTTTGGACAAAGATTAGACATTTTAAACAATGCGATGTAGCAGCTTTGGAAATCAGATTCTCCCCTTCCTCGGGGTCTTTTTTGTTGTTCTTGTCGTTGCTGCCACTTTTTTGTTCCTGCTGTTGCTGACTGCTCAGCAGTAGCCTCTTGTCACGTGTGGATCCTAGAGTGACTGCTAGGTCACTTAGTGGTCAAGTTAAATTGCATGGATATAATGTGTATATTGGAGACAGGATGTCACTATGTAGCCCTAGGTGCCTGAAACTCACAGAGACCACATGCCTGGCTGTATAGAAAATTTCTAAAAGCTCAAAGAACTAGAGACCTTTGGTGTGAGTTTTGCTAAGTGTCTGTGTGCATACTGGCCCCGTCTTCAGGGCACACTTCCTGCTTGTGCTCCTCTGAGGGTAGGCAGTCTAAGGCGATCACTCATAGTCTCCTTGTTCTGTCCTCGAGCTACGCACAGCCCTCTGCATGTACTGGCTTGCACGAACGTCAGAGCTTTGCAGAGGGCCTGCTTCTGTCAGTCCACTGCCTAGCTTTTCTTTCAAGGATTCATCATCTGTTAAACTTTTCTGATCAACTCCTTGTTTGCCAAGAAGGAGTTAGTATTGTCCTCTTCAGCTGCAGTATTGAAGGAAACGGCTATTGATTTTGGTTGCTATTGCCATAGTTGTGGTAAGGATGGAATCGGGGCTTCATATGTAGTAGCTGTGCTCCACCACAGCTTTAGCCTGATTGTTTCTGATGGGGATTCTCAGAAAAACAAACAAACAAACAATTTCTACTATGTAAACTCTGGTTTAAGTCAAATAAAACCAAGCCCTACAAGTGTTTCGGTTTTTTTTCTTCTTCTAGAAATGGTCAAATAATGATAGTTACCTTAAGAATAGGCCTATTCTCCAATCATTTCCTGTTCATTCTCGTGACATCTAGGCTACTGGTTTTCACCATGATATCAGGTGACCACAGACTGGCCAGCAGACTAGTCAAAGTAACAGCACGACCCTACAATGTGCTCTGCAGCATCTGAAATAATGAGACAGGGCCCGTATCTACTAGAATTAAAGGATGCCAGCGACTTTAGTACGTGAAAAAATCCTATTAGGAATATTGACTAATGTGTTTCTAAGTAAATCCATTTCTACCACCAGTCTGTTAAAACTCTGAAGGTTGCACTCTGCTGAGTAAACGAAGAAACAAAAAAACCTGGAAGGACATATATCAGAGTCCAGCAGATACTTCTCCCTAACAGGGTTTTCTCTGAATGAAAGATTTTACAACAAGCTATTCTTTTTTTTTTTTTTTTTTTTAATTTTCAGCTTCTTTGTTTTTTCTCAGAGTATTTGCCTATGTAGTCATCTTGCTTCTGCTCCTCTGAAAAGCAGTGAGGGTTGGTGTGGGTATGAAACCTACTCTCTGAAATCTCTCCTTGCCCTCTTAGGCTGTCCTCCATGGTCAAGTCTCATTACATGACTTCATTCCTACTTCTGATTTGCTGGCTATAGAAATGTCTTAGGTGTCTCTTCATCCTTCTTCTATATTCAGTCTCTTTAGTTGCAGTTTTGGTTAAAGTCACATTCTACATACTTACACTTAAGCAAACACTATTTATCAAAAGTCACATGGGATTTCTTTACCTTCTGCCCAGTGTAAACTATTTCTTGGAAACGGTGTCATTTTCCTCCTCAAGTTACCCCATTTTGGGTCAAGCACACTGTTTATCCAGAAAATGGATATAGGGGGAAGAGAAGCTCTTTGGAAAGCTGTTTGAGACTCTGTGGAACTGAAACATGCCGCCTTCAGCTATTATGTTCCACTGAGTTTGCATGGTCAGAAGATTCTAGGTGAAAATACAGTTAAAAGTGCTTTCTCATTTCTCTGGAGGTTCTTTTTTTAATTAGTAGTAGTAGTGGTGGTGTGGGGTGTGTGTGTGTGTGTGTGTGTGTGTGAGAGAGAGAGAGAGAGAGAAAGAGAGAGAGAGAATATGAATGAATGAATGAATGAATGAATGAATGAATGAGTGCATGTGTACCCAAATCCCTTGGAGCTGGAGTTCCTGGCATTTGAGAGCAGCCAGACATGGGTGCTACTTAGAGCCTCAAAGCAACAAGCTCACTTAACTGCTGAGCCGTTGCTCCAGCCCCAGCTGTGGAGATTTTAAGATCTTCATTTTTATTTCCTGTGTTCTGAAATTGCAATCAGAGCTGAGATAAACCCCAAAGAAATCTACACCTGGATTTATCCTAACTACACTTTTGAAAACCAAGGACAGAATTTAAAAAGCAGCAACCAAGTGTAGCTACAGAGTTAGTCCCTGTCTAAGAATACTGGAGGAGCAGGGTGAGGGAGGAGGGGGCAGGAGGAAGAGGGTGTGGGAGGAGGAGAAAGAAAAGAAGGAGGATGAAGTACAGAAGCAGAGGGATACCATTGCAAATTCTTAAAAAGGCAATCAACTAGAATTATATATTCAAGAAAATCAGAGACCTTACATAGTTCTACTCTTACTATAACTATCGTTATTTGATCATTTTCTGAAGGAAAAGAAAATGAATTACTTATGGGGCTTGGCTTTATTTGGCTTAAGCCAGAGTTTATCCAATAGGAAAACATTTTTTCCTGAGAATGTATGTCAGAAGACAGACTGGGCATGATGAACACACCTTTAATCCTGCACTTGGGAAGCAGAGCCATACCGATCTCTGTGAGTCCGAAGCCCTCTTAGTTTCCACAGTCACTTCCAGCCAGCCAGGGCCACATAGTAAGATCCTGTCTCAAAAAAAGCTAACAATTCTCACAAAAACTATGAGAGTGTTTAATCTACTTGTAGTCAAGCAAAGAGCAAGGGTTTTAAAGACTTAAAGTTGAGCGTTTCTCCCAAACTAATAAAGTAAGAAAGAAAATTTCTAGGTGCCTCATAGTGGAATGATTGGAGATCAAACTCAGGGAAATTTTAAGAGCAGCCAACACACACACACACACACACACACACACACATTTATACGTGCACACACACATACACATAGTACTCATCATAGCAATAATTAGACTGACTTATGGTTTTATAGTAGGAAAACAAAGAAACTCCTGAGATGATCTATTTAAAGGTCTTAGAGAAAATAACTACCTAGAGAGAATACCCTTCCATCATTCAGGTGTGGTAAGGTATTTTCAAACCTTCAAAACTGAAGGGATGTGTCAGCCCCTAGCCTTACAATCTCAACAGTGCTATGGAATGCTACTCAGGGGCAGGCAGATGATTCCAGTAGAAATTCACAGTAGAAAGGAGGACTTTTTTCTGGCTCAGTGAATAGTGACTTTAATATGGAATGTGTGTATGGTAGGGAACGATAGCTGGTATAGTAATATCCATGGCATGTACTATATAATTAGAGCCAAAAAAGTGATTTGGTTGTGGACAATATATTAGTTATTTTTCATCTGCTGTGATAAGCACTATGACCAAGGCAACCTACAGAAGGATGGTTATTTGGGTTCCAGAGGGAGAGTCTGTGATGCTGGGGCAGACGTGGCAGCTGCCTGCAGCATGTTACCCAGAGCAGAAGCTGAGAGCACAGAGCAGAGAGAGCAGCTACCACTAGGGAGAGGTTTGACATGCTCAAAGCTCATCCGTAGTGACGTACTTCCTCCAGTAAGGCCACGTTTCCTAAACCTCCCCAGAGAGTGTCACCAACTAGGAGTGTTCAGATGTCTGAGACAATGGAGGGTACTTCAGGGGACAGTGGTCATGAAGGATTTGCCACCTCGGCTACAGCTACTCAGAACACAGCAAGACATTGTTCTTCTCTAAGCTACAGGCGAACATCCCGTATTCACAGCATACAGAGAGGAATCCCTCATCACATCTCCCTTACTTTCTGTTTTTCTGATTATTTCAGGCTTTTCTTTCCATTACTGTTTCTCATCCTTACTGTCTTCCTGCCATCTTGTTCTTGCATGCGTCTTACCAATTGTGGCTGTGAGGATGTAGTTTTGAATTAGAGTTGATAGTATATTTTTAGTAGTGATGAAAATACAGATAGCTTGATAGCTACCACTTTAACTGTTGTAAGTGCACATTGTGGCATTAGATGCGTTTGCACAGCTGTGCAGCTGATACTACCCTCTAACCCCAGGACATGTGCTGTCTTAAAAAGCTGAAAGACTTAGTAAATTTTAATACCCTTCTTATTTTTAAAGACATTTTATATGTATCTGTAAACACACACACACACACACACACACACACACACACCCTGGTCCCCGTAAGAGAGGTCATAAAATTCCCTGGAACTGGAGTTCCAGTCAGTTGTGAACTACCATGTGGATGCTGAGAATTGAGCCTGGGTCCTCTGGAAGAGCAGCTGAGCCTTCTCTCTCTAGCCCCTTAGTATCTTTCAAGTAAGGAAATGTATTACTAGCGATGACATATTACAGTTCAATGGGTGAGCTATTTCTCCCCTTTAATGGTGTATTTTTATATCAGGAACTTGTGGGAATCAGTGCAGTATACTAATCCTTCCCTGGGTCATTTTGTGATAAACTTGCTTTAGACTTAGGATGTATTTTTGAGGTCATAAGTATGACAGATTAATTGAAATGGTCCAAGTTCTGTTTAGTTCTAAAAAGAAACATTTAAGAAATCTTACATTTGATATAGGTTTTAAGTATGGCTTTTCCTTTTAAAAAGAGCTATATTTTGTCATAGAATTTTAATTTTAGTATAGCATCCCTCTATATGCTGGGATTCATGGGTTATCCTACTTAGCCACAACAGTCATAGTACGCAGGCACGTTTTGCCTGGGAACTCATTTGTTGGCTCTGAATTCTACTCTCTTGAACCTATAATGTGAGGAGGGAGAAGGGGAAAAGAAGCTGGCAATGTGAACATGTTGTCCTTGGGAGTATTGTTTTAAGCTTTCTTTGGGTTTGTTTAGAGCAATGAACTAATTAAACTTGGTCCAAAGAATTATTTTTTCACATCTTGGTTCTGTAGCTTGCAGTGAGCTGCACACTCCTTCACTAGATCGAAAACCAAATAGTTTTGTGGCTGTGAGTGTCACCACCCCTCCGCAGGCATTCTGGACGAAGCACGCGCAGACGGAGATCATTGAGGTGGGTGCTGCTGGTTCCTCTCACGCTTACAGCTGCCTGTGGTCCTCGCAGAAGGGCTGTTCATTCTTGGGCATCTGTAGCTTCAGTTCCATTTCTGTGAGTTATTCCCCATGATTTTCAGTTCATTTATACTTTTTGTCATGCTGTCCTGGGCGGCCCTTAGTCTGCCACATCCTTCATGAGTTGTGACGAGCTATTGGTTGCTATTTTAAAGAAGCGATCCTATGGTTGGTTGACGCTTAAGAGAGAGGCCTAACTCTTCCTGTCGCTTCCAGTTGGCTGCTGTCACGAGAGAATGAGGCTTATTAATCAGTGCTTGGAAGAGTGTTTCCTGCTAGGCTGGGCCAGGCCAGTGTTTCTACTAACTTTTGTTTTTGCATTCTTTTGTGTTTTATGCACTTTAAAAAATTATATATATACCTTTTCCTAGGGAAGTTTACAAAATTTTTAGGTAGTTTAGCTATGTGTGTGTGTGTGTGTATATATATATATATATATATATACACATATATATATATATATGTATGTATGTATATGAGTTATAGTATGAAGTATAGAAGTTTCTGATATGGAATTCCAAAGAGTTTTAACATGAGTAATTATCAAATTAAGCTGTATTTTTATTTTTTATATTTCTATACTTTTACATAAACACAATAATGTAATTTTATCTTAAGTTTTCCATTTTAGAAGCCAGGCCTTCTGAGAGTGTCTCAGAAACCTATCTCCAGGTCAGGCCATAGATGGTCTAAGCACTTGTTGAGCACTGGCCTCATGCCAAGCTCTGTACTAATGTTGGTACCAAACCCACCCACAAGGGCATCAAGAGTTCTCATGGGGAGGGGCTGAAATTTGCTTTGTCACTTCCATGCACGGGAACGCATGGGGAGCATTGGGGTAGCAGAGGGAGGATACAGGAGCAGCATCCCTTCCCGCGGGCTTCCTAGGTAAGACTTGAGGGAATTCTGCTGCAGCAAGCCCAGATGGAGTCCTTGCTCTGCAGATCTCACAGCTAAGCCTGCACTTCTAGTCTAGAACTGTACATAGTTATGTGAAGGTAGGCTGTAGCAGAGCATCATGGGAGTTTAAGAAATAACTGTATCTTGCTTGGTGTGTGCAAGAAACAAGCTTTGTAGGCTGAGCCAGGGTGCTTATGATATAGCACAGTAGTCAGCTCTGCAGGACTTGAGCAGGGACGTCTCGTGACTTGTCAGGGTCTGGGGGAGTGGTGCAGGGTGACTTTAGCAGGAGGAAGAAGTGGGAAGAACAGGTGTGTGGAAAGAGGCACCAGAGTAGACCTTGAAGGAAGGGTTTGTGGTCTCCCAGTCAAGCCTATTTTCAGTAGACAAGGAATACCAAGGTTGTGTCCCAGGTCTTTTAGCTTGCTTTCCTGGGGCACATGGAGGAAAGATGGGATGAGGGGCCGGCCAGCAGGCACTGAGAGACTAGATCCAAGCTGCTGACTAAGCATCGCCCGGGTACAGAGAGGCCCAGTAAGTGCTTGGCTGAGGTGCTCAGCATCACTGAGAAGGGTGTGATGAAGTGCTGAGGCAAAACTGCCAGAAAATAGACACCTGTGATCCAGAAACTAGAACCTGCTCCTAAAAGAGGATGCTCTTAAAAGGTCAGGTTTAATTATTCCAGACACAGGAGTCTGGAAATAATTACTGAAACCGTCCATTTCCTCTTTCATCTGCCTGTGCACACAGCCGACAGGAGCAGCCCTGAGTAATAGTCTAAATTTATGCACACCTAAAACTGTACTGCCAGGAATGCATGTGGATGTCAAACCCAAACTCATTTCAGGGCTCGAAAGTCCACTCCTGAGTGGGGAAGCTTTAGGAGTGTGTCCTCTGCCGTGGGCCTGCGGGTCACATTGAGTTGGTGGGGATCTTGCCAGGCTGTGTGTTCCTGTGGTTGTTGCCATGTGCTGTCATTAGCGTTTGTGTTGAGCAAATCAGTGAAAGTGTTAGTTTCCTCATTCTGAAAATGTGAGGGCAGTTCAAAAGCAGTCCCTTAAAATAAAATCCACCTGTTTTCTCTTCCAGGGAACCAACAACCCTATCTTTCTCAGCAGCATTGCCTTCTTCCAAGACTCCCTTATCAATCAGATGACACAAATCAAGCTGTCTGTGTATGATGTCAAAGATAGATCTCAGGGAACAGTTAAGTAACGTGCAGTTTGCGGAACAGTCTCCGTTCACCTATAGTTACGTAACAGTCTGAGCAAGGTGTGAGCACAAGACTGAGTTCACTACTGGCTTATGAGCCAACCTACATCAAAACATACTTGTGTCTGGATTTCACTTCTGAGCGTTGTGATGGGTTCGTGAGGTGAGGGTGGGAGGGAGGTGTTATAGGAAACCCCCAATTTCCCTGGGCTGTGGCACACATATCAGAAGGACACCAAGTATCCTTATACTGCGCCTCCCTGTTGCCCTCAGATGTATTTACTGGGCTCTGGAACATTCGTTGTCAAAGATCTGCTCCAGGACAGGCATCACAGATTGCATCTGACACTGAGGTTGGTGTTTGCTTTATTCCTTTAAAAGGGTCTGAAGTTTTGCCCCTCCATCCTCCCAGAGACTGTCTAGGGGGAGGCAGTGGTGTCTGCCAAGGAGAGGTAAGACCTGTCAGGATGGTGCCTTACTGCTCCCAGGACCCTGGTGCCCCAGGATGGCTGAGCCTTGCCTTAAAACCAGTGCTTATCAAGGTATGATGCTTGTTGTAGGTCTGCAGAGAGTGACCGAGTAGGTAACATAACTGTGATCGGCTGGCAGATGGAGGAGAAGTCAGACCAGCGGCCCCCTGTGACCCGGTCTTTGGACACTGTCAATGGGAGGGTGAGTTGGTACCTTTCTCATCTCCCTCGGGAAGAATAGGAGGATTGAATATCTTTGTGCACATCTGTGCTCAGTAAGCGCAGGACCTGCTGTGTGATACTGCCTTCATGGGACCCCAGGTCTTTCTGGGCTATGGTGCCACGTGGAACGGGAGGGCTCCTGATCTCACATACAAAGCCCTGCTGACCTGGAACTGGCCGCTGCCCCCTGTGCCACTCTTGCCACTTCTGTGGCACAGGATCGAGAGCAGACTAGCGTGGCTGGAGGTGTAGATGGGGGCAGAGCGGGCGGTGGGAGTGAAGAGGTGATGCAGACCTGTACCTTCCATTACATTCTGGTAGCAACTGCCTTTCCCAGACAGTCACCTCCTTCACACCACATCCTCCCGGGCCCACCCTTCCTATCCTCTGTCTCCTTGTGGCCCACACAGTCTCTCACCCAGGCACTACTACCAATTTAGAATTCTAGTTTAAGAGCCTATCACTATCAAGGAAGCATTATAAATACAAAGACACCTGAAATATGCTTAGAACACTAACACTGAGGATACTCTTGGTACCCGAACACTGAAACCCACAATGAGATAACTTAGAAGACAGTCATGTGATGAGAAAAAGGCATGCGTGGAGTGCGGGAAGGAACATCGACATGTACACTGTAGATTAACGCTGCACCTTCAGCTGCCAGCTCTTGTGTGATGCACGAGGCCCCATTTCTGCCGGCACTCTGGAGTCCTCAGTCTCAGTGTTCTTGTGATTTTCTGTGCCTGTTATCAGATGGTTCTGCCTGTTGATGAGAGCTTGACTGAGGCACTGGGGATCCGGTCCAAATATGCTTCTTTGCGAAAAGACACCTTGCTGAAATCAGGTAAGCAACTTCTGTTGATGCCCTTGCCTCTCTTGTGACTCTCCATCCACCGTGAGTGTCACAGACATGCCCCAGGTGCTACCTGTCTGCTGCTGTTCTTTAGTACAGCGTTTTCTGAGCACGTAGAGCCAGTGATCTCTTAAGGAAGGGCTCCTTTAGTTCACATTCATTTGACGTTGGTTTTAGTAACTGACCGTGTGCCCGCCCCAGCTCCTCACACTTTTACTTCTGTCTTCTGACATAGGGACGAGTGTCAGGTACAGCCACTTGGCGGGACTTGGTTTAAGTGGTTTTTGTTTTTTGTTGTTGCTGTTTGCTTTCTTGGGAAAAACAGGGCTTGATGTCCCTGATGGCCTGAGTAGGGGGAACCATGCAAGCAGGTCTGCAGCCATTTCTCCCACAGCCTATCTTCTTGTGTTCTCACCTCAGTATTCGGTGGTGCCATCTGCCGCATGTACCGGTTCCCAACCACTGATGGCAACCACCTCCGGATCCTGGAGCAGATGGCAGAGAGCGTCCTCTCCTTGCACGTGCCTCGGCAGTTTGTGAAGCTGCTGCTGGAGGAAGATGCAGCCAGGTGAGGTCACACGGGTGAACACTCAGCACCCCGGGTCGTGTGCACATCTATGCTTTAGACACACTACAGAGCAGACCCAGGCTCTGCCTCATGTTGCTTAGCAGTCCTAGCCTTCCAGAGTCTTAGTTTGCTCCTCTGTCTCACAGATTGCTGGGCAAGAATTTCACAAGGATGTGTTCTTGAAGCCCCAGAGGCTTGGCTAACATCTTCCCTTTGTCTGTCTCTTTTTCCTCTTGTTTGTCCTGTTTGGAAGATGATCCTTCAGGGCACTCTCCTGCTATGGAGCAAAGCTCTCATCGTGAGGCATATGTTTTTTCCAGTTCCAAGTAAGAGTGAGACTTTTTTGTGTCTATCTAAGGCTGTGACCTCCACACCTTTTTCTAAATCAGT
Source organism: Chionomys nivalis (assembly GCF_950005125.1). Taxonomy (NCBI): domain Eukaryota; kingdom Metazoa; phylum Chordata; class Mammalia; order Rodentia; family Cricetidae; genus Chionomys; species Chionomys nivalis. The sequence goes on from NC_080104.1 coordinate 32,109,967, forward strand.
GTTAGTGATTAACACCATGTAATCAGAGTCCCAGTATCCTAATACAGATGTTTTCATTTTTACCCTGAAAAGAAAATTGAAATATGAGAAAAATAGCAGGAGTCAGTGAGTACCACATACCTTTCATCTAAATTTTACCAGCTAGTATTCTGCTGTTTTATTCTATTTGTGTACATATTTCTCATAATTTTAACTTACAGTTGTTATTTGTGCATATTTATATAGCTATAATCAGTTTCCCTGTGCACCTTCAGTTTTCATGTTTTAATTTTCTCCACTCTGGTGGGGCGTATGTGCCGTGATGTCATGTGGAGGTCAGAGGACAGCTTTGTGGACTCAGTTCTCTCTTTTCACCACGTGGCTCTTGGGGATCTAACCGGCAGGCTTAGCAGCAAGCGCCTTTATCCACAGAGTGACTTGTTTTTATTGTTGCCTGCTTTGTTTCACTGTGCATTACTGCTTGAAAGAGCCCCTTCATTTTGCAGGTGCTTTAGAGCCAGTTAAGTTGTTGGCAGAAACTCAGTGTGGGCAGCAACGACTCTCAGAAAGGGAGATGGGACCACTCCCAGAAGTGTGAGACTGTCGCCGTGTGTTTGACATGGAAGGGGAGTTGTTAGAGTGATTTCTCACATCCCCTGTCCCTTCTGTTCTTAGAATAGCATCATCCTGCAGAGAACTATGCCAGTGCCTGTGTGGTACCTTCAAGGGCCCAGGCAGATCTACTCCTTAACTGCTCCTTCCCCTCCCCACACCCACGGTTGTCCCTCAGCATTTACCTAGTTCCTGTAATGTTTCTCCACGTGCTTCCCTGGCTCAGTGATCTCTCTCAGCATCCTGTGTCTGGCTGTTTGGTTGCCCTTTAGACTGGCAGTGTAACTGCTGGCCTGGCCCACAGACAGCACTGCTGCCTCTCCTCCACTCTGTGTTCTCGTTGCAACTCCAGGGGAGGTGAGTCAGCCCTGTGGCCTGATGTGTGTGTCTTGTTTACAGAGTATGTGAGCTGGAAGAGTTGGGGGAGCTGTCCCCTTGCTGGGAGAGCCTCCGGCGGCAAATTGTCACCCAGTATCAGACAATCATCCTCACCTACCAGGAAAATCTGACTGACCTCCATCAGTACAAAGGTGGGTGTGGTCCTGTCCTCCCAAGATGCATGCATATCCCATGTCCCCAGCCAGATAGCTCAGAAGCTCACTGATTATCTTGAGTGGGTTTTTAAAAATAGATTCTCATGTAGGTGTGAATTATTTCAACTCTGAGCTTTTCAGATCTTAATTAAAATGATAAATTGGTAAATTGCAAGAAGGCTTTTTATGGTGTTATTTCCTAAAACAGCTGCTCTAGAATAGGTTGAAGCAAGGCAGTGTCTCAGGTTATCTTGGTTCATGTGGGTTCTTCTGGGTCTTACACCGCTGAGGACCAAAAGGATGTTATCTGTTTGTCTGAACAAAGTAATTTTCTAGTTTAAATATTCAGTGTCATTCTTATTGAATGTGTAAATTGTCAGAGTGCAACTCTCTATTTTAAGACTCGAAAGAGAAAGTAAAGTTCAGACACTTCAACTTTTTTTTTCTAACTTGCTTTTTCTTCTTCCCAACTGGAGGCTGGGGGTTAAGCCCAGGGCTCCCTGCGTGCCAGGAAAACGCCATGCCACTGTTTATTCTAAAATGATACTTGATTTTCAAGCTATGAGAATTCTTTTTAATCTGTTTTCTTTTTATCCCAAATGGGATGAAATTTTCATTTCTTAATTGTTTCCATTTTTCAAAGTACTCTCTTTTTCTTATGACATTTATTTTATAAAGATGAATTTTATTTTATTTTTGAGATTATTATATAATTACAGCATTTCTCATTCCCTTTCCTCTTTTCTTTGCAAGTATTATTTATCTCTGGTTTCTTTCCTTCTATATGGTGCTTTGTCCATTTAAGGAAAATCTTAAACCCTTAATGCGACTTTCACACAGAATATAAGAACTTTTCCATAAACTTAGCTCAGAGGAAGTCAGAGCTGAGACAAGATGGTGGTATGTGCCACAGGTCCAAGCTCAAATAAGTCTGAGTGAATTGCTTAGAGAAATGGCATCATTTACCTGAAGAGTGAAGCACCTACCCAATAAATGCTGGATAATGTTCCCGAGAAAGTGTGAAATCTGTGCAAACTAAGTTTACTGGATAGAGTTTCTCAAATGTCAAAAGCTAGTCTGAGAATCTTAGTTAAACACGGGCCTTGGTCTTATGTCTTGTAGTGTCACAAGACAGACACACCGCAGGTCTGAGAGTCACTGTGTGGCTACCAGACTCCCGTGACAAAAGGCAGATCACACAGCTGCCGTCTGCTGGAGAGCCACAGGTGTTTCTTACTGACTGCGGTCTTTGTTTCTTCCTCTTCTGTTGTCATTTTCATCGTAATCCCTTTGGCTGGTAGATATGTGATCCTCATTGAGTTGTGGATTCTGGATTCTGATTCTAGAAATAAGATCGTGGTAACTGGTTATATTGTCTGGCTTCTAGCAACACACATGTGTGAGGGAACTTACTAGAATGTACTGGAGAAGGCAGGCAGGCTTCAGTGCTGTGTAACCTGTTCATCTTGATGGACCCAAGGTGAGGAGCAAACCTCTTCCACCTCTTCAGATCGAGCTGTGCTGTTCCAGAAAGATCAGTTTTAGGCTCTTGCATGAGAGAAATCTGTAGAGGTGTGGCAGGTTGTCTCTGACATGGTCCTCTGGCATCACACTGCCTAAGATCACATCTGTGTGTCATGTCTGTGAGCTGACTGAGTCACAGGAGGGATGGCCTCATCACTACTGTAATCTAAAGTCCTTATCCCTGGTCTGCTCACTGGATAGCATTCAGGGCCAGCCCTTTATTGTCTTGAATGGCCACTCAGAATTTTCTAGGCCTCTGTGGAGATACACCTGCTTTCATGCAGCAGCAGCTCTAGCTTGCTGCTTTCCTGCTCTTGCATGATGCATGTTGATGGCTCTGTTTTCTCGTGTTCCATCCCTTAGGTCCTTCATTTAAAGCAAGCAGTTTGAAAGCAGATAAAAAGTTAGAATTTGTTCCCACAAACCTGCACATACAACGGATGAGAGTTCAAGATGATGGAGGCTCAGGTACTTAATTTTCTTACCCTGTTGTTGAATTGTGTTCCACTCCTTTCTTTCTGTATACTTGGCCCCTGAATTGCCCTATATCTGGCTCATTTTTTTTCTCATATGCTCCATTGCTGGGCAGCAAGAGAAAACAACATGTGTGCACGCATGTGCACACACACACACCTTGGGGGGGCACAGACGTAAGCTTGCGCACACACATACACTGTACACAGACATGCCCCCACAGACCTTTGAAGAATTTCAATTACAGAGTCCACACCTCTTCCTTATATATCTTCAACTTCCTTTTGTTTTTATGGTAGAAAGTTACCCACCAGTGAGCCTTTCCCAGGAGGGGTAGAAGTGAGCATTTAGCAGCCCAGGTAGCTTTACCTTTAGACACCAGCTTTCCTACTGAATAGTCCATGTTGGGTGCAGCAAGCCCCTTTTCAGCCTCTGGATGTCGGATCAGGGAGCCATAGGCTGTTTGCATGTGGGCTGTTGGGTCCCAGAGTACTGTGCATATTTCTGTAGCTGGCCTGTCACAGGCCTGATCCCAGAGTAACGGAGGAAAGCTTTCTGTCACTCAGATCAGAACTATGATGTTGTCACTATTGGAGCCCCAGCAGCGCATTGCCAAGGTTTTAAGTCAGGAGGTCTTCGAAAAAAGCTGCACAAGTTTGAAGAGACCAAGAAACAGTAAGTAAAGGAGGGTATTTGTGGTCCTTGCCTAGCTGTGTCTGATGTTTGTGGAGTTAAAATAAAGAATCCAAACAAAACCGCAAAAACATGCAGCCATCTGATCTGCTTCTGCGCGGCTGGAGGAGCTGCTGTAGGGACCCCGTGCTACTGTGTGTATGCGTGTGGCTGAGTGAGTGAGTGGTGAGGGCACCTAATCAATAGTCCAGTTCTTTCCATGTGAGCAGCACACAGAGTGGGCCTGGAATGTGGCTTCAAGCAGCCGCCTGTGTGCAGTTCCTGCTGCCTCAGCTTCCTTCAGAATCTCTGGTCAGTTGGTGGAGCACTAGACTCGTAAGCCTCTGACGAGACTCTACTTTCAGGGATCATTTCTATGGTTCGTAAAGCCCTGGCAGTCTGTGTCCTTTCCTAAAGGATGTGGTGGCACCTATTCCCACTGCTGAAAGGACCTAGAGGGTTGTGCAGTTCTGTCCTGAGCAGAACGTTGCCAGATAGGCAGGGTGTGGAAAGGCCTCTCAGATGAAGCATTCCTTGGATCCCTTTCGATGTGTCACCTGGCAAAATGTAAATGGATCAAAGGGGTGTGAGCGTTGCCTGAGATGAGTGGTGATCTTGTGAGGTTCTTGGGTAGACTGTGAGGTGGAGGAAGTAGCATAAAGATCTCAGTTTCAGGAGACTGCTCTGGTCTGAGTGTGTTTGGGCGACTGTGGAGCATGCATGTATGTAAGGTGAGGTAGAGGCGGGACAAGTTCGGTTATCCCAGGAGGGACAAGGTAGCAGGTGGTTTAGCAGAGAGCTCTTAAGGTGGGAGGGAGACAGGCTGTTACTGGAATGCCCCTGCAGACCGTGATCTTGAGTTGAGAGGAGGATGGTTTGGGAGACAGGAAACAAAGATCCAGGGAGCCCCGGAGGCTCCCATGGGGTGGCAGTAGAGGTAGGTGGAGAAGTGGGCGTTGGTTGTACACCTGCCTGGTTCTGCTGCTGTGGCCAGAGTGAGGGTACTGCATAGCTGGATCAGGATGCTGGACAGGTCAGAGCAGTGGCCCGTCAGGGGCCGTCTGGGTCAGGAAGACAGGTCAGAGTGCCACTGGTGTGGGTGACGACTGAACAGGGAGCAAGAAAGGACATTCCAGTGTTGTCAACCGGCCCTGGATATGGGGAGGAAAAGCATGGAAAGGCCAGGCTCAGCAAAGCCCTTTCTGCATTCTAGTAAGGCAGACAAACTGGGAAGCCAGACTTCCTTGGCCATTCATGTCTGCAGTGCCCTAAGGAGTAGGAAGTGCAGAGCTTCCAGTGGCCATCGCAGTTCTTTCTGTGCAGGCAGCCAAAGGGTGTGTGTCTCGCCATTGCCTGAGCCGTGTGGAAAGAGTGAATGTATGAGCTGAGGCGGACCAGTTCCCTGAGAGAGAAAGTCCATTCATCCTAGACCAGGAGGGGATACCTAGCGGTCCCTTGTCCCTAAAAGATTGCAGTTTTGAAGCCAGAGGACTTCACTTTTCAGCCTCAGAACTTACTTTCCCAGTGCCTCTTGTGGTCTCTCAGATGTATGATACAGATTTTATGTAGCCGTACTACTGTCAGAAATCCACTTTCCGACAGTGTGTACTCTCTGAGCTTTCCTTTAAATGTGGATGTCCTGTGCCCTAGCAGGGTGTCCCTGGGGGCTTGAGTATAGGCCAAAACTTGCTCCAGGGAATAAGAATTTGACTCATAAGTTTGTTTATGCCCATAATCATGGCCTCAGCAAATTGCCTCTAAGTATTTTGAGAAAAAGAAAATCAGTCAGCCTTTAAATTTTGTTTTGCCTGTAGGATTTTGCTAACAATCGCTAATGCTTCGTTTTTGGTTTTTTTCTTTAGCAGTTTTGAGGAGTGTTGGTGAGTTTTCTGTCTGTAGAGAGAGTGTATGTTGATTCTTGCTCTTGTGCAGAGAAAGCCTGTGCTGTTCTTCATCTGGGGTGGCTCCATCCCATTTGCTGCGTGCCTCTGGGTTACATGTCCTGTAGGCAGAGCTCTCCCTTCCAGCTGCAATGTTCTTTGACAATGAATAGCCAGTCTGCAGCCTTCCTTTCAAAGCCAACAGCAGTTTACTCCTGCATTCGGTGAGACAGAGCCAGTTTGCCCCTCCCAGGATGCAGACGAGCCCATTCAGGGCCCTGGATGATTGAGTGGTAACATTTGGGTACACCTTTACCCAGGGACCCACCTGATCCAGGCCATTAAGAACCTTTTTCTTTTTTTTGTTCAAAACATGGTAGGCAAAGCTTAATTCCTGGCTGCTACTCTCAGTTCTCTGATCTTCCAGATTTTCACCCCAATATCTGACTCCGGGTCAGATGTTGATTAATTTTATTGATTAAGATTAATTAGATTAACGCTTCACTGCATTCCAACCATTTAAATTTTTTTTTTAAATTTTGAGACAGAACTCACTAAGTCCACCCAAGCTGACCTTGAACTCATCCTGCAGCCAAGGTTTTTCTCAAACTTGTAATCGTCCTGCCTCAGCCTTCGGTAGCTGGGATTACAGATCTGTGGCATCATGCCCAGTTCAGGGAGGTTCACTCTTTTTCATAGGATGAGGAGTCAAATTCCCAAGGGCCTGAGGCATTAGTAGTGAAAGTAAAACATGGAGAGCCACGGCCCCACTGTTCCAGCGCAGGTGTTTTACGTGACCATGATCTAGGAAGTTCTTCAGGTTCCATCTTAACTGAAGACACCAGACCTTCCATATCTCAGGATGGGCTTGGTTACTACCGTGCTTTTACACTCTTCTCCCATGATTCCAATCTTTCCTAAGACAGGTGGGACCTTCCCGCCTGGGAGCAAGGGGATACCCAAATCTGGGGGTGGAGGCAATTCCACAGGACTGTCAACTGTGCATTGACAGCCTCACTCTTCATAGCCAGCATTACTTTGCATGTTAGGTACGCCACTTATGCGTACATGACATTCTGTGTTTAGCCCATTGCCTCCACTGTGAGGAAGTACAGGTCAGCAGATCTGGGGGAGGGGTTTAACTTGAGGCCATTGTTCCGGGCCTGTTGCTGGAAGAGGTGGGAGCCCAGAAAATGACTAGAACAGAGATGTCCTTTTGCTGGAGGACTGTGTGTTACAAGGCAGTATAGCCGCTGCACCCCACCCATTGCCTCGGTGTGGCTCCTGATTTGGGAGCTGACTGACTAAGTGCATGTACTTACATGTTCCTGAAGTCCCCAAGAGCAGTTCTTGGAACTTGCCCATTCGTACCTTCACCACACCCTTTCGTGTGTCAGTCCTACTATAACTTGCCTTCTTAGAGCACAGGGTGAGCGGGGGGTGATGCACACCCGTCAGAGTATGCAAGCCCATGGGCACACACAGCAGTAGACCTACACACACAGCACATAGTTCATGTAGACTCTAAAGTTTGAGGACAAGGAAGAAGAGATTCTATTTTTAAATTCTTTTTGGAAATGTATTGCCAGGACCCGATTGTCCCAAGCAGCAGCTATTCATTTGGGAAAGATTGCAGACTGGAAAGTAGCTCATGCTCACGGTGCTGTGGAATGACTCTCGTGCTGCACAGGCTCCTCGCCATCTGCTGCATGGGCTTCTGGCAGTTCCATCATTGTCCGTTGTGGTGTGTGGGCTTGTGGTGATGGTCTTTCTTTCTGGGGCAGTTTGGTTTGTGGTGTTTGCATGTTTACCCTGTAGTCCAGAAAGGGCAGTAGTGATTTCTTTCTGACTTACTCCTGGGTCTCTCTGGAAAGGTCTCAGGTGTCTCTTGCCTCCAACAAGTTGGGTAGGATGTGGTGAGGGTGAGGGTGGGTCACTATTGTTCCTCATTCCTGGAACTCAAGGTCAGCCCTTCATTTCAGAAGGAAAGGGACTACATTCTGTCCAGAGCTCAGTGTTCTTAACTCCTAGGAGACCTCTGCATTGGGGACTTTTATGTCTCTTCCGTATTTTCTTAGGCATCCTCAGATAGTCTGAAAAAATTAATAACGTTTGTTTGATTGAGACCTGAGCAAGAGAAATAAGCTTATCGTTGCCATCTTGGATGGCCATACATGCTGACCCACCCATGAAGCTAGGGCATGTGGAGCTGGTCCCTCAGAAGCTCCCGATTATGCTGGCAGCAGCTGGCCTTGCACTTTGACGTCCTCTTTCCATATACATTTGCTGCTTGGTGGTGAGCAGCCAGGGAGGAGGAAGGACTGGGCTTTCAGAGGTATTGAGGTGTTGCGCCTGCCTCTGTTGGCAAGGTCTCTACTTTCTCTTATGGAATGTTGTTGTCAACGTAAAGACGTCCTATAACAGGAGAAAAGAGTCCCAGTATTGAGAACTTGCTGTGGTTAATAAGTATATGAGATAAAGATGTGGGTTTGCTCACAGGATGGCCAAATGAAGAAGCAAGCATTAGAGTATGGTTTTTGGTTCTTTGTCTTTTTGCTTTGTTTTAATATATAGTCCAACATCTATTACAGTGTGGTAATTTGATTCTTTCTGGTGGAAGCAGACCCCAGATCTCTACTGAAAGATTGCTTATAAGTTAATAGATGAAATTTCTAGATAATATCCCAGCATTGGGTAATTATTACAGTGATATTCCAATGTATTATAGACATGTACATGCTTGTGGTAAATATGTGGACATGTACAGATACAAGTGCACATAAAAGTCTTTGTCTTCTATATGTATATTTTATACTTCTTCTTAGATAAAAAGGATCTTTCAAGAGTGACCTTTACCCATCAGAGACTAAACTTTGTCAGGAAGATACCCCTTTATTTTAGGGTTAGTTGTGGGTGGGGTGGATGACTTTGGAGAGCTCCTTAGGACCTGTTGTTCCTTTTAGTACATCATCTAGCTGCCAGTCCATAATCTACATACCACAGGACATCATCCGAGCCAAGGAGATCATTGCCCAGATCAACACCCTGAAAACCCAAGTTAGCTACTACGCAGAACGACTCTCAAGGGCGGCCAAGGACAGGTCTGCCACTGGCCTTGAGAGGACGCTCGCCATCTTGGCAGACAAGGTAGGAGGAGCTGCCCAAATGCATGTGGGGTAGAGAGATCCCTTGGATTTCTGGAAACTACTAGACCACCTAGGGCCACTCAAGCATGCCTAGAGCTGGTCTTAAGAGTAGCATTGTGATGACCTTGAAGGTTTCTCTTTTATGTCCACTACCTACAAAATTACTGGGAAGTTTGGGGATCTGCCCATGGTCAGAGCCCAGGCTATGATTCTCAGGTGTGACTTGAAGCCAGTGTGTTGATGTGTCTTTTAGCAAGTAAATCTTCGCATTTTCTTGGGGCTCATTGCACACATTAGCGTCCTTAGTGACTTCCTAGTCAGCACCTATGTAGCAATTATTCAGACATAATAAATGAACTATATAATCTTATTGGCTTATACATAATTAATTTTAAAGAATCTGTTTAACTGTAACTCAGTCCTGATTAAAAATCTGCATTCTGAATACTGCATACTGTCAACTTCTGATAGATGGTGATCCTATTACTCCATCTCTTTCCCTTCGCACACAGATTCTGATTACACCTCTCCACCCACTCCTGATTTGCTGGGCAGGAGCTCTTGTTCCTGCTCAGAATGTGTTATGTTCTTCATATGAGTTTTCACAGTATGAAGACAGAGCAGGACCACTAAGAAAGGAAGCTGTAGTTGTCAGCAGTAAAACTAGGAACGACAGAGCTCCTGTTGCAGTCTCCAAAACCAGAAGTGCGATGCCAAGAGTCCAATAGCTCAGAGTCTGGAATATTAAAAAATGCTTTAATAGTTGTACCAAAGTAATGTGTGACCAGGAATTAGCCCCTGGGAGGCTGGGGCACATTCCACCATGTTGTCAAGGCTGGTGCCCCTTGCTCTAGTGAGCTGGGGTAAAAGACAAACATAGCCAGAAAATGTCAGCTAGGATTCCTCAGCTCCTTCTCTTCTGTCTTGACCACTTCTGCGATAAACAGATCTTAAATAGACCCCTGTGTCCTCTAGTCTCCCAGGGAATTCTTGCTGAGATTGCCCCTGCCAGGTCACATGCTGCCTTTGTCTTCAGGTACCCTAGAGAATGCTATCCTAGTAGGTTCTGTGGAACAGGATGGGTGGCAGAAACCTTGGCCTTAGCCTGTTTTCTTCTCCAAGAGAAAGCATGCTTAGCAACCCTGACTTGTGTGTACCCACAGACCCGACAGTTGGTCACTGTCTGTGACTGTAAGCTGCTGGCCAACTCCATCCATGGCTTGAACGCAGCACGGCCTGACTACATCGCTTCCAAGGCCTCCCCTACCTCTACTGAGGAGGAACAGGTGATGCTTCGGAATGACCAGGACACCCTCATGGCCAGGTGGGCAGGGAGGAGCAGCCGATCTTCCCTGCAGGTGGACTGGCATGAGGAGGAGTGGGTGAGTCTGCTGCCCCTGCCTGTGGCCCTGCTGCTGAACTGTAAAACTGCTTGTGTCTTCCCTCACAAAGTGCCTAAAAGGCCAGCTCCTTTGTTGGCGAGCTCCAGGTCTGCTTCCCTGATGGCTCTAGGCCTCTTGATACTGAGACATAGACTATTTCTAGACCATAGAGGGTGTAAATTGTTCGTGATTGCTCTGGGAGCCTGGCCTCTCTCAGCCCTCTGCTCACCCGTTGCCCCTTAGGGCTCTTTGTTTCCAGATGTAGGCACTCAGGTGCTCAGGCTCCTACTGCCCCTGACATGTCACTTTGTTGTCCCAGAAGTGGCCAGAAGACTGACTCCTTGTCTCTTTAGGAGGGGACACATGATACTTGTCATTGTTGAGGCTTCTGCTCAGAGGTATCCTGTGAAGCACTGAATTATTAACCAGCAGCAAAGTGTTCATCTAGCCCGGGCATCCTGTGGTCTGCATGGTTTTCTGCAGCTCACTTCAGACTGCGCTCTCCTCCCAACTCCCCACCCCTGCCACCAGCTGTTTCCACTCCTGTCCATCAGAAGGAGACCTCAGTGTGTGGTGATTATAGGTGGCCTGCAGTGGAAGGAAGCCATATAGGAGCTCTTAGTGCCTGTGGCCTGTTGGCTGAGACTGGAAGGCTGTCTGTCTTCCGTAGAGTTGGCAGCCAATGTCTGCCAAGCTTTTAAGTCAGTGACCACAGGCGGCAGATTGTCTTTGAGAAACAAATCTGTTTTGAATGGCGATTTAGACATCATCAGACTGGGTCTAGGGGAGAGATAGGGGTAGGCTGTGTTTTGTTCTTGTTTTTCTGTTGCTCAAATTGACCCAGACAATCTTCTTGGTTTTCAGGAGAAAGTGTGGCTGAATGTGGACAAGAGCCTGGAGTGCATCATCCAGCGGGTGGACAAGCTGCTGCAGAAGGAGCGTCTTCATGAGGAGGGCTGTGAGGATGTTTTCCCCTGCTCAGGCACCTGCTCCAGCAAGAAAGGTAACCGGGACAGCCAAGCCTACTGGATCAGACCGGAGGACCCCTTCTGTGACGCCCCCTCCTCGACATGCCCCTCCTCCATGCCCACTGCTGCATGCCATCCTCACCCAAACACACGTGCGTATGCATCCACGCTTCCCATGCTGCCTCGACTTGTGCCTCATCACGTCTGTGTGTCCGTGTCTCTGATTCCATGCCCGCCTCCCCCAAGCAGACTACAGGGGAAGGCTGTCAGGCTATGCAGGGTGTCAGGGGGAATCCACCAGCAGATAGGCAGGGTGGAGGTTCCTGTTGTCTTTCCATGCAGCTGGAGCCCACTGAATCTGCATCGCCACCATGGGCAGATTGTGCTCTCCTGGGCCACGGTGTCATGACTGTAAAGTCTTTTCAGGTTTGTAAGCCAACCTGAAAACCTGATGGGGGCTGGATGCAGATGTCTCTGTGGTGTTATTTTTGTTGTGTTGGGAATGGATACACTGATAAAAAAAAAAGTGAGCTTTGTAGGGACGATGCTGGATGAGGGGTGCTTGCAGCTTCACAGGCTCTTTTCATTGGCTGGCATACTCTTATCCAGCAGAAATATGTTGCTGAAGGTCTTGTAACTCAGTCAGATGGCAGGGAAGTTAGACTGACCTGTTTGACCCCACTCTTAGAGGGGGACCTTGAGTGTAGAGTACACTTGAGAAAGGGACACAAGGCATATTGAGTACTGCCCTCAAGAAAGCTTAAAGGCTGAGGACTGATGTGTCTACAAACAAGTAGATCCTTGTCCTTCCTCTTTCATGCCTCTCACCTTTTCTTCTAAAAGAGCTGAAGAAAACTTGGGTCAAGTCATCTGAGCCCTGACTGCATACCAGCTTCTGCCTTCTCTTCCCTCTCCTTGGGGAGCTTTAAACTGCAGTAAGGACACCCAAGATGTGCAGGGTTAGGGTTCGTGTGATGAGGACTCTGAAATTCTCACTTGACAGTGGCCATTGAAGGCAGAATCTTGCGCCTTTGCCAGAGTTCCCCATACATCCTTCATGTGTTGCGTGTCCTTTGCCTTCTGTCTGTCTGCATTGTGTCTAGGGCACTGTCCTACTTGAAGCTCTGTCTCAGCAGTGTCCACGTCATCTACTTTTCTATCTTGGGGGATTACAGCTGTCACCTTTCCAAGCCTGTGACTGATTCATCGAACTAGTTTGTGTCTGTTTTGTTCTCATTTTCCTGTTTATTTTTTTCCTCAAAGTTCATTACTTACTTCTCTTTAATCTTAACTTGTCTGTAGAGCTAGGGATATAGTTATGTGGTAGATCCCCTGCCTACTGTGTATGAATGAGGCTACTTCAGGACTGAAGAAGAAATGTATATGATTTTATTTGTAACTTTAAATAGTTTCTGCTGATACAGAAGAAAAATGGTTAGATGGTTTAGAATTTAGGAGCTAGTGTGTTATGTGATCAGGCTGTCTGTCTTTGTGTCTCACTTGTCTGTGGTTCTTGTCCTAGTTAGGTTTCTATTGCTGTAATAAAGACCATGACCAAAAGCATCTTGGGGAAGAAACAGTTTATTTGAGCTTAGAGCTTCTAGTCTGTCATCCAGGGATGTCATGGTAGGAACTCATTCAGAGACTATGGAGGAACACTCCTTGCTGGCTTGCTCAGCCTGCTTTCTTATACAGCCCAGGAGTGGCACCACCCAGAGTGGGCTGGGCCCTCCCACATCAGTCCCTAATTAAGAAAATACCCTAGCCGGGCGATGGTGGCGCACGCCTTTAATCCCAGCACTCGGAGGCAGAGGCAGGCGGATCTCTGTGAGTTCGAGACCAGCCTGGTCTACAGAGCTAGTTCCAGGACAGGCTCCAAAGCCACAGAGAAACCCTGTCTCGAAAAAACCAAAAAAAAAAAAAAAAAGAAAGAAAAGAAAATACCCTATGAGCTTGTCGACAGGCCAGCCTGGTGGGAACATTTTCTCAAAAGCTGAATTGTTAGCTAAGAGCTGTGTACACCCCAGCCTCATGTAACCCAAAGATCACATACTGAATTGTTAGCTGGGAGCTGTGTATACTCCAGCCTCTTGCATTCCTGAGAGCACGTGCTGAAGTTTGCCAGTGAATAGGGAGAAAGTCCATTGTGGTCATCAAATCTCAAAGGACTCCATGACTTAAGACCAGCTAGGGGCCACCACTCCGAGAGCACCCGAGGGGCATCCTTTTTCCTCTGGGGCTGGAAAGTATGTTTACCAAATGGAATTGTCCCCTAGTAGACTACTGCCAGAGTGGACCCACACACACACCCCGAGATGAGCACAGGTATTCATAAAGGAGGCTCCTAGATTCTCTCCCTCATTCATGACTCAGAGTCCTGGAGGAGAGGTTATGGTGTGGTAAAAGTAAATAAACATAAAAACACGTAGTTTTTCAAGGCTTGGAATAGTTCTCATTAGCCAGATAGAGGCTAAAAATCTCTGGCCGTATTATTTCACACCCTTGAGTGTTCCTGGTCTTAGGGTATGAGTTCTGGCCAAAGAGGCCGAGCTCTTCAACTTACAGAAAGTCTTACATTTTCTGTCCCTCTCATCAGTTTATGAAGTCATATCCAAATACAACGGAGGAGGGACACATACTTAGTCCCTCCTGATACCCCCTAAAGCTCATCCTGGCTAGTCCTGGGGATCTGAAACCTTCTCATGTTGGTTTCCCATAGACATCCTTTGAACCGAAGTTCAGACACAAAATGAAATCCAATTTTACTCTTTTGATGCCTTTTCAAACTGTCTTTTCTCAGATGGCAAATCCATTTAACTAAGAATTTTACCATTTTGAAGGGAAATGTGAAATTGAAATGAGTCCATCCTAGTAAGACTCAACAAAATTAGAATTAGAATCAAAATTGGTATTCTTTGAAGACCTTGAGGGACAGCCTAACTGGAGGGACAGTTCAAATGGAGGGACAGCCCAGCTGGAGGGGGACAGTCTAGAAGAAGGGCAGCCCAGCCGGAGGGATGGCCTAAGTGGAGTAGCTTTCTAATTGGAGCCATCTTCCAACCACACAACGTTTACATTTAGTTGAATTGGGTTTTAAAGACTGGTATAATGTTCTTTTGGCATACTGGTTTATCATTGGGCCTTACCAGTTTGGAGCGCAGCAGTAGATCTTGAACTCTGGATTCCCCAGTGAGTCAAGGCAGTGGGCTCCAGCGTTGACATGCAGACTTGCTTGGTCAGTTTGTCTCATTTGATGTTGTAAGCTAACATGGGCTCCATCACTGCACCGTCATCAGTGTGGCATCTGTGGCATTGTGTGTGTTGGTTCACTCACCTTGAAGAACATTTTATGTTGAAGTGTTAGCAACATGGATGTTGACTCTGGTGAATCAGCGTTGTTCACCACTGAGAGGGCTCAGCTGCTCACAGCAGCAGGCATGCCCTTGGGAAGCTGAGTAAGAGGCCCCTGAGCCCAGGCCTCTTCTCTGAGACTGAGTTGCTCATGTTTGAACTGTGTGCCGCTCCTTAATCATCCCTGTTGCCCTCCATTTCTGTGCAGATTGCAGCCCCCCTCCTGAAGAGTCCAGTCCAGGTACGTGGTTTCCGCTCAAGGCTCCTGCTGGTGTCCTTTAAATATTCAGGTAGTGCTTGTAGCTCAATTATCTAAGATTGTTTTGTGTTGGGAAAATACCTTAGGACTTCCTTTGTTTTGAGGCTTGGTAAAGGACCAGCGGGACTGAAGGAATTACGGCCTGAAACAGGCTGCTAGACACATTGTGTTTTTCCTTCTGCATCCTAAAGCCTTTTCAAGTGATTTACCTCTGAGTGCACTGGGTCCTGAGGTGGGTGATGTGATTTAGAAAGCTACATGTTTGTGAGTGTTTCTTGCACATTCACCAGAGCTTTTGCACATAGCTCTGAAGGTGCAGCTGGATGGTTTGTATCCTCTGGGTATGTGGTGGTGTAGCATCCTCTGCTCAGCTTCTGAATGTAGCTTTAGAACTCTCACCAGACATCAGTCCAGGCTTCGGTTGGGATTACTGCTAAAAATGAAATCTTTCTGCTACCTTTTTATGGAGAACCTAATGTCCCTGGTTCTAGCTCAGGGGTTGGCGAACTATAGTCTTGAACTAAATCCTGGCCACAGCCTGCATTTTTATAGTTTATTGTCTGTCACCTGGTGTTCTGAGTTAGTACAGCAGAGACTCTGTTGCCCTCCTCGGTGAGCTGACCCCTGATCTAGTTCCCAGTGAGCTCCCTGTATTTGGCTTGTGGTTTTCTCACAGTATGCATGCGCCTCTCTTCGCCCAAATAGTTTTTTACTCTAAAAAATTATCTGCATGATCAGTCCAATGACTTCCTATTTCTGAGTAGATGTGAGGTGGGAAGACACCTGCTTTATATCTAGAGTACAGCAGACAATGGGCACAGGATGTATAGAGTCAGTTTCACCCACTGACAGCATCGTGAGTCCACTTATTGTGGCTACCTGGCAGCAGTCCCAAGCCTCACTGAAGTAGTATCTAGCTGGGCTCGTCACACCTTCCCAGTTTGCCCTCCATCCCTTTTATAGTTCTCTCTCCCCAAATGTCCGGTGCTGCAGCCTTGAGTGGGTCTTAGATCCCAGTATCAGATAAACCCTCAGGGTCATGAGCCTTAGTAGATGCACAGCTAATACAGCAAGTCTGGGACCATGGCCAGGAATGAGGACCAGAAGGGGTGGCCTGTGAGCCTATGGCAGGAGCTCAGGGGCTCCTCATCACTCTGGTTTCTGCCTGGCTTATAGAACTCTTTTGCTACTTGGGAAGCACTGGTGGATTTTCCACAGCTGATGTGAGTTTCTATTCATACTCAAAACACCTACTACCCTCTAGCTCCTGCTGTCTCCTTGGCAGAAGCAAGCTGGCTGCTGCAGATAGTGGCTTGAGAGTCAGTCATACAGGTACCCGTTCTTACAAGGGTTCTTGGCCTCTGTGTGGGTATGATGAGAAGGCTATCAGAGACGCTGGACATGGTGGCTG